>NC_135031.1:1235000-1543750 GCF_051020955.1 Megalopta genalis
AGAGAATCAAATTTTGTTTTGACTCGGAGGAAATTCATAACGTGTTTACTTAGGCGGATTGTGTATGAATCTTTATCACGATTCTGGCACGTTGTATGGTGCAAAAGGTTAAAGTGTTTAGTAATCTTTGATTAAAATCTGTAAACTGTGAGAAAGAGATAACTTTCAAATTTCTACTCCATTAAATAAATTGCTTCGATCTTATGGAATCTCTTATGTTGCTTGTTAACCTTTGAACGTAAATTGGGTCTACCTAAGCTAAAATGCAGCTAGAAGTGCTTCTTACTCTTTCGTGTGATTAGACTTGAATTTTATTCGAATTGAAACCTCTTAATATCCTTGAACATATAGTGAATACCAATAACCATAGCAGAAAGAAAAGTAATTCATAATCTATTTTTTAATAAACATGATTTTTATTTGTGTGTACGCATATGGAATTTATGGGTTAGATTGATTTAGTGTAGTTGTACCATGCATATTGGAGATTTTAATGAATCTTCATTATTGTACTGGATTATCATGTAAAATGAAAATTGCCCGTGTTGCCTTGGAAATAACTTCAACAATTTGAAAGGAATGCAACAGTTCCTTCAAATTTTATAAAAATGTTTACTCTTTTGCATTTGATTTACTTATTTTTGTCTTAGATGCATCAAATCCGTAATCTATTTATTATGATTCAGTTAGTCGTTCGGATGTTTACATTTTGTAATTGCTAGTGAAGCAAGTCGCGATGTGTTTGTTGACGATGAGTCATTTCTAATATTATATCGTGATAAATCTAAAACATCATTAAAATAATACCATTTAAACGAATCGAAGTTATTCATTGGACTCGTTTCCAGCAAATATGGGAGACCGGATCAATTTGGCTTAATTTTTCATAACACTATCCAAACTAGGTGCAAGAGTTAGTCGAACTTCTATAACTATTGGGTTGGCAACTAAGTAATTGCCGATTTCAGTTATAGATGTCTCTCACTCCCATTTTTATGATATCCGTAAATGATATATTATAAAATTATTATTATTATTATTATTATGTTATTTTTTATTATCCGTGAATGTTAGCAACTGGACAAATTGAATGCAGCGGTCAAGGAAAAGCGACCAGAATTGGTCAATCGTAAAGGTGTGATTTTCCACCAAGACAATGCTAGGCCGCACACGTCTTTGTCCACTCGGCAAAAATTGATGGATATTGGTTGGGAATTCATGTTACACCCACCATATAGTCCTGATCTCGCGCCATCGGATTACCACCTATTTCGATCCCTGGACAATTCCCTTCGTGGTAAAACTTTTAATGATGATGACGCTGTAAAATCTCACTTAACTCAGTTTTTGGCCGAAAAGGATCAGACTTTCTACGAGCGTGGAATTTTCAAGTTGTCAGAGAGATGGAAAAAGGTCATCGAACAAAATGGAAAATACATTACAGATTAAACTTGATTCCAAGTAAAAAAAATTTTTTATTTCATTGAACAAATCGGCAATTACTTAGTTGCCAACCCAATTGTAACTAGTGACCCTTTCCCTTCTAAATTCCTTTCGCAACGGTATTCATCGTAAACCTTTGAACGGCGAACAGCGTACCCTTCGAACTGACCCGACATCGGGTTGCACAACGCTAATTACGTTATCTGGTACGTATGGCGTTTACACGGGGTTCAGCCGGTTTAGCGTGGTTTCGTCATGGAAGGATGCGACTTAACGCATTCCTGCTCATTATCTAATTTGTCGATCGTTCGGTTTCTGTCGAGACTCACGTGATCTGGGCCCCGTTTCGTCAGCGAACGTCTGTTCGTCCCGCCGCAGAAAAGCCGGAGAACACGCGCCTAGTAACCTTACACGTGATGACCATCCGCGGCTTCATCCTAGATCCGGGGAAGGTAAGTCACTCGTCCACTGTTACGCAAACCTTTTCCTCCTGGTACGCTGTCCACAGTCTCGTCAAATCCCTGACCATTAACACCTGAACAATTTTACCGTAGCGAAACCCATAAGGATGCAAGAACTCCGAAGAATTCCAAACTCGCCCGCGAATTGCTGACTAGGCTAGTTAGGCAACTCGAAAGTTCAAATATTTGAAACTTCGCGCAAGCGCAGTTTGCGCGATGCCGGTAGCAAAACAATTCGTCTTCGCTCAACTCAATTTGTACCTTCCCAAGGACTCACGGGTAAAGTAATGATAATGATTACAATTTATTTTTTCTGCTGAATAATGGTCCTAGCGGTGACTACTTGAGGAAAATCACTGTTAAAACAGCAGAATTAATGATAATACCGCCTTACAGAAACGCTGGCACGTCTAGGATCGTTGCAACTACAACGATTTGATATTCTTTTTCTTACATAGGAATTCCACGCTAATAAATATCGTTTTCCACACATTTGTTGCACGTTACGACAATCTATGTCTTCGCTTCTAGCGTCTCGGATCTTTGGATTTAGCCTTTTAGGTACCGTGCGTCACTGTGGCTACAATATTGCAGCTCTCGCAAATATCTTGTTTCATTTTACAAATTGTTTTCGTGGAAAACTTTCAATTTATTCGATATAAATCTATTCTTAGGTAAGGCTGCATATAGGGTACAGCCAACAAATAATAATTGAAATGCGCATTCCACGGATACCTTTTTATAGAAGTACATAGTACATATAAAAATCTTGTTCAGTTTCCAGTTCCGCATGAAATTTCACACTGTCTAACAGGTTAATACATCTTTGGTCTTTTCGGCTGCAAAAGATTTCATCCAGTTAGAATCTGAATCCTAATATTTTAAGAATCTCATACGATGAATTTTGTTTTATTATTCGCTTTGTCGCGACTCCTAGATGCAGTAAATTCTCCCTAATTGACCCTCAGCTTGGAAATAAAAATGGACAATTTGGGAAGAGGAGGTACGATTATTCAATATTATTTAGTTATTATTTATATTATTTATTTATTATTTATATTATTTGTTTATTATTTATATTATTTATTTTTTATTTATATTATTTATTTATTTTTATTGTTTATAGTTGTTGACAATCGGTAATTATAAAAACGTGCTGCAAGGCTCAAATAATCGCATCTCCCCATCCCAAATTGTCCATTTTTGTGCACAAGCTGAGAGTCAATTAGGGAGAATTTATCGTAGATTCATGTTCTCTGATCATTTTGATTAGTTTACTGAACCATTCATCCAGGTTAGAGTTCGGTTTAATTCTAAGATTCAGAATTTTTAAGTCAGAAATCGTCTGCCAGCTTCGAAGTGACTAGTAGAGCAGCCTGGATACGGAAATTCGCTTTTCTCGGGGAATTAGCTCACGTTCTGTTAACCCTTTTCTGCGAACCACCACTTTCGCGTTCATTCACCGGGAATTTGAACCTCGGCTTGAATTCTCGTGTGACGGTGCGAGGTATACCCGCGACCTTGAGGCATTACAGGCTTCCCCCTTGGATACTCGGATACGAGAGACGGCGACCTGCAAATCTAATCAATGCGTTTTTACCTGGAACGAAGTACTACGTGGTACGCCGTTCCCAGAACTAATGTGAGAGGTGCGCTCTAGATAGCGGGAATACTCGGTCGTTATCGTTAATCCTATAGTATACAGGGTGCGGTGGAGCTGGTGCGTCAAATTTTCTCCTCAGCTTTACCATAACCAAATAAAACAATGTCTTCCGCTGCAATAAAACGCATTCGTTCCCGCTTTTGAATCGAGACAAACGTTAAGATGCTTCGAAGCTGTTCGCAGAACGTGCACCGAGATCGCGCGCTTTGTATCTTTAAGTTAGTTCTTGTGGAAGAAAAAGAACATTCTTTCCCGGACGAATTGTTTAGTGGGAGATATTAAACAATCGTAACGCAGAATTTGCGCAGTAAACGTTAGCGGAGTTGCATCTGCAAGATTCGTTTGTTGTATAACATATAACATAGGTGCCTTTTGATGAAAGTTAACCCTTTGCACTCGAAGCCACTTCAACTGTGAATCTAAAACAATTTTTCTGCCTCACAGTATTTCCGTTTTATATAACAAAGTGCATTTTATGTATATGAAATTGAGTCTCGCGATCCATAGTTATGCTTTTAATGATTTTCAAGAAATCTTGAACTTTGATAATATAAAAATGATGTTGGAACGTGATCTCAGTGGTGCCTCAGAGTCGCCACTCGAGTGCAAAGGGTTAAACTGCAATGATCTTAAAAATTTTTGCTGCTATTTATATATATATATTTATATATATAATATTTTGCTGCTAGAAAAGAAAGCGTCATAAACTGCAACGTTTTATTAGCTAGAATGAAGACGTAAGCTCGTGTTTACTTAAGTATGCATTCTGTGAACAGCAGGCATCTTACACCTCATGGCACTGGGTTAAGATGTCAGATACCATTTAGCATTGGAATTAGTTCATAACATCTACGTTTCGTCGTTTCGTGTTTTTTACAATGCATTTTATAGCGTATATTTTAGGTTACGAATAAAATACATTTTGATATGATAAACATGTGTATATTAAATTTTCTAACACCTCGCGATGACGTTAGATCGAATTTATTTAAACTTTTCGACACTTTTATTGTAATGTACTGGAACTGGAGAAATTAATTAAATCTGTTCCCACGAAAGAGTTCATGATTTAAATAATTTTAAACTAGTCTGCAAAGTGACATTCTAATTTTGCGAAAGTCGTTCTTAACTCTCAACTATTTAATATTGTGTACCACACGAAGATAAACATTGGTTTTCATAAAATTAGTTGAAAAATATATAAACGAAGATTGATAGCAAATATGCCATAACTAATCGAAGATGTCAAACGGTTGCTCTTGATTAAACTTTGCTGCCTTCGCGGAATGTTTCCGGTCTGCCGAATTCCGTGCTGGACGCGGAGCTTAAATATAACGTTTTGATGATCAGCTAATTGGTTCGACGGTGTTTGTTGCAGGCTAACGTGCACCGAGCCCTACTTCGTTAGCGAAGGCCTGTACACCGCAGCAGAGGAGCTGGAGAATACGCGCGAGGTAACCCTACACGTGATGACCATCGGCGGCTTCATCGAAGAACCGGGGAAGGTAAATCATTCGTCCACCGTTACGCAAACATTTTCTTTTCATCGCGCTGATCGGCGAGGTGAAATTGCACCTGCAAAAGCAACCTCGCTGCTGGCCGCGATGCGCCGCTAATGCTCCTCCGCTCTTTCGTTACCGTTGCAAAATTGATCGGTGCGTCCGGAATGACACGCGTCGCATCAACACACATTTACATGCATAATCTGCCGGCAGATGATTTTTATTTCATTTTTACGAACCCATTTACATGGCAGTGAACAAAAAAATTGCTTCATATTAAAGATCGGCTTGTACGCGTTTTGCATCGGATCATGCCGAATTATTAAAAGATCTTGTCGAGATAATTTAGCTGGGAAACCGATGAATTATATATTTTTACGGGATGATGTAATCTTACTGCTTGCTTCTGCATCTTCTAGTAATCTCTAGACTTGACCGACACTAACAAAGTAATGCCGACGTATGACCATACTTAGGATCATTTGTAATTTCATTTACCGATTTTGTTCATTTATCTCATTAAGATTAAGATTATCATAATGAAATATATACAAATTTTAATTAATTGCGGGAAAGGAGATAATCGAATAATAATATCCTTAAAGGTAGATACTGTATAAAATTATTAAAATTCCACGCTAAAATAATTTAGCTACTATAGTTTAGCTGCCATAGTCGCAGTGCGTTTACGTGTTTAGAGATTATATCTTTAAAGGATGGTGCAGTTTCGTCTGTTATTGCATCTTCTATTATCCTCCGGAATTGAAAGGAGATAACGAAATAACTCCGCTAAATTAATAGTTGATTATTTCCTACATCGTTCAGGTTTTATTTCGAACGATAGTACACGCTCGGTATGAACTATGCGCGCACGTAAGAGTGAGCCAAAAGCGCATCGTGCGACTCGCGGGCCGCCATAACCTTTTATCAGTTATCTAATTAGCCGTTGCATTTAATTAACGATCCGGCGAGAGAGCTGAATGATAGCGGCAGCAACGTGCGAGACCGACGAACGGTTCTGCCTGGTCGTACGTAATTTTAATCGGCGCACACGACAGATAACGAAGGGTCGAGAGATGAACTTCGGCTTCCGCGCGCTAGCAATTAGCTGTGTTTTTATTTATTCGAGCGTTTGCGTCTTGTTGCATCAGCGAGAAAAAAAAGTAATATTGTTTTTCTCCTCGCGGAGAATTCGATGCATTGCAAGCGATTCTGCGTGAGAATTCGCAATGAATTTTACTGCACGTTGCTACACTTTTAAGAAAGTTTAATTAAGATCGGACTACGATTGCTTTAGATTAATTATTCGACGCAAAAAGAACTTTGCTGTCCTGTTTTGGAGGATTAATTATTTACAACGGGTTTCTTGATTCTGCGTGAGAATTTACAACGAAATCATGGACACTACGTACGGTGTGTCAATTTTTTGGTCAATAAAGTCCTGCATACATATGGTGCTTTTTTGTTAGGAAAGCTTAATTAGAATCGGTGATAGCACACGACTAATTATTGTCAGAAAATAAAATTGTACATTTCCGTTTTGAACACATAGAGAATCCGATACGTTGCAAGCAACTGTGCATGAGAATTTACAGTGAATTTTTTTACACTTACATACCTACTCTTTTAAGAAAGTGCAATTAATATTGCATCACGATTGCTTCCATCTAACTATTGGCACCAAAAAAATTTGCTATCCCGTTTTGAAGGTGCGAAGAACGGAAACTTTTTTAATATCATTTTCTTCGAGAAAAAACCTTCAAAAATATGTGTACAAGGTCATTTACTTCGAATCGTAATAATAACGAAGTTTCAGAGATTTGAAGTTGAATATTATACGTATACAGTCGAATCATAAGCCTCCACATTTCTACGTAATTGAGAATTGAAAATTGGGCGATTTTTCCGGAAACACTATTTTTTCAACTGGTTGACATAATTGCTCAAGATCAAGTTGGTCGATTAACTTCGTATTTGCAGAGAGAATCTTCAGTAGACATGTCTTTATCACCTTTTTCAAACGAATTGAAAAATACTGATTTTTACTATCTTTTAACATCTCCAATATGAGAAAAGAAGCTAAAAATGAAGAACTTCTAAATTCTAATGAACATACTTTCTCCCCTGATTCTTCCAATTAATGGAACAGCTGGAACCATGTTGACCATGGAGACACTTTTTTTAATGGGACTTAGTTCAATGTGTTGTAGCTTATAGCATTATTTTTACTTGAAAAAATGCTTTTTCCGCTGGAAATATAAATAGACATATGCATGTATGAATTCTCAATATAAGAAGGTCTATGGTTTGTTGAAAAAAGATCGGGAAGAATGCTTAAAAAACGCAACCGTCTAAACCGGTATACCTTAAGAGAGTTCAATTAGGGTCGGATGACGATTGCACTTAACTAATTATTGGCCGCAAATAAAATTTCGTCGTTCTGCTTTGAAGTCACGTCACGCGTCTCGCAGCAATATCTTTTTATTTCTGCGGTCGACAGGATTTCAAACAGTTTGCTCCTTGAATAATGGTATTTACCGATCCCCGGCAGTCTTGCCAGGATATTTTTCGTGAAAGCACTTTTTCCCCGTTCGCCCGTGTTGCGATTAACGAGTCAAGAAACTGGTTCGCATCCCGGTTCGCACACCTCATTACCTAGCCGAGGGGATCGAGCATTTTATTTCTGTCTATAGCCGGCGATAGTTATTATAATTGCTTGTCCCTTACACGTGATTTATGAACGCCCTGCTAAACGCTGCCTGTTCAACGGCTAATTCTATTCCTGATTGCTACTGTATCCTTCCCTGAAACTCTCGCAACAGAACACGAACGAAATTTAATCTCCTCTTGCACAATTGCAATTAAATTCAAATGCACTTCCAGTATAGAGGTCTTCGTAATTTTTCTCGGCGTGCACGGTTACAAATTCGTTCTACCATATTACCATATTTTTATGGTCCGATTCGTACTCGTCGTTATTTAAAAATATGGAAAAATGAGGGATTTTCGAGTTCATCGTAGCGTGAACTGTACCGAGACAGGAACTGAACGTGCACGTGAAGTTTTGAAACAATTAGCGGGGTAGATTTTACAATATCGTGACAGTAATAACCGCAGTTCTTTATGTGAAATAAAAATTGTGCATATCAATGTTTAAAACTGAAAGCAAGTAGACATGTGCTTTTTTCTTCAATAATTTTTGGTGAATATTATGCATAGAAGAATAACGAAATATAAGAGTAGTATCATTGCCCTTACAATCGCTGGTTTTTAAGTCGATTGAAAGGTTGTAGGTAGAAGTAGACAAACATATTAAAAATGAAAAGCAGACGCGAACTTATACGAACTTTGTTCTGTCATTGAAGAAGAATGGTGTAATATTGCTACCAAGAAGTCGTGATGAAATATATTAAACAACGAGACAAAGCAACGCACTACTAATTATTCAACAATTTGATTCCGTTGTGTAGAGTTCGTTTTATAGTATTTATCTTTATTTAGTCATGTAATCATTTGTACAGTGAGAGAATAATAATGTAGAAGTCGCGCAAGGACAAGAATTTAGAACTAAAAACTTAAATATGAAACTCGAAAAAGAAAAATACATAAAATTTAGTTAGATTACGTGAGCTGGGATGAAAACGAATGGCAAATAGCGTTAGCGGTAGAAAGCTTGAAGGAGGTATAGGTATTACGAAAGAAATCTAGTTGATATCGGTTTGGCGTTGAGCTAATGTGACAATAACAAATTTAAAACATAATCCAACAATAAAGTGTATGTAGTGTGCGTCTTTCTTAGATTCATGTTCAATCCCAAATTGATAAAATCTCGTTGTCGTTAAAAGGTAATTTGCACCTGTCCGACAATGTTGAAATACAGTAACTCGCATTAATATTCGGACACAATATTGTTAGAAGAATTATTACTCTTTTCTATTGTTTATGATAGTATTATTGAATCAATTTTTTTCTCATATAATAAAGCACTTCTTAAAGTAAGTAGAAACATAAATTTTGTTTATTTATTGCACATGTTCTTTTGCATAATAAGCGACAAACAAGATTGTGACAACATTTAAAATATGTAAAGAATATTTTTACAAAGACAGTGAAATACAGTGGTAGGAGTGTAATAGTGTGGGGTTGTATCTCGTCTGTAGGCGTAGGTGAACTAGTTTTTATCGATGGTATTATGGACAAAATGAAGTATTTGAACATTTTAAAAAAAAATTTAGTTACAAGTGCTACAAATATGGGTATACGTACAGTTTTAAGTTTTATCACGACAATGATCCTAAACACAAGGCCAGAATTGTACAGGAATATTTATTATACAATTGCCCAAAAGTACTGCATCCTCCTCCTCGATCGCCTGATTTAAATCCAATTGAAAATTTATGGGATCAATTGGATCACAAAATTCGTACAACATCTACAAAGACAACAACAGAGATAAAACAACGTTTGTTAGACGAATGGAAAAGGATTTCGCCGGATTATTTAAATAAAATCATCTGTAACATGCCCAAGCGATTACATGAAGTAATAAAACAAAAGGATCAACCGACAAAATATTAATATTATGATAACATGATTAAAAAGTTTTTCATTTTATATAAAATTAATGTAATTCATTCACTGTCCGAATATTTTTGCGACGTTATATTTTGTCACAATCTTGTTGTATCGCTTATTATACAAAAAAACATGTGCAATAAATAAACAAAATTTATGTTTCTACTTACTTTAAGAAGTGCTTTATTACATGAGAAAATAATTGATTCAATAATACTATCATAAACAATAAAAAAGAGCAATAATTCTTCTAACAATATCGTGTCCGAATATTAATGTGAGTCACTGTATATCGATCTACATGTATAGACACGTAGCCCTGTGTGTAACCGATTAAGCGAAAAATTAAATAATCGATCGGATCTATCGCTAATTACGCGGCCAGCGTTGATAGAGAACTTCGTTCTGCCCGTCTTTTTGCCAAGGACTCGTCTACGGGACGAGATTAACTGTTGCGAGTCAGCCTCGCAGCAGATGAAAGATTGATCGACCACATACTGCGGTCACATCGGCGCTTCGGCGTGTCGACTGGTTGAACAGGCGTTTCGGGATACTGTTTAACAAGCGCACTACCGAACACTGAGCATAATATTATAATTACAGCGACTGATGCGGCGATAATTTCGCCGATTCCGCGTCCGAGGCTAATAGAACTCCGCGCGGTGTCAAAACAGAGGGAACCGGTTTCCCTGTGTTCGCGCCGGTCTTCGAGGAACGTTTCTCAGCCGAGAAACGTCTGTTACTACCGATGACGTGGAAAACAGACGTACCACTGCCACGTAGATTACAGTAAATTGCAGCAGGTGTTTGTAATACTCGAGCCGATTCGATGCTTGGCGAAACGCGGATGCGTGTCGCGGACGAGGTGAACGATTGCTCGCGGATCCCGTCGCTGCACTATTGCAACTAAAGCTAACGAAGCAAAAAATGAGAATGGTTTGTCAGTTATAAAATTATCCTCGACCCTCCTTCTCCTCCTCTGCATCCAGCCGTGGCTTTTTTCCTTCGGTGCAGCGCGGTCTTGTTAATTGAATTTTACATCCACTGGCGACGGGTTTATCGTTCGTTAGAATTCAAGCTGCAATCGAGATAATCTTCGCCGCTTCTGACAAACCAGGTGTTACGGCCTCGATGGAAATGCTTCATTGGCGGCGGATATTTTTTTCAGTGTTTCTTTCACGAAAGATACGAGTCTTCCAGATAGAGTTCCCGATTTTATTTCGATTCTTTGCGCTCGAATGGCGACTCTGGGACGCCGTGCAAGTTTATCGTTCAGTAATTCGATACAATTATTGCGTTATCGTGTTTGTTTGGATTTAATACTTTCGTGATCAGATTGGTTTAATGTCGTTCTAGTTCTTTTTAAAGGGGTCATGTTTCCTTCTTGAACGTTACGCGAGTTGCTGATAATTTAAACGAGGTATGAAATCCAAATGTATAAAGGTACAATGAAAATGTCTCCAAATGAACTGAAATTGTATCTACTAATTAATAATTATGTGCCCTCACAATAAGAATTTCGATGATACTAAAATTCTACAAAATCACAATTTTCCTCAGAAGAGTGAAGCATTGTCCTCAAAAGTTTCTTCGGAGCAGCTAAGAGAAAACTTGAATGAAACTGATAGTGATGACTAGACTACAGATACATCTTTCAGGATAGGTTTTTTATATTACTAATTAGATTGAAATTTATATTAATATATGTTTTAATATTAGTAGATCATGTACAAATGTATAAATACTTCGGTAAAATTTCTTATATTATTTTCGATCTATTAAAATAATTGAAAAATAAAATATAGTTCATATATTGACATAAATAGTAAAATTGACGATATTTTTAATGTCGCATTTTAAATCTAGACACAAACAATTACAGTTACTTACCTATGTATATTGAACGTTTTTATGTTTAAATCAAAGACATTCTCTTATGTAGAGGGTTTTTTATTTAATCAATAAAATAGAATGGATAGTCTTTATTGCAATATTATAATATCAGTTTTTAATAATAATATTTGTATTTAGAAATACGAATTCAACACTTTTACATGGGCTGGAGACTAAATTCTAGAAACGTGTGAAAGATCAGTTGTGCATAAAACAAGTTTGAGAGCTCTCAAAAAATTGTCTACGTAATAAAACATGATCAACAGGTATTAATCAGATATACGAACAATTCTAAGTACAAAAAAATTCTACTCACTAACACAGATCCGGATCTTACAATTCTTGGCGTGCATTTACATCCGCCTTTCTTCAAAACGATTAAGATTAATGCGGTAACAGTTTACTTTCAGTATTGCCAGCCGTTGTAGCTAATCAATATATAAAGTAACATTAACGTTTATACGTTGTTAATTATTATCGCAACATTCGCTTATTTTTAGAAAAAACGACATTTAAGTATGACAATTTGATCGCCATCTGGGTATGTTCACTTCTTTTTAAATCACAGAAACTGTTAGTTTGGAAAGTTACCGTGAACATATATCCATGCTGAAATGCTTAAAGACTATACCTTCCTGACGACAATCGATGACTAGCGACAGTCCAGTTCACCTTTGACATCGCACTCCGCACGGAACACGTTGACATTAACATAAAATTGCCGTGATAAAGCGAGGAAAGTACCGCGACGTTGTCCTGCGATTTTTGCGTTCCGTAGAGGGAAACTTAATTAACGGCGTCGATTACTGTCACTCGATATCTAAACGGGCACGGAGTCAAGCGGCTATAGATAAACGCGAGTTGACCGCAACGTGTTCCGCTTTTCCTCTCGCCTATCCAATTAAGATAGTCGCGGATAATCGCGCTTCGATTGATTTTATACTTTAATTTACTTCTATTGAATTCCACTTTGGATGTCCAGTCAGCCTGTATACCAGACAGATGTCTGATAAAAACGTCTTTCTTATCGTACGTATTAGTTTGGTGTGTTGCTGTCCAAGTTCCATAGGCTTCTCAAGAACGTAGATTGTTAACATCAATTTAGAAATGATAGTTCCATACAATAGGCTCGAATAATCGTATCTCCTCTTTTCAAATTGCCCATATTCGTGCACAAGCTGAGAATCAATTAGGAAGAATTTACTGTATTCTGAATGTTCAGTTAGGTCAACTATGAAACAGGTGTCTAACGTCAAAGTTATTTTCAACGCGAATATTTGCTTCCAATGTGGTTTTCAAAGTTTCACAGACTTTTAGAGGACGTAGATTATATTAATATGTACCGAAGAACATTATTTCTCTCGAATTTTACTGTGGATGTTCTGTCAGGACATCTACCAGACAGATGTCTGTTTTTTTAAACATAGGTGTTCGTTCTGGATGTTATTGCTGAAGTCTCATAGACTTCTCAAGAGCATAGATTGGCTAATATAAATTTAGAAATGACAGTTTCATAAGATCTTATTCTGAATATTCAGTTATTATTCAGTTAATATTCTAACGTCAAAGTCATTCTCGCCACAAATATTCACTTCGAATATAATTTTCATATAAGTTTCAAAGGCTTTTAAGGAATGTTGATTGTTAATATCAATTGACGCAGGTTACTTCTATCGAATTCTGCAGTGGATGTTCAGTCAGCACGACTACCAGGCAGATGTCTGATAAGAACGTCTTCGTTGTCACGTGGATAAACTGTTTTATATTTGCGAAGTGTTTCTCGACAAAGTGCAGTCTGTCAGGCAGTCGCGTCTAATCCGGTGCATTTTTCGAGCATGCAAAGCAAACCATGCGTCGTCGTCGGATTGTAAAAGCTGTCGGCGTGCCAATTGGAAGATGCTTCCGTGTTGCGTCTTCACTGCCGGGCAACAATGCTTTCCCCGGCCGTGGCATGCATTATTCAACGCACCAGGAAAACCGCTTCCAGCAGCCTCGAAGAGGCAGCCTCTTCATCGGTGAACCGTCTACGGCTTTTTTTATCGTCCCTTTGTCGACTTACCAACACCAATCGCGTTCCGAAAGAATACACAGAGAACGCCACAGACTAATTATTCCTCGCATTCTCGAGGAAATAAGACGTTTTGCAAAGGTGTCGTACATTTACAGCTTGCTAGATTTATCTTCGACGAGGACTGCTTGCGAA
The DNA here is from genome assembly GCF_051020955.1 of Megalopta genalis. Classification (NCBI taxonomy): domain Eukaryota; kingdom Metazoa; phylum Arthropoda; class Insecta; order Hymenoptera; family Halictidae; genus Megalopta; species Megalopta genalis. The sequence goes on from NC_135031.1 coordinate 1,248,741, forward strand.
CTGTCCTATTTTAACCCCTTTGGCTACATAATATTGGACGCTACAAACTGTAATTTAGTGCTTTTCGTTTCTAGCAAAAGTTCTCTGCAATGTTATCTGAACATGAAATTTACTTATAGACCATTGCATTATTCAGAATAAACAATCCTATAATCCAACTTTCAGGACATTTTTTCTAAGAAAAAATCATTTAGATATTTCTAAAAATATATTATTCGAGACCAGAATATTCGAATATTATCTGTACTTGAAACTTGCTTTCAAAACTCGATAACAAATTCATTGGGTTCTTTCTAATAATAAGAAAGTGTAAAAATGAATCCTGAACGATCGACTTTTGCCTGATTCGCGAAATTAAATTCCAAGACTCGCACAAACTGCTGCAGCTTAATTGAGATATTTCCTTAGGAAAAAGTTCTAAAGATCGCAAAAATCGAAGGAACTGAACGACTAACATTGTCGGTCTGTTTGTTATTAGTATCGACAAGTGCTACCGGTAAAAAATAAAAGAAAAATAGAATTTTGAAGTTTTACTTATTGAGTAATTAATAAGTGATGCAGACCAAAGTCGTAAAACGACTAAGCGGTTCTTCCGGGTATGACAAAGGTGTGAGCAAATTCATTTTCTTTAAGATTAAATAGACCCGAACAGAGCAGCAGGATGAAATAAGTCTAACTAATACCGTTGAATGTTATCCGCTCGCATATTTTTTTCTCCGAACGATTTACACAAACGGCTGATTGCAACTGATTCGTACTCGCGGGACTCGACGTTCCTCGGAAACGAAAGTCTGTGGAAGCCTTATTAAAACGGCATAGATTAAAGTTAAATCCGTGAGTTGAGAAAGCGCGGTAAGATTTGTTAGGGAATTGACAGATTTGAAGTGTCGGTGACGCGATGCATGCTAAGCTGCTTTTCAGATAGGCAGCCTATCAGGGAATTCATTTGCCAAGGAAAGAACGCCGGTATGCGCAGGTGTACGTGGCGAACGTAAATGCGTTTACTCAAGATCTTCCGCCATTAAGTTTCTTTCCTCCTGCCCGGTTTTCTCATCGTCCAAACATGTCCCGATGTGAGTGTTGACCTCGGTGGTTACTGGGAACCCATCGAGACAAACGCGCGCGCTGCTAGAGCTATCTATGGTGTGCCTGTCCGGACGGTTTTTAGGATCGGAAAGAATTGACGCTTAACCCCACGTTGGGAAAGTTGTGTCGTCGTCATCGATCGCAGAAAACATAGTGGACTGTTGCGTGTACTACATTAATGCAATTCGCTTCTTTTCAGAAGTGCCTGCACCGTAACTTGCGAGCCGAAGACCGTTCTTGTCCCATTTAATCGCTATTCACGGAATTCTTTGTCGTCGAATGTTAATGGTGCCACGATCGTCCATCTCGTTACCAGCATTGTCATTACGCTGCGGATGTTATGCATTTACGGCAAAATTGAGTTGTTTCAATTTCAAACAGCAGAAAGATTCGACGAATTTAAAAATTGTCGATCTATGATTTGCAATTTATTAAAATGATTGGAGAAAGAGTGAACTTGCTATTTAGTTTCTAGTTTTTTTGCAGTTGATGCAAAATATTTCTGTTTTGCATATAAAAACCGCAGTCTAGTCGTTTGACTGCGAATCTTCACGCAGTTTTAGAATACTAAAATCTTTAGAATGTATTACTGCAATTTCTGCATTTTCAAGTTAAAACAGCTTCTCAGAAATAGCTGCAGAGAAGATCTTAAGATACCACATCTGTCGTCATTAATTTGCAACGTGAACTAACAACAAATTTCACTTACAGTTTCATATTTCCACAAAATACATCTGATAACAAAATCAAGCAGAAACGAAAGATTTTACGGTTAAATATAACCAGAAAATGCATAACCATCATTTTTAATTTAAGAAATGTATAAGGGTTACGGTGAAACCTCAATTATCCGAACTGATTAAAGTAACATGAGTTTTTGGATAATCAATTAGATTTAACCTTTACTGGTTTTTATAATAAATAATGTCGTGTATTTTAGATATTTATAACAGAAATTAGTATATATTAGTCAAAAGATATTTGAGAAATTAGAAAATGTTATTCTATTATCTCCAGCTCAATAAAATTATTAAAAATAATGATCAATATAATATAATATAATATAATATAATATAATATAATATAATATAATATAATATAATATAATATAATATAATATAATATAATATCAATATAATCAATATAATATAATATAATATCAATATAATCAATATAATATAATATAATATCAATATAATCAATATAATAATACGTAGCACCTGTATTACGCAATTAATTTGTAAATGTGTTTGTATAATAAAAGAGGCCAAGTATTTTATATAAATTCTTACCGTCTGATTATCATTAATATTTGATGGGGTCTTACGGAAATTTACACTGAAAGAAACTGAGAGATTTCATTTTATTTCAGAAGATCCCATTTAAACAGTTTCTCGAAGTCGTTGAATCTCCATGAAATTTTTCCCGCGTTTGAAATCGCTGGTAAAAATCGATTACCCGATTTGTGAGAGCGTAACGCTCTTAGACGGTAGCATAAGTGGTTCAGTTGATCGTCAAAGGATTTTTAAGGCTCGGAGGAACGTGAACGAGTGTTTGTGTTCCATGAAAACAGTGTGTCGCAAGCGGAACGCCGTAGACGACGTCCTGAACGATCATCGGCCAATTCCTAGACACGGCAGCGAGCATAAATTATTCAGGCGATGTAGCAAAAGCGATTAATTTTATTGGCCGACGTCCCGGATATGGCTCGTCTGTACCCGTCACCGTCGCTTTGTTGCAACGTCGTATCCTATGCTCGGTGTTCCTCAATTATGCGCGGGCCCGGCTAACACCTTATTAATGTTGGTGGTTGCACGAGAACCGGCCACGGGAAAATTGCGCAAAACTACAGGGAACGTGTTGGGCTTTTCTCATCATCGGATCGACGACGTCGATCCGCGTAGGAAGTAGTGTATTTCGCGGAATTATGCGACAGCGCAGCTGCCCAGTCTGGTTACGATTAAATTGCGCGGCGACCGATTCTTTCGGAAAAGACGAGTCGGAAAATACGATTTTTCATGCGACAGAATTATGTCATTACCTCGGAACTGTGCAATCGTTTGAGAAAGGGAGGATAGCATTAGTGTCTGTTCGATCAAGGTTTTCCGTTTCTGCTTACTGCCAAATCGACGTTAAAGCTGCTGCTCTCAACGTGTCTAATTGACCCGAAAGAAATTTCATTTGATCGCAACTTTGTCATTTACGGAGGATCCGCTTAGTCGTTTCATGACTTCGTTCTGTATCGCTCGATAATTACTTTACAAGTGAAACTTTTCAAAATTCTAATATTTTTCTCATTTCTTACAGTTTGTATTAACCTTTTAGGTACGGCTGAATTCTGCGCGAGGCTATTTCTCTGGACGGCAGAGTCTGATGTGTACTGTACAGAGTCTGATACTGTATATACAGGGGGTGTCCCAAAAATGTCTCGCAATCCGAAAGTGGCGTGTTCCTCAGGCCATTTGAAGCAACTTTTTCCTTTACAAAAATTTTCTCCGAGGCACCGTTAACGAGTTATTAACGAAAAACAGTGACCAATGAGAGGCGAGCTCAGCTGGCGCGAGGCGATCGAGCCAATGAGCGGAACTGGGCTTCGTGCGCTGGTTGGCTGGGCCGCCTCGAGTCAGCCGTACTCGATTCTTATTGGTCACCGTTTTTCGTTAATAACTCGTTAACGGTGCCTCGGAGAAAATTTTTGTAAAGGAAGAATTTGCTTCAAATGATCCGAGGAATCCGCCATTTCCAGATTGCGAGACATTTTTGGGACACCCTGTAGACTGTTGTATATCGATGTGAAGACAAAAGAAGTGTGAAACAGTGCATATGAAGACGATTATTTGGTTCAAACGATGAGCGAGTGAGCTACTAGAGCAAACCACTATAGTGGCGCGTCGTGCCTAAAAGGTTAATGCACTGTTCGGGTCATTATGACTGAGATATTGGTTTACGATGATGGAAACATTCCGTTTACTACGTAGCACGCAATAATTAATGTTTGTAAACACTACCTCGGACGGAGGCAATTGCGTTAGAAGAATAAACGACGACTAAATCATTTATAAAGGTGAAGAAACTTTAAAGTTGATTTTCTCGAAGACGGAGCTTCGGATAAAAAAATGTTATACCAAATTTGGTTCATATTTTTTCACGTAGAATCATCATCTGCTCGGTTTTACTACGAATTTCGGCCCACCCTGTATAAAATATGAAGAAAGTATTGTGTTAGAAAATGTGTGCATTGCAAAATATATATATATCATGACATACCTTATAAATATATTGGGGATTTTATGCATTTATGGCAAAAATAAGTAGCTGAAATACAAGCCTCTAAAGGCTTCAAAAGTATTAAAGAATACTGTCATGTTATTTTGAATATGTTGACATTATTAAATCAAGAAACATTTTTTTTCTCTAACTTCTTTTACTTACAGTTGATATAGAAAGATTTTAGTTTATATATAGATCTGCAATCGACATACAACTTTTAATAACGATAGATACGCAATGAATTAGAGTTCCTTTAAAAAATTACAAAATTATGGTACTTCGTCGCTCCGTAAAGTGCTAAAACTATTTTATTGGGTATTAGGTTGGCGTAAGATGTGCTTCATATGCTCAGAATATTAACCTAAAGTCAATGTTTATTATAAAACAGGCTGTCTGAAATCGAATTCTAAGCGATATTATTTTCTCGATTAGATACGACTACCAGCCGGGGACAAACTAGCTAATTTAAGAATATTTGCTGGTTTCAAGAAATATCGAATGATTAGAGTGAAAGGGGAGCAAGCCCAGATCATTAATAAAACTGAATAAAAAGTCCGCCCGATCGTCATCGAAGCCAGAAACGACTTACCGCTGCGGAATCGTTAGCTAAATCGAGCGAATGCTCGTTTGAACCGGGCGCGAATATTCCAGCGACACTTAATTACGTAATAACGGCTGTAAAACATCGTAATTAGCATCCGGCTGGGTAATTAGCAACGGAACACGTGCAATACGTTTCGATTGCCACGGTGTGGACCAATCGAAAGAAAAGAGAAAAGTAGTGCGGCGAGAGACGGCTGTTGCACGATCGGGCTGCAATCGACCCGAAGTTAGAAAAACGGAATTAATCGGCGCGGAGGCGAGAATTTCGAGCGAACGGTGCCAGTATCTGCTCGCAACGCTGCATTCAATAATGTGCACGGTGTAAAAACCATTTTTTAAGACAGATTGAAATTTATTACAGTGAAATACGAGAACAACGTTCTTTATCTAAACACCCTAATTCGACAGCGAGAATTGGGCGTTATCCGAATAAATCATTCGAATTGAGATTGTAGAATTATTCGGAGAATAATGCGAACAATTGTTGACTGCTTTCGTTTTTATGTAATTTTATAAGAATATATTTGTACAAATACATTCAGGATCAGTTGAATTGCAACTACAGTAAATTTTCCCTAATTGTCCTTTAGTTTGTAAGCAAAGATTGACAATTTAGTCGCCGATTGTCAACAACTATAAAAACGAGACTCGAATAATTGTGTCTCCAGTTCCCAAATTGTCTATTCTTGTTTAAAAAATTAGAGAGAATTTATACTGTACTTCTAGAATTATAAAATTGCCAATGTCTTCCTTTGCACTTGTAGAAAGGTTATTTAGTTACGCACCAATAATCAACCTACCCAAAAGTAACAAACTTTTCGATGCAACATTTACAATAAGAAAAAACAAACCAGGAAAGAAAAAACTGAGGAATGCGGAACGACAAAAAACGCCTATTCACAGCTAATTACATTTGTTTTATAAAAAAGGGGAGATATAATATAATTAGAAAAAAATGAATACTAATGAAATCATAATAACGGATAAGATATCCATTGCATTTATGGAAATTTTGTCGCTCGGTATGTTTAGAGAAGTAAGTGAAGCAGTAATAATTATCATAAATTACAATATTATCAGAAATGTAATGGATAACTGCGCACTGTTGTGAATTTCATTAATATATTATCATTACTACCATTTATTAGCATTAATTTTTTTCTAATTATAATTTATCACTAAATTATTATAACTCATTTTTGTATAATAAATATAATTAGCTTTAACAGTTTCCTTCCTTCCTTCCTTTCCTTCCGCCTTTCGTTGACCTTTCAAGGTCAACCCAGCTTTCGGCAGCATCATATGATTACATATCTGGAACCTCTACGACATACACTTTCGATATACAGGGTGTCCTGCAACATGTGGGACCCACTACGGGCGCAGATTCTGCACATGAAAACAATAGAAAAGACATCATATAAACATACATTATATTCGAATTTGTTTTCGAGTTAAGATGTGTTGCTGTGAATGTGAGCAAACACAGTGGGTTGAGAAAGAAACTTGCGATAATCGAAAAACAAAGTCTTTCTATTGTTTTCACATGTAGAATCTATTCTTAAAGTGAGTCCCGCATGCTACGGGACATCCTGTATACATATAAAGAATCCGTGCGGTTTGATCATCGGTTGGACAGTGTTCGTTGCTTGTCCGACTGTTAATAGTGAAAAATGAATTTTCAATTATAAAAAGATTGTGTCAGTCGCATATGATCGACGCGGCACTCACTCCGTTACAGGACAGAAAAGCATCGAAACACGAGGAAGCTTTCAACGATATCGCGACAAGCGAATTAGGAATTGATGTTCGCCGATTTCTTTTCCAAACAGCAAGCATAAGGCCGACGATGTTCATCCAGGTTTTCCATCGAAAGGTACGCTATATGTGCGTATAGTCGTTGTAACGATCCGGCGTTGACGTGGCCGCCGCAATAAAAGGCGTTACACGATTTCGTGTTAGCCATTCGTGTTGGTCAGAGTTCAAATCGAGCCGGAAGAGATAGCACAGGGAACGTTGATAAATCGTCGCGGTGAACCGCGATAAACGCTCTCGCTGACTTCGTCTTTCTCTTGTTCGCCCCCTCGGTATCGCGCACGTAGAGACCGCAGATTTGGTAAACAAATTATTCGCGATGCAGAAGTCTCGAAAAGCTCTCCGCTCGCGAGGAACGGCCGATTGCGCTTCGGCGACCGGCGCGGCGGCTGCGGTTTCGCGGGATAATCATTTCGCGAGATCGCTCTACCGAATGACAAAATAACACCGCTGAAATTTTTACGAGCCGTTGCCCATAATAACGCTCGTTGGCGCGAACTGCCAGCGAATCTAACACTTTCCTTTTCCTTCTCGTTCTTTTTCTCTCTCTTTCTTGCATTGTTATTACCTTCTGTTGTGTTCCCATTTCCGCGAAACGCTGGCGAGTTTCTTCGGGGAGTAGGTTTGACAGTGACCGTGATACTCAACTAACAGTTTGCACGAAAATTGAAACAATGGCTAGTGAATTTCGTAAATGGTTTCAAAGATTCAATTCTTCGATCTTGACAAGTATAGTCTTTTTAAAATGGACAATTTCTTCTATTAATTAAATCGAGAATGATTACTATGTAGATTGCGGATTTTTATGTATAATTAAAATTGTCTAAGTTAATTTGTAAGAAAGTTAAGTCAGATCTTCTCATGATGTTGATAAGACTGCGGATATTTATGCAAAATAAACATCTTCTAAGACCATTGTAAGAAACAGAAATGAAATAGAAATAAATTGTGACACAAACATGAAGACTACAGAATTTTGTAACTGTTTTCAAGAATCGAATTTTCTTTATTCTCTCGAGAGTTTAAAAATGCTTTTGCTCGAGTGAAGCCTTTCGAGAGAATAACTGCAAATAATTTAATCCTCGTGTCTGGCATAGTCACAGAAACGATCTCGAAGTGATTTTCTCTTACGCTTGAATTGGACTCGTTGTACCCCGTTCTTGCGTTCTCGTTTCGTAACGAATATATAAAATTGCAATCAGTGAGCGAAGCAGAATTGCTAGAGTGCAAAAGAACTTGTTTGAATACGTTTAACGTGCGAGCAATTAAAATATTTACATAGTATAAGATTGCAGCTGCGTAATTACTTTATTATCTCCAAACATACCGATCTTCGCGATTAGTTCAGGTGATCAAAATGCTATCGTACTTGGAAACAGAAACCGAATGGTTCTTACAGTACACGCTCGTTATAGAGTTTACATCCGGTCTTTCGCGAAATTTGGTTCCTATCGAACGGAGAATCGAAGATTATGAACCCGTTTTAATCAGCAGTCGAATGACACAGAATTTACACGACGATATGCAAATTCCCGAGTCACTTCAGATCGCTAATTGCAAGGCGGTACGGTAACAAGCAAAGAAACGTCCCATTCCAGGAGGGAACAGTTTATTTTTCTCCGAGAGAATTTCGAGTTCTTTTAAGGCTGTCCATTTCACTGTTATATAACGCGGCGTTGGGAGTCAAATCGACTGGTTCCTGGTGTCCTTATCGCCGTGGCATCAAGGTAGCTTATCTCAATAATCCTACGGGACTCAGTTTTTTGCGTATCAAGGAAGGAAACACGCGACGCGACATGACGAGAGTTCTGAAAACAGGTAGTATTAGGTACTATTAATATATTTCAACGTGTTTATGGATCAAAGTTGAAATCATCAGCAGTCTTCTCGCTTGGTAGAAACGAGTTTAATTGAGTCTTAGAGCGTCAATCTCTAATCGGCCGTGTCTCAATTATCAAGTTTTTATTAATCAAAACTTATTTGACTGGGTGTCTATAAAATATATATATATAGGGTGAGACATTGAACCCTTTCACCTTTATTTTCTCTTGTAAACTACATGTCGTATACAAAAAATGTTCCGAGCAAAACTTGTTTGGTATAAAGAGGAGCATTTAATTTTTTGATTTTCCGTCAAAATATGAGCATCACCTTAAGTTTCTTAACTGTATTGCGTAACATTCAATCATGTCATTTAAAAGTTTATCAAGTACAGTATAAAAAATTATTAAAATGAAAGGTTTCAGAAATTTATTGAAGAGTTAAATGACTCAACTTGTTTAAATCATGAATATTTATAGTCTCAGACGTCAAAGAATAGATCCGATATTCTAAAAGGCTAAAAAGCTAAGCTATTCTAAAAAGCTAAGCTATTCTAAAAAGCTAAGCTATTCTAAAAAGCTATTAATCCTTTGCAAAATAACAACGAGTCAGTTTCGCGATGAAGATTTCATACACAATCTACAAGTTACAGTAAATTCTCTCTAGAATGCCAAATTTCGGGTTGCTGTGAATTTCCCTGTGCTAGATCTACGCCTATGTAATTTATTGCTATATCGATACTAAGGCTCGACGGAGTCGGTCAAGCGTGTGATGCGGCACGCGACGCGGCTCGTTTGACTCGAATTCCCGGAAGACAACACAAAATGATCTGTTCGGGTGTGAGTCGGGTAAGAAATACCGCGTGGCTTATGTAAAAAAAAAAACACAAGATATGTATACCACTAGGTACTTGACCGTAGAATCGTGGCATGTGGCCTCCGAACTGCCTTCGAATCGTGGTATGTAGTCTCTGAATTGCCTTCGAATCGTGGCAAAAAATTAGAAATAAAAAAGTCTTTAGTCATCGCTTTTTTTCTAGTATTACTGTGTATTCATATTAATGTACACCGTCATCCTGGCCGCTGCCTTTTTTTGCCGACTGCCCCGAGTTTTGTCTCCCCCTCCCCCTCCTCTCTTTCAGTATTTCTCTCTCTCTCTCTCTCTCTCTCTCTCTCCCTCCCTTTTTTTGAATTCCAAGCTGCGGGCCTTCTAGGAAATAAATTTGATTCTTGTATCATAAAAATGTAGAAATTAAAGTAAATAAAGAGGTACAAGGAACGAAAATTGCCTCGTTTGTTTCTGTCTTAAAACGGAAGCGACGTATTTACTACAAGTACCTGGAAACGTGTTCAAAAAATTTCTAAACAAAATTATAAATGATCCAAACTACAATCAGCCACATTGTCGTGTTAACACATCTAAGTGTTAAGGTACTCCTCCTGGATACGTGAGTTTTTTGAAATTTTCATTCGTTTTTTTCAAATTTTTTGAAAATTTAGAATATTTATCGGATTTTTACTATAATTTGTATGCCGTTGAGTATTCATTAGCCTGCCATTAATTTAAATGTCTAATCCTTGGTAACTTCACCGAAGAGAAACAAAATGATTAAAACAGAGAACAAAGAGCTGATGCAGGCAAACGAAAACAAAAGAAAATGCATGCGCGAATGACTGGGACGAAGATAAGAATTATGAAAAGAACGAAGAGTCGCGGTATCTAGAGCGGAGTAACTAAAGCATAAAAAGAGGCTGCGGTAATAATAGAAATAAAGATAAAGAGACGGGTGGAGCACGACTATGTTCCGAAGACGCGAAAACCGACTACTAATCACGCCCAAGGCATTTCGGTTTTTTCCGCCGACTGGTTTTTGTCATGTTCTGCGTCGTGTCAGGTGCGTCGACGCCGGCGATCCGATTTGTGCGATCCGCGAGACTACTGGTAAAATCGATCTCTCGCCTATTACGCCATTACGGACATCGGGGCCATATTTCCGAGGACTTAATAACACCGATCACGGGACAACACCTATCGAACGGCACGGAAAGCGTGTACGATCGGCCCACTCATTTTTCTCAGCTCGGACAAGATCTATCGCATCCTGCGGCGGTCATGGTCGAAATTAAACTGTACCGTGCACTAAGAAGCAATTATCGTGCAGCCTGCTGCGTTTTCAAGTGGTTACATAATTTTCGTGAAGTAAGAGTAATTAGTTCGGCGTAATTTTATTGAGGTGCAATAATATTCGTCAAGTAGAAAGAATCGATTGTTACAAAAATATATTGAGCTTTAATAATATATTCATAAAGTAACGATTTTCGCAACGCAGAGATAATCGATATGACAAAAAAATGCGTCGAGGTATAACAGAATTCGTAAAATAAAAATAATCTGTTTTTACAATATTGTATTCAGGTGTAACAATATTCCTGAAGTAAAAATGTATCGAGAGGTGTAATAATTCTATTGTTATCAATATTTACTCATCCAAGTAAATGTAGATACATTTTGGATAAGTAATGAATTATTTATTCTCTACACACAACACGCAATAGTCTTTATTTTCACATCACAAAACCTTCGTCCATTTGAAAGGGTATCGCGTAGACCAAGATATTAATAATATTAGCTATAGTCGGCAGTTAATGTTATACACAATAAATGTTTCTCTTTCTCTTCTAAGAAATTATTACAATCGAAAAACTTCTGATCATTATAACTGTGAAGATAGTGGGAATCTGGTGAATTGCGTTGCAAAGCGATGTAAATTGAATCCGTTCCTTGAGATGAAAATATTTTACAACAACCTGAGAAATAGGTCGATTTTTCTAAGTATAATCTAAGCATTGTCACTGTCCTATGTATTTTTATGACGGAAATATAGAAATTGTCTATAGAAAATATAGAAATATAGAAAGCTGAATTTAGCAGATGTCTCTACCATTTTGTATCAGATTCTCATTACCTATAATGAACAATAAACTGATTTACTTGGGATGCTTGTCCGAAAATAAAATCCACGCAACGCCTCTGCTTTCCGAACGTGACACAAGCAAAATGTGAAAGTTTGTCAAATAAATTCGCGCGTAGCAGTTGGGAAACAAACTGCTAGCAATTTACCGCATCGGTCCGCTAATCAGTGTAACATTTTATTCGACCGGCACGGCGCAAACACCTGCTGCGTATATTAAATTATGAATATCAGCTCGAACGCAACGCGTTCAGCTGTTTCGCGTTTAAATTCTGCCGACTAGACTCGCCTCATTCTGAAATCCGCCTATAAAGCGACTGATCCAGTCGAATGACACCGTATATTCTCCTTAGACGCCGTAATCCCGCGATGATTTCGATCAGCTTATCAGTTGCCATATTAATGACTGCCTCCTCGAGTTCAGCATTCTTTCCCGGAGTAATATCAAACGACATTGAGGTAAACCAGTTCACCGGTTCAATGAGGTTAGTTTATTATGTACTACCGGATACGAGACCCGTACACTTTCTATACAAATTGCTTCTCCGCTCCGAGCTCCGTGGCCTGAGATATGTTTCCTAATGATTGGAGGCCGATTGGTAGAAACTCGCGATCAGAAATCCGGAAAAATTGGTGCTGCAGGGAAAAGCTGAATGTCAACCGAAGTTATGTCCATGCGGCTTATAATCTTTCTCGGACCACGGGGAAAAAATGGACAGTCGGACACGGATCGCATGGCACCATTAATTAGGTGGAATATGATACTAAACGTCTCTGGAATTCTCGCCGGCGTTGGAGCATATTTTATAAATATCTCTCCTCGATTCCCGGTACCAGACCTCATTTTTCTCTCCGATAGAAATTACGCAAGCGTTCTAGCTTCTCCTGTCTAGCAGCCATTAACATTTTTAAAGGATTCTAACACTCGCCGAGCAGTCGCACCGTGGGCGAAAACACGAAAGAGCTGGTCAAATCTAATTTGACTAATTTAACTTAACAAGTTACGATATCTTTGAATAAGACTTCAAAGTACAAGAAACAGTAAAAATTAGGAGGAAAGAGTAATCACAAAAATGTTAAGTCAGCTTCATTTCAATATTTACCGATTTAGATAGCGTAAGTTCTGCTGAGATTATTATCTCAAATCTGCATAATTTGGCAACCTTTCCCTTATTGAAAACGATATACTTCTTTGATTAAATAAAGAGTTACATAACTTCATTAGTATATTCTCATTGTTGCATGTGAGCATGCATACAAGTTATTCTTCACAAGTTTTCACGATTGTGGATTGTTTCATTCGCAATGAAAAATGAACGGTAACGTGCCAGCACGCTTATTTTGCATGTAAAACAATCGTTAACGTGTTTGAAATAATATCCAAAGTAGAAATCTTGTCCATGTTCGCCCCGAAAAGAGAACCTTGTATTTTAATTAAAAGGGTAAGAATATTATGTATTTCGCTCGGGCGATCGTATTTTGCACAAATGTAAATGGAATTATTATTATATTATTATATTATCGAGGAACACTAATTCTTATACATTATTACAATCATTACTCAAAATATGTTTCTGATACGAAAACTGTATTCCCATCTGTTTCTCTGTACATAGAAACTTCTCGAAAAATTACTTTTTTATTCAAATTTTATTTTTCATTAATGAATCATTAATTAAAGCATTAGCTTCATAGTAAATTGATAATCACAGCAACCCAAAAATCCCCAATATAAACTATCGTTAGAAATATATTTAATGCTTCTATAGTGTTTGGCAAGCCTTCCCAGTTTTTCCAATGATTTTGAACAATGCTGTAATTTTTAATATTTCTCAAGCATCTCATAATTGCTCGTAAACCAGCAATGTTTTTCTTTCGTTAGTCACAAAATTATTGAAGAAACTAAATTATATCCGCGTTATGCATACAGGTACATAGGACTTCCTCTTATCTCGGAACGTATTATTGTTAATGTTACTCATATTACTACTATCTTTATTATCCAATGTTCATATTAGTATTGATTGTTTCGTTCTATCTACGTTCATTGTTATCTTGTTATTACCACTTTTCTGTATTTCTATCTTTGTCTCGTCTGTTCGTTATTATGACATTCTCTGTAACAAAAGGTCTGTTCCGTTGACGTAATAAACATTATTACTGTTATTATTATTACTGTTATTATTAATTTTTTAAGAAATGAAAAAGTGGATAAGCATCTTTACTTGCACATTAGGTATAGCAATATCTGGGTACATAACGACCCACCGATGGTCTTCCACGTATATTTTTTACCAGTGGCTCTGTAAGTCTTAAATACTTCCGAAATTGAGCTCATGATTTAAACTCTAATAAATCATTTGTCGCTTTAAGTAGCGCTGTTGCGTATTTCCCCATTTTATTCGACCATCTATTTCCGTTTATGTAGAATCGTTTCATTATATCAGTATTTCACCGGTGCAACAAAGTAACTTTCTAGCAATAAATCACATCGTAGCTCGGCGTGTCCGCGGGATATAACAATAGAGCCGATTTTTAGCAACATACTCCTACTCTTAACAGCTAAGAACTTGTACCAAACGCACCCACGCTTCCACGTCCTTCGGCAACCGAATTCAACAACCACGCGAGCACTCGAAAAAATTTCAATCCTAAACACCGTAGGCCATACTGATACTTCAAAGCTGCTTTCGTTGAACGTAGTTATTAAATGAGCCGTTTATTTTGAAAGTGGCATAAGTCACTTTACCGTAATGAAAAGTGGTGATTTTTTAATGTTTATACGAAATTATTTATACCGAGAAAAATATCAGTATCCTGAGATAACAAATACAAGTAAATCTTCTCGAAAGTTAGCATCCATATTTTGAAACGTGTTAAAACGCAAACCCTTAAATATATCGACTTAAAAACAAAGTGACTTATGCCACTTTCAAAATAAACGGCTCAAATGTATCCTACGAATGTGCTTTCATCGTGATTTTCAAGTGGACTGCAGAATTTTGTACATTTGCAGTATGCAGAATTGAATGCAGGTCCGTTCTACTTTCATTAAGAAATTCGATGATGAAAAGATATATTAATTTCACACACTTAGAGTAAGAGATATTTTTGTTACAAGGAAGAATACGACTTTATACAGGGAAACCATCTCTAAGTAAATCGCAGCTTGTTACATTTTTAATCGTTACTGTACAGATTTTAATCAACAGAATTTTATGCAATCCAACAATTTCAAGCAGTTGTCACGTTTACTATTTATTATCATCAATATTGTCACTATTTATTATTTTAGGTCGCAAAAATTATCGAATATTCTGTAAGGATTCAAAAATAAGGAACACGACAGCGCGTTTTTCTTAAAATTACAACTAGACTGCGAATATTTAGGCACGATGAGAATTGTTTGCATTAAAAAAAAATTAGAATTATTAAAGAAAGAAATAACGTTCTATTTAGTTTCTGTTTCTTGTAATGTCTAGTTATCGTTTTTATAAAGCAACACACATTGATCATTTTTAAAGCTTGGCAAGTTTAGCGTTAATTTTATTCTCTGATCCCTACGGTTTTCTAAAGATTAATGTGTCTGTGCAATTAGGTGGAGACCAAAAAATATTTATAGTAATAAGAATTATCAACAAGGCGTAAGCATATTTATGGTAATAAAATTGATCAATAAGAAGGCCTAAGTATTTTTGTGGTAACGAATAGTGATGGCGATATGTCCGAAGACTATTTATATTTAGTATTAATATATATTAATGTTCAGAATATCGATACACATTATATAGACAGTAATATATACAGATATATATAGACAGTAGTATATACAGATATATATCTGTAATATATACAGATAAAATATGTCGATATTATTAAAACCGATACGTGTGTCATTAAATTAAAATTTATACACGAGTTACATATACACGAAACAGAAATTAATAAATAATATAATTATGAAATTAAAAATGTGGACACAATTATAAAAGGTAGAATATTTTGTTAATAACAACAGTGACAGAAGTTAGATAAGAGAGACTTATTTATAGACTTATTTAATTGATGTTGCTTCTAGCTAACTAATTTCGATATCATGAGCTGCGTATCGATAGTGGAATATATCGTTGTATTAAATATCAGTACGAAATATTCGAAATATCAACACAGTATTGCCATCACTGGTAACGAAGACAATGTCATCATTCGACAGGAATTTTTTTCGACCGCTTAGCGTATTACTCTAAACGTCTAAACCCGAAAGGGCCTCGATATCGTCGTTTCCGATCTAGCGAGGTGCCTCGCGGTTAATTATAATTTTCGTATCGCGGCAGCCATTTCATTATACCGATCGCGGTCGCGCGCGTGTGCACTTACCTTTCATTAGCCCTCGAACGGTCGCGAGCGGAAAAAGGAACGCGTCGACGAACGCGCGCCCATGGAAAACAGTTCTGGTAATTGAATTTTGAATTACGATGTCTCGTCACTCACGTACCCGGTATTAAAATTTAATATCTTGCCCGTCCCGTGCTTTCGAGGCGGAAACAAAAAGAGGAAATCGCCGCTCCGCTCTGCTCCGCTCCGCTCTGCTCTGCGCCGCCCCGGCCCCGTAATGCTCACCTGTGTGTTAAATACTCGGGACGAGCGGAGCTTCGGGACCCATGTACACCTGGTTGATTTAAGAAACTTTATGAAATTGTAATTACCGTCGTGTCCGTTTCGCCGGGCAGCAACACTTGCGCGCTCGTGACAGAACCGCGCGAGCCTTTTCTTTCTACTTCGTACGCGAGCACTGTGCAATTTTGTCCCGAACGGTATACAGGGTGGCCTGTTCCAATAGGCTTCCTCGATCACTCGATAAAATGCGTCTTTTCACCGAAATAATATACAGGGTGTCCAAAAATTGTCTCGCAATCTGGAAATTGAGGGTTTATCATCTCACTTTTCACAGCAATGTAATTTAATGTTCGACAATTGGTCAATTTTCATCCGGAAGAATGCACGATTATTACCCTTCACTATTAATATTATCACTTGAGCAATGAACTTTTTTCATAAAAATATAACTGATTATGTTCAGGGTGATTTACAATTTTATTTTAAGGCAATCTTTCTAGACAGCTTTTCTATAGATCTCAATAAATAATGTGAAAATTAGAGTTAATTGTCAGAAACTACCTAGTCAAAAATAGTGTGGGTCCTTATGGATCCAAGCCTCGCTATCCGAGATCCTGTGAGTTCCCGGGGGTTCCTGAGATTACTTGAGTAACTTTTTTCTTAGCGAAAATGCAATCCGCGGCTTTGTTTACGAGACATCAACGAAAAACGCTGACCAATAAGAGGCGAGCTCGGCTGGCGCGAGACGGCCCAGCCAACGAGCGCACGAAACTCAGTTCTGCACATTGACTCTGCCGTCTCGTGCCAGCTAATCTGGCCTCTCATTGGTCAGTGTTTTTCGTTAATAACTTGCAAACAGAGTCGTGGATTGCATTTTCGCTAAGGAAAAAGTCACTTCAAATGACCTCAGGACAGTCGTTTTCGAAGATATATGTACAGTTTTAATTGAATCTGATGTATTGTATTTTGTTGCATTTAACACTTGAACTATCAAATCAGTAAAAATGACTAGTTTATGATTTCTTCTTTCACAGTTACTGAAATTATAGAAAAGTTTCTATGAGAAATTTGCTGATAAACTTCTCTACCGAAGCGAATGTGATAGCAGAAGTCGTCCGAAGTTTCGTAGATCGCAGAAATCGCAGTTTTGTCACGATGTTTAACACTTTTGACGAAAAACTGTAAGAAATCTGCAGTTTTTTAAATACTTGAACGCCTGTAACTAGATTCCGAGTTAACCGATTTCGATCAAATTTTCAGCACGATACCGACATGTACGAAAGGCATTTTGTAAATTTTCGTTATAAGCTCAGACAAAAAAGTTAAAAAACGAGAGTGTTTATTTTTTTATCATTCCAAGTAGTACCAATATGAAAAAAATACATTTTAGTCGAGTAGTAGACATACCATTTAATCCAGTTTTAAAAAATTATTGTATTTCAATAGGTGCACGAACACTTTCCTGGTTCCCGGATGGAAGACATTTTGATGGCGACAAAATAAAATTTGACGAATAAACAACTACAGTAAATTCTCTCTAATTGACGCTTAGATTGTGCACAAAAATGGACAATTTGAGAAGACGAAATACGATTATTCGAGCCTTGTACCTCGTTCTTATAGTTATTGACGATCGGTAACTATAAAAATGAGCCACAAGACTCCAATAATCGTATCTCCTCTTCACAAATTATCCATTTTTGTCTACAGCCTAAGCGTCAACTAGGGAGAATTTACTGTAATTTTCATTTTATTTACAAAACCCGAGTACTTTTTTCCATAATGTATTTGCAAAACGTTAGAGGTGTTCTCCGGTGTCGTTGGGCCGGCGAGTGCAGGTCGAGGATCGAGGAAATCGTTAGATTGTCCCCTCGTAAAGCGTCGATCGCGCATTGTGTGCTAAATGGTGGTGCACGGGGTCCGATCGACCCCTACGGGGAAGAGCCTCGCGGAGCACCACGGGACCATCGGATCGTCGAAGTCGATTCTTGACTGTTGTCCGAAGTCACTCGGCAGAGCGGCGCCAACCGGTTGCAGCAGCTGGCTTCCTTCCATCGATTTAAACACGATACTCGGTGGCCACGAAAGCGATCGTGCGTCTCCGGCCGAGCCGAGGCTCAGAAGAACGGCGAACATCGGTGGACGCGGGGCTCGATGTATCGATAAATGCGTCGCCGAACGACGAGAGCTTCTCGGGAAGCCTGGACGGACAGGCAACGAACAGCCAGTGTCTTCTCGGCCCGTCTTCCTTTTCTATTTTCACCGGGTTTGTATTTGCTTTCCACGCGGCAACCGTATCAACGCTTAATTTATGCCGTATACGCTGCGAGAGGCTTCCCCGGGCAACAGGACTCCGCGAAATATCGGGAATAGACTTGCGATCTTTATGCCACCTCGACCCCTGACGGCGGAAATATTTCTCCGGAAAATATTCATTCGATACGTCCATTCTCCGTTTCGCAAATGCCTGGGACATCTCCAGGAATCGCATTGCTAATTAATTGAATCTCGCACGCGTCATAATTGTTGGTAATCGGTGTGTATTTCTCCGAAGTACAGATTTGATTTTGTTATGGGGTAGATAGAGTATTTATTTTTATGTGAATGTTTCGTTAAAATAGTAGAATATTTAGTTTTCAGTGAATGTTCCACATGAAAATAATTATTAAATTAAACAGCGCGAGATTTACGCTATAAAAGATATTTATTTCTCATTGAATTTTGCTTTAAAATATAATTATTTGATAAAGATATCGAAGGGTTATCTGCTGGGATACCTACTGAAGTGAGAAGGAATCCATGCTATTTTGTTATTTTTGCTTTCCGTTTAAATTCTGTTTATTACTTGCAACATTTCATCATTTTATATTTCATTGAAAGCATTAGTCGCTACTTCGTGAATAAAAAAGGTTAAAGTACCTAAAAATTCTACCAATACTTTTGAACATTATTCTTTATAAATTCACTTTCACAGACACTGTTATACAACGATCAGCTGTAAAAAAAATGTTTATTCGGAATACGGACGTTTCTAAGCAAGAACATACTGTTCCATATTGTGTACCGCAATGTCTTTGTTCTCCCGATTAATCGAACAGTCGACATCCGTGTTTCCTATTCAGTGTTCCTATTTTGGAATCGGCCATTGAAAACAACGCCCGTTGAATACGGACATTGAATATGATACCACGGGAACATGGTAGGAAAACGGTGTTCCACAAAATAGGTACACGCTTGTACTTCACCGTTTTATTCGTATCATTTTTTGTGTATATTAAATAAATATTTCATAGTTCGTTACGTTATCTAGAACCATCGATCTGTCGAACGGTATTATAAATATTCAACGATGATACTTTTAAGCTTGTAATAAAATCGGTGATAATCTATACATCCTGAAAAGCGCTCCATAATAAGTACCTTACGTTCGATTTGCGAGCAGATTCGAGAAAATTGTCCGAGCGCAAACGCTTAAACTTCGGTGATCCCTGCAATAAAACAGCAACAATTAAACGACGAACAGAACGTTTCAGAACAATTCGTTTAATGCGCAGATTATAATCCGAAGGTCGGTGTCGTTGATAGGCCCGAGAGGTCCGGCACAACATCACGAAAATGGTTTTCGGATTGCTGCCATTACGGTGTCCGCGCGGCGGTAGCCCGAGGATCATCTCGACAATGAGTTATTAAACAATTATATTCGCATCAAAGGCATAATGTTTGCGCCTCGATTGGACGCGCCGATAACCGGCATCAACGAAACCCCCGAGAGGGAGCGCGGCGCAGCATAATGGCCAGAGAAGAGGAAGAGGAGACAAGATGGTAGAGGAAGAGGACGCGAGGCAGAAAACCTCACGGCCCTCCCCGGCCCCGCTAGGCGGCCGTAAATTGCATCAGTCGTTGAATTAATCGATTGGTAAATAGCAGTTTGATTGCACGACACGTTTGTTAATGAATTCACATAATTCCTGCCTTGTGCTCGCGAACCTGCACGGGACGCTCTCCTCCGTGCCCCCCGTCCCTGTCTCTTTTTCCACCGGGAAGTGACGTACGAGCGGCCGCGAGCTTCTTCTGCGACGTTCTGCGAGCATCGAAACGATATCGGTGACCCGGCATTCGTTTCTTGCCGGCCGACAGGGACTGACCATTCTTCAAGATTTATGGAACGACGGAGCGTACCGTTGTTTTGTTCCGGCACACTGAAAATCTTGTTTTCGATGCTCGACCGGATCGCAAGAACCCGAAGATCGCCCCTTTTTTTTACCCTTATAGCATCGACGGACATTTAAATCGAATCGATACCGAGTCCGCTGATGCTCGATAGTTTTAATTGAACCCTCGGAAGCTTCTTTTCTCTCCTCTCGCCACTTCGTTTCACTTTTTAAATCATTTCACGTTATACCAAACAATAAGTAACGACGAGATCAACAGGTATCTTTTAGCTCTGAATGTTTCAGGACCACCGTAACCATTTACGAAAGCGATTCCTTTTCCATCCTTAATTTCTTTATTGCACTTTTGGAATTATTACAGCTTATGTATAAGTAATGATCAGCGTATTGTACGTATTTATGACAAAAATTAATAGATGAAACACAAAACGGTGATACTGCTCAACGAATTTTGCATTCCAATTATATTATTTGTAACTCGATAAAATTTATAACAAAATGTTTGTTTTCCGCAAAGATGCGCAATCTAGTAATTACAATAATTAACGAGTATTATCCAGCTTTGAAAATGTGAGAAACTTTCTAGCAATTTTTGATGAAGATTGCAATCCTTAATTTTTTCGTTGCAATTTATAATTTATTTTGAAACACAAATGATATCAAAAGTGCGATGAGAAAATCGATGATATCGGGAGAATTTTCATCAATGATTGCAATACAGATTCTCTCATTTTTTCAAACTTAGAAAACATTTGTTGATCTTGTCATACTTAGGTATTTACAGGATTCTGGTAATTATCTATTATTCATCTTGTAAATACCTAAGTACGACAAGATAAAAAAATGTTTTTCAACTGTGAAAACGAGAGAATCTATATTGCAATCTTTGATCAAAATTCTCCCGATGTCCTCGATTTTCTCGTCGCATTTTCGAAATCATTTGATCTCTCATCTAAGAAACTACACGATCAATAAGCGTTTTCTTGCTTCGAATATTAGAGAAACTACATAGTCATTTTTCAGAAAAATTCTCCTCACACTCTACACTTTCCAAATTATCATCAATTATTAAAAAGTTTCATAGCAATTTTCGCGAAAGATTCTTCCACTATAATTAATCGTGTTATCGTTCTTTCGAAATCGTTTCATCACAACTCTAAACAATAAACAAATATTTTCTAGTTTCATCAATTGGAAAAACCGCCAGGCTTCTATCGAATCGGCGGAAGTATTATCGTTTTGTATACTGCAACGCGTGTTAACATCGGTTCAAAGTAACTTTGATTACGAACCTCTGTTTATTGATCCCCGCTAATTGGCCAGCAGGCGGCGCTTAATGAAACGTAAATATTTTCCGTTCGTCTACCGTCTACCATGCGATTCGGCATCATCCGGCCTAATTGAAGACAACGGGAATTTTCGAAATAATTGTAGCGACGATCCACGGATTGACCTTTAGATCGTGCTAAAAGAGAGGAACCGGCTAATGGGAGCCCGCTAATGGAGGACCGGGCGACGACCTTTCGAAAACAATCGATCGCCATGCTGGTCCCGGCTATGACCCAGGAATGAGCCTTCCGAGTGAAAGTCCCCGTAGCATTGGTAGCATTCCGTTGTTTCTTCACCGATATACACCGTGTTGGTATACACGAAGTGGGTCAACTGCAGATATTGCACCACCTTCCTTCTAGCGTATCAGTTTCCGTTTTGTCCGTCTATCCCCGCTGCGATGGATGAGCCACCTCTGTAACTCAATTTCTGCGAGCTCGCCGATGCTGTCGCAGACAAATCCTGATCTTCGAAAGTCGGTCTAATTCTTAACTCTTTCAAAAAGTAGAATAGAAGAATATCTAATTTTTATATATTATTTTTATGACTTCATATAAGTGACTTTATTGCTACATGTGTTAAAATTGGAAGTGGAACGTGGAAACTTCTGTACTAAACAAATGGTAAAGCTCCCTTTTTTTTAGAATGCACTTGGATAATTATAGTTCCAATTTATTAAACGTATACAGCACGTGACGTACATTCTCGGGACTTTAATTTTATATACATACACTCAGAGTTAGGCAAAAAGTATAAAAAGTATAGATGAAAAAAGAGTATAAAAGTATAAATGATTAACGATTATAACTGCTCAGTTATTATGAATTATAATAGATTAGTTATAATAACTATCCAGTTATAATCGTTAATCATCGATGAGATTACCTCCTGCCTAATTATTTGTTGTCCAATTATTATAAATCAGTATATGATATACTCCAGCGACCATTACACATCTTATACGTACACGCACACCACGCTCACTGCATACATTTGTAATTCTGAATAACATAGACGCCATTTGGATCATTATTACTTGTACTTAAATTACGTTCATATTATAAAGCATATTTTGACGGTCTTTAAAATTATCACACCTTTTTTATATGCGGTTTAGTAATTGAAAAGTCTATTAGTAGGGTTCCGGTAATGTTAAGATATTTTTCAAGGTATTTCTTACAGACTATACTGTTTCTGTTGTTTTTTTATGTGACAGCTATTCAGTTCTTTCTATTTCACTTTCATATTTTACGAAATGTATCTATGAACAAATCGAATTGAAGAAATTGATACAACTTCGTAAAAATACCATGGAAATACATAATATGCAAAGTTTCAAATAAACTACACACTAAAACTAACAATCCAGTCAAAAAGACATCTGATTTCCTCTTTTAGAACTCTTTATATTTTAAAAATGTTTCTATGAGAGATTCTTAGTAAAATTTCTTTTTTCAAGCTTATGTTGTCATAGAAATCGTATGAAATTTAATGGAATCGAATCTTGTCATTATTATAAAACAAATACAATAATCGTGTGTAGGGCTCGATAGTTCTAATATTAACCCTTTGCACTCGAGGCATTTTTTGCTCGGACGAATCAGTAACTCGAGACGATTTTCCGCATATTTGGTGAATTTCTGACAGCTAACTTAAAATGATTTCACACACGAACTAACATATAAAACTTTTATATTTTAATATTTTATGTATCTTTATGCATCAAAGAAGGAAATTTCTTCAACATTATATCGTTGCTTTGCATGATATTTTATAAAACAACCTCCAAGAAGCATCCTAGGCTTGTCGTGACAAGTATCGCAATAATATGTGATTTGGTGTCTTTCCTCAGGCTTATTCCGTTGAGAGTAAACTTTGCAATCATTCCTAACTTCTGTTAGCATAACATGTAGTTTTCAATTCAATCGGACTTCGTCAAAACTGCAGATCGAAGTAGAAACTCGATGTCATGTCTGACGAAAACTTCCTCTCAAGTTTTTACATACTACACATGAGTAAACGGCTATTCGTTTCTCTGCTTCTTCACTGATTTATAAAGGATATAAGAATTGATAGAACAGATCTCTAAACCCTAAAAAAATAACTTCCGCCGCATTCGCTTTCTATTACCCTGATTTTTTGCCTTTTTACACCTCTTACTCCATCACTGCTTTCCTCCTCTATCATTACGTATTATACAATACATAGTGATAATTTCGTTCTTCAACAATGAAAAATCAAACTCATCCTCCTTTGAACTAATTTCATTACCACATTCCATGCTTATAGGGCGCAAAAACTTTGAGAATAATATTCCTATTACCGCGACTGTCAAGTTCGAACTAACGTCGAAACGGAGTCCGATCCGCGATCACGGACTAATTTCAAATATGATGATGCCAAATTTCGGGTTGCTGTAGATTTCCCCGTGCTAGTCCCATGTTTATGTAATTTATTGCTACGTCGATGCTAAGGGTTGACGGATTCAGCCATGCGTGTGATGCGGCATGCGACGCGATTCCCGGAAGACAACACAAAATGGACTGCTTGAATGTTAATCAGGTAAGAAAAACCGCGGAACTACAAGGTACGTAGTAGACACTGGGTACGTGACCATCGAATCGTGATATATGGCCTCCGAATTTCCTTCGAATCGTGGCATGTGACCTCCGAATTGCCTTCGAATCGTGGCATGTGACCTCCGAATTGCCTTCGAATCGTGGCATGTGGCCTCCGAATTGTCTTCAAATCGTGGCAAAAAATTATAAATAAAAAAGTTAAGTCATCGTCTTTATTCTAATATTACTATGTGTTCATATTAATGTTCACCGGTATGCTGCCTTTCTTACCGACTGCCCCAAGTTCCTATAAAAACAAATCGCGAGGCTCGAAGAATCGCGACTCAGTATTCTCAGATCTGCGAGTTTCAATTCCGACCTCTGAACATTTCTGAAAGAAATTACTGTATACGCAAAGAGCTTACAAATACACCTTATGAAGCGATAGTGCCAGAGCATGCTTCTGATCCCAAGGAAACCAAACCCAAATAAACATCGTCGCCGCTCGAGTCATCGCGTCGAGCCAAGCGATGACCAAGAGTCAGCTCTCGAGTTGCCGCATCAAATTCAGTGGTGACCCAAAAGCTACCTAAAAAAATGAGAGTTCTGTAATCTCCGTTGGCGTTTGAAATCGTTGAATTATTTTTAAAAATGTAAGCTTCAATGCAAAAATCGGAAACGTCGGATGGTTAACCCCTTAATGCTTGTGCTCGCGTATGTCACGGGTATACTAAATTAACAAAGCGTAGTTTCAAACTATATGAACTTTATTAAATTACGAACTATGTTTTATGTAACTAGGGAATCGAATGACGCTAATTTTCTTTTGTCAATCATGGAAAACTGAGTTCAAGAATACATTTACCGTTCTGAAATGAAATTATTATTATATTATTATATTATTATTATTATATTATTATTATATTATTATATTATTATTATTATATTATTATTATTATATTATTATATTATTATTATATTCCTGAAATGAAATTATTGTTCGTTAAGGCGTTAAAGGGTTCTTTGATCCACGTGGATATTCCGAGTCCATTAAGAACAACAATTCACTGCATCGAAGTATGCGATGCTCGACCAAGCAAAATCGATTCAGCAAAAGTTGCTTCTCGGTCGCTTCTCGAAATCGCCATTGACTATCGTGGTACCGGAAAAGAGGCAGCGGCTATGGTAGCGCTTGACACGAGGTCGCAAGTGATCGATGGCCTTGCACAGAGACTCCACGGCTATCGATCATTCGACTCGCGGTCCTCGTGTCTCTCTCCGGCTACTTCCTTCCTGTGAAATCTGCTGTCGGTTCTTTTCCTTTTCACCGG
The DNA here is from genome assembly GCF_051020955.1 of Megalopta genalis. NCBI lineage: Eukaryota > Metazoa > Arthropoda > Insecta > Hymenoptera > Halictidae > Megalopta > Megalopta genalis. The sequence continues at coordinate 1,274,314 of NC_135031.1, forward strand.
CGTCGTCTGACTGCCGCTCAGTGGCAGATACACCGATTGTCAGACATCTCTCAAGTGTCTTCCTCCGACGGAACAGGATGTTTGCAATGGTAATAGCGAGGAGGAAAGTTTCGCTGGGAAAGCATCGATGGTCTCTCGACGGGACTTTTCATGCAGAAACCGCGACTACTGCCGCATGTGAAGTACTTTCCTCTGCCACTTCAGTGTACGGTGTCAACTATTCGAACTAACTTAAAAAGACTGTCACAGTTCATTTTAATGTTTAGTGTGCCGAAGACACCGTAACAAATTGACTACTCGGTGGAAAGACGCTAGGGGTTCGAATAAGGTAACCTTCGGGATTTTGTTTCCTGAAGAAAGTTTGACACGGTTCTACCTGAAAGCTATTAAGTAATTAATTCGATATTCAAAGAATATGTATTAAATTTTTCATTGAAAAATATATAGCAGGAAGAGTGGATGATTTAAAAAGTGGTGGTACTTCGATATTTAAGTGACGATTTTCTCGTGAGTTTTTTCAATTTTCCGTGGATTGAGAAGATAGAGAAAAGAAAGATTTCTAATTAATTCTAGCACATGGATATGGTGACACATGAAAAATGAACTAAAGGTGAATATAATATTTTAATCTAGATCAATCATTTGGTCGTGTAGATTTCAGGTTAATATGGACGCCGGTTTAAGAAGCATGCAATTGGAAGAAAATGTTCAAAATTGTGTATCGATAATAATTATTTATACACACATCTAACACAAAACATACTTTTAGTTAATCTGTCAGTCCACAACCATAAAGAGGACCCTCCCATTCCTCATTTTTCAGCAAGACTCTTCACAAGACTCTCTTCTTTTAGAAGCTACACACGAAAATCAGTTTGTGCATATGCATTCGAACTACTTGAAAATCATTGCCTTCTGATCTTCAACAAAACACAGTCATATACACACTACTATGAGCGACAAATAAGCTCCCCAAAACAGGGTTTATAATTAGACTGCGCACTTTATGCATTTGTGGTAGAAGTAATTACAGTAAATTCTCTTCACTTGCTCCTGAGCTTGTAACCATAAATGGACACTTTCAGAAGAGGAGATACAATTATTTGAGCCTCGCGGCCGATTGTCAACAACTATAAAAACGCGGCGCGAGGCTCGAATAATCGTATCTCCTCTTCCCAAATTGTACAATTCTGTTAACAAGTTGAGAGACAATTGGAGAGAATTTAGATAAAATGAAAAACTGTGAAGACATTAAAAGAATTTTAAATTGTTGTTACATCATTGTTAATACTAAACTAAAACTATTGGAAGAAGGAATACACCCGTGTCGTTTACAATAAACGCACGAAATTTTTGTCTTACCTGAAGATCCACGGTCTATTCGTAACATATTAATGAAGCTCAATTATTAGGTCTACCGAAAAGTTCTGTCTGATAATGTCATTGCAAATTTCAGTAGATATGCACATATTCATTTGAGACATATATTTTTGAAAAATGTTGCTCACAAATTGCCATCACGCTGGCAAGAGATCATAAGTAACGACGGAAATTATATTGTACAATATAAATATTACTAAAGTTATGAAAAATCTATTATTTCCTTTCAGTTCTCAAACGGTCAGAACTTTCCGGTAGACCTAATTATTTATAATAATAATTATAATATTATTATATGTTATATATTATATATATTATATATTATATATTATATATATTATATATTATATATATTATATATTATATATTATATATATTATATATTATATATTATATATTATATATTATATATTATATATTATATATTATATATTATATATTATATATTCGGTGTCGATGAAATCGTTGTCTGTCGAGTGAATATAGTTAAAAGGATTATCGGCGATGTGGTTCGCGGGCCAGCCCCACGATTCCATGGAGTAGGTCCATCGGGTCATACTCGCCGATTTCCGCGAAATCGCCAAGCGGCTGTCCCGTAAATCTCTTAGTTTAGAATGCCACATAAACGTCGCGCACGTCCCATATAGAACGACCTTCCGCGATCCGTTCGCCTGGTGATTACAATTTATTCGTTGGCATCCAAATATAGTTTCCATCAATTCCCGGACGTCTGACGAGAACGTCTCGTGGAACGAGTAGCCTACACAGGGCTGCTATCGGGGCCCGGTTCATGCAAATCCCCGTGGCCGCGGCCTCGCCGATCGAGAGTGCCACCGCGGCGAAACGTATGGACTTCGTTACTGTCCGCGGGCACAGTTATCTACGAGCAATAGAACTCTTCCTGAATAAACACCGGTGGCCACCGGCTCCCCCACTGGCCTCCAGCTTCTATATTATACGAAGAGAGCCAGGCTATCCCACCCGACGACGACGCCGCCGCGCCGCGCCGCGCCGCCAGGCCTTGCTCTCGACGGAAGGTGCCGGGTCATCGAACGAGAAAAACTTTCTACTTCTAAGGTACACGGCCCCGTGAGCCCGATACCCGCCGACTGTCCTTCCTGGACGATGTAGATTGCCCGGGGAACATCCCTGCAACCTGGTACCAACCTCGCGACACGGGGCTACTGTGCTACCTGCCGTTAGCGACCGGATCCAGTCGGACATTCAAATCTTGTTCGAAGATACAATCGTAACCGGTGATTTTTGCTCTGCTTGTTCCTCCGCAACACCGAACACGGATCAACGATTTTTAAACTCGAGTTGCACATCGTTGCGGATGGCTGTATGGAACTCTTCATACTTGCCCGCTTCTTGTCTTAACGCTAAATCTACCGGGTTCTAGAAGTCACTGACTAGTGCTGTTTCAGAAGAATGACTAGAATGGACTCGTTTAGGCTATTTGCCACTTTTATTAGAGAATTGTGGAATGTGAATGGAGACATTTTTTTCAATTATTTCCTATGAAAAACTTTTTGTCGTTTTAACGATTTGGAAAGTATCTGAAACTGGTCGTTTAATTTGACACAGAGTTCATTAGTTCTCGTAAATGAGACATTTGCATTTGTGAACGATACGAGTAATTCTATCTGAATCTTGTTTCGTTTTAGTACGTATATAGTTTTGTAGAGGGAGTTTACATATTTCGTTGCTTTTTAAAGCATTATAATCGCTTCTGACATTCGCAATAGTTTTATACATTTTTAACTGGTTCTAAAAATGAATGTGCTGTACGTCGATTTAGTGTTTATGAACAGCGTGTATAATTTTATTTCTGTATTGTCTTCCCGTATAAAAATACGTTTTCGAGAAGGAATTTAGAAATTTTACTGTTTTTCTTTTGAAATATAGTGATGGTGCCATTTTCACAAATTTTTCACTAGTTTTGAAAAGACCGTGATCATAAATTAAATTTTCGATTATATTAAGCTTTTATTGTGGGGTCCATTCGATTCTATAGGATAAATCAAAACTGAAAATAAGGAATGTTTTAATATTTCAAAAAAAAAATATTTCTATGCGATCAAACAGTTCAGCATCGTTAATGTGATATTTGGGCTGGATTTTTATGTGTATACCATAACTAAATCAGATTCTAATTAAATGAAATTTATATTGAAACATTTATACTTGACATAAGTAAATATGACCATACTTAGATACTACAGGTATTTGTGCAGTTGTAGGTTTTTAAAGATAAAATTGCAATGTACTAATGATCGAATCTCTTAATTGAAAATTCTGTCGAGGTCTAAATTAGCCAAAAATGGTATCGTATGTATGTAATTATGTATGGCAATGGTACACAAACTTCTAGCCATTCAAAATGTCCCGTTATTTAAATCGCGAATGTTTGTGCAGACATAGGTTTCAGATGCAATAAAAGATAAGAGAATGTGTAAATATCATAATAATTCTGTTTAACAGTTAGAAGAAACTTATATGGTTTTTAAACATTTAAATACGCGAAGGATGTCGCTTGTTAAATCAAAGTTTGACACAGAAAATGTATGCTGGTGAGACGAATCACAAGTTTTATCAATTGTATAGTTGCATAAATGATACATCGTCCGAGGGTTAGGATTAGAAATTCGTTAGTTACAAGATAAGTATAAGTATTTGGATGTAAAGTCAAGTATTTGAATGCAAAGAATCGACCGCGCGAGAAAGCGACTCCATTCGCGTGATTACAGAGGAGCCTCGAAAATTCGAAAGATCTTTCTATAGCACCTAACAACACAAGAGATGCGATATCTTTTTGTACGGGGGTGTACAAGTCGATCGTGTCCCTTCATCCATCGTCGTTCCGTTTATTCGAGCTTTGGCCCCGGCGATACGTATCGTGTATTATTATTCCTCGAAGCCGTCCAATTACCTTAGCCAGCGCCGCAATTCGTGCTAATGGATCGAGAAGTACAGCGCATCGTGGTGAGCCACGGGGGAAATCGCCATGACGCCGTACGGCGTTCCTGGATTTCTTTGGCGGATTTCCAAACGCGCCGAATGAGTCGAACCCGGGGAGCCTCCGCCCTCCCCGGGCCTCCCTTTCCCACCGGAGGAAAAGTTACGTTTACCTAAGGTTTTGATCCTATTTCCGTACGGGTCGGCGACCTCCTCTCTCGCACGCTATCTCCGATTTTCTAGCTGGCCTGTCTCGCTCCTTCTCTACCGTTTCTTGGCCTCCCGTTTATCGGTTCTCCTCGATCCGTTGGACCCTCTCCTGGCTCTCGGCACCTTCTGAAACGACCTTCCTTCGAACCTCTTCTCCCACAATTCTTCCCGTTCTTCTCCGCCGATTTTCGCCCCTGCGTGTTAATCGATGCTTGTCGGAACACAGAGAGAAAAACTCATTTTCACGGACCGGTCTCATTCGATGCTGGTCAACATTTTTATTCGGCTGACGGATAAGAGATAAAAACTGGCGAATAAGACTTTATTCGATGCTATCGGATAAATGTTTAATCGAATGAAAATTTAGCTAGGTAACAATATTTATCAGTTTTTATTCGAACAAGAATTCATTCGAATGAGACTTTAATCGAATAAGAATTCGTTCGAAGAAAAATTTGCTCGTGAAGGAATTCGCACGGAAATTTTGTGTAAAAATCATAGAATATAGTGTTCCTCATAGTTCATCGATTTATTTCTTCTATGTTCCTTTTTACAATTAGATTCTTTCCGAATGTTGCATCGGAAAGTTTTGGGTAGGTTGATCATTGATACATATCTGAATAATTTGTCTGCATAGGTGCAGAGTTTATAAATCTGATAACAATCTTTTTAGTGGTGCAGAGTTTGTATTTCTATAAGTAATTGAAATGGAACTGATCCTGAAGCTATTCTCATAAATATATTCTTATAAATTTACGTACAAAAAAAATTTTACAATCAATATTCAAATGAATTATTCAAATAAAGAATTGTGCACATTATTCGAATAATTCATTTTGGTTTTATTCAATGGCGCCTGAGTTGGGCATTATTCGAATTGTTTCAAATAAATATTTACCTGGAGTAATTATTCGAATGAATTATTTTTAGTCGAATATTTTATTTGAATAACAATTATCCCTTAATCGCAACAAACGATTCTATCTATTTATTCGAATAATTCTTCTCCGTTATTCGATTAATTTATCGAATAAAAAATTCGAAATTGCCGAACTTCGATTTTTCCTTCATCGATAATAATTACCGACAATGCACGAAATCATTCGATCGAGCTTCGAATCAGTACGACAATAGTCGAGAACGTTCTAGTCGAAGAAAAAACTCTTTCGCTACGACATTTTCTTTTCATTTCGGTTATAATGGCTGCGGTCCCCGCTGTTTAACGATTCTCGGATGCTCGCCAATAAAAAGCTAACGCGCTATAGACATTTGTGATTTACCGGCTTCCCATTAAAAAAGAGAAAAAGGTTGCTCAGTAGCCAGCGTGTCCCACGTTCCTCATTCTCTTGGTGGACCTACGGCTTCTGTTTCTCGTTTTTCGTTTCTCCCGTTCGTCTCTGCCTCTTATCCTCTAACAACGGACCTCTCAGCGTTTCGCCTCGCACTATACACCTGTCAGACACCCCGTAATTGCGAAACGACTTTATAGCCCCGAACTGATATCCGCGAAGATAGCATCGCTTCCATAAACCAACGGGGACGTTTGATCGTCACGGACGACAGATCCCGGGAATAAATGCCGGCGATCGTAAAATATCTTTAGAAACAGAAATCCCGCGGATCCCGTATTGGCTGTCTCTCGAGTTGGCCGCGAAGCTTGTCGCTTGGTTTTTAAACAAAAATTAAGTGTCCCACCGCTGGAATAATCTCGATAGGACTGATTGACAACGGGACAAGCTTTGGTGATCGCGGATCCGGTCCAGTTTATAGCAAAATAAAACCGATCTCCGTCCGGGGACGTCGTAAAAAGCTGTCGCCAGGCAATAAATTCATTTTATCCAACAAGTCCAGGATACGCCGCGACACTTCCTAGATTCATAATCAAATTGAACTGAAAATCCCGGGTTGCTTATACGAGGTGTGATCGAAAAGTTCCCGGAACTTTTTCATTTCGCACGCTATTTGCATCCGAATGAATCTATTTTTGTTTCCGACGTTGGTTCACATGTTCGCGATGTATAAGCATCTCCTAGACCATATATACTATCAAAAGTGGCATGTATATAGTACGAGTATAGAAAATCCACTAGCTTGGATAGGCGAAGAAAACTACCCGCGGCTGTCGTTAGACTGGATAGAAGATGATTATTCAAAATGGCTGACACGATGATACGAGCAGCTTATGCGAAATTATATTCGTTAATGTCGAACATTAAAACAGTTTATATTCATGTTTGGAATATTGGTGTGTCACTCTTTCGGAATTGCGGACTGTATATCATACAATGTACAGTAAATTCGCTTTAACCTTTTAGGTACGGCTGAATTCTGCGCGAGGCTATTTCTCTGGACACAGCAGAGTCTGATATGTACTGTACAGAGTCTGATACTGTTTATTCTGTCTGTATATACAGTATGTCCCAAAAATGTCTCGCAATCCGAAAGTGGCGTGTTCCTCAGGCCATTTGAAGCAACTTTTTCCTTTACAAAAATTTTCTCCGAGGCACCGTTAACGAGTTATTAACGAAAAACAGTGATCAACGAGAGGCGAGCTCAGCTGGCGCGAGGCGATCAAACCAATGAGCGGACCTGGGCTTCGCGCGCTGGTTGGCTGGGCAGCCTCGCGCCAGCCGTACTCGATTCTAATTGGTCACTGTTTTTCGTTAATAACTCGTTAACGGTGCCTCGGAGAAAATTTTTGTGAAGGAAGAAGTTGCTTCAAATGATCCGAGGAACCCGCCATTTCCGGATTGCGAGACATTTTTGGGACACCCTGTAGACTGTTGTAAATCGATGTGAAGACAAAAGAAGTGTGAAACAATGCTTATGAAGACGATTATTTGGTTCAAACGATGAGCGAGTGAGCTACTAGAGCAAGCCACTATAGTGACGCGTCGTCCAGAGAGATGACATCCGCGAAAGTCACTATAGTGGCGTGTCGTTCTGAAAGATGACATCCGCGAAAGCCAATATAGTGGTGCGTCGGGCCTGAATGGTTAAAAGGCTCGGAGCTCGAAATTGGAAACGATAATCGCCAGACACTCGAGCACGATTCTTCGAGCCTCGCGACTCGTTTTTATGGAAACTCGGAGCAGTCGCCAAAAAAGACAGTCGGCAGAAAAAGGCAGCGGCCAGCATGCCGGTGTACATTAATATGAATACATAGTAATGCTAGAATAAGAACGATAACAACTTCTTTTTTCAAATTTTTTTGCCACGATTCAAAGCCAATTCCGAGGCCACGTGCCACTATTCGAAGGCAATTTATAGGCCACGTGTCACTACAGTAAATTCTCCCCAATTGTCCCTCGGCTTGTAAACGAAAATGGACAATTTGAGAAGAGGAGATCCGATTGTTCGAGCCTCGCGACTCGTTTTTATAGTCACCGATTGTTAACAACTATAAAAACCAGCCGTACAGCTAGAATAATCGTATCTCCTTTTCCCAAATTTTCCATTTTTGTTTACAAGCTGGGAGGCAATTGGAAAGAATTCACTGTATTCGAAGGCAATTCGGAGGCTACATGTCACGATTCGACGGAGATTGGTCACGTACCTTGTAGCGCTACGGTTTTTCTTACCTGACTCACACTCAAACACACCATTTTGTGTTGTCTTCCAGGAATTCGCGTCGCGTGCCGCATCACACGCTTGACCGACTCCGTCTACTCTTAGCATCGACGTAGCAATAAATTACATAGGCGTAGGGCTAGCGCAGGGAAATTCACAGCAACTCGAAATTTGGCATTTCCGGGAGTAACGATCGTGCATCTTGTTCGTGTTTGACGTCACGTAGATGGTTTTATCTTTGCCAAAAAAGTTATCTGAAGCTATGCCTACAAATATAATGGTCTAAGAAGCACGTACTATAAAGACAGTGCCATATAAAGCCATAGCTTATGAGCGAAGGAAGGTGAAAGTATTAAATTTCTTGCATTAAATTCTTTAACCAGAAATTCCTCAAACTAAGTTAAGCCGAGGTGTGAGTTATGTCACGTTCAGTTCACTATCATTGCTAGACAAGGTGCGTGTTTGTTTTTAAAAATTGGGAACGACACTGGCACGAGTGTGTTACAGTCTATGAGAAATGCTTCGGATGGGATCGCATATCAAGGAACAAATACAAATTTCTTGATATACAAATACAAATACCGTGAACATCGCACCTGGTATTTATCGCGATAGCGCACGCTATTGTACCGCGGCGCTGCAAGCTAATGAAGAAATCTTGCAACGAGCCGTATCGTCGAGAAAAACGCTAATTTTTCCGGGACGTGGCCGCGTGACATAACGAGGAGCAATAACAATAAAGTAAAACGAGTCGTCGCGATGCTGGGTACGCGAAACCATCGATCTTTCCGGTAACGACACAGGCCAGCGTTCCTACACGACAACCACGCGAGTGGGGTCCGGCTTTCGTCGATCTTCATTGAACGGACGAAAAACCGGGACGATCGAGCGACCGATGTCACCGACACGAAAAATTAATCGGGCCTTTCTAGGATGGCTGGCTGTCCCCCGGCATTCCTACTCGTTCGCCACGTCGTACGTCTTCGGCAACTCCTCTCCCCCAACCCTCCGTGGCCGCCGTCCTGCTTGTCCTCAGCATTGGCAAGAACCGTCGAAACACCCGGGACGAATGCTGCCCGAAGAAACGGCTAATTAATGATTAGCGCGCCGTACAGAAAATAGCCGAGGCTCCTTCGACGTGGTTGGACAGCGAAAAAGTTGGAGTAGCTATGCTACTCGTTCTTCGCGTCGAGATCATCCTCCTTCGTGACTCCCTATTGTTTATGAAACAGCGATCATGATGAGTCGATGAAACCGTTTGCACTCGAAGCTATTTAACCTCCGCGACGTAGACATTTCTTGTGATCTAATGTTTTCATTATAAGAGTGGATTAGAATTAAAGTGGCGTAGTCGCATTTTCCTCGTTGTGAGAAACGGTTATTAGCATTGTTATTGTTTACTACGATGTGTATTGTTTACTGATTAAATTTGTCGTTAAGATCGTTTAGAGTCAAGTTAATTTAAAGTAACCTCATCATTTATTTCACTTATCTTTTTATCATGTTGATATGTATAGATTCACATTTGGAGACATAAGTCTTGAAAATGTCACCCATTCGTATGTCATGGTTTTTATTTAATTTATATGGAACTATAGCGCATTAATTCATGACACATTTCAATTTCTAGCAACTTGTTAAACATACACGAATTAGGAACATGAATCGTCGTTTTTCAAATTGTTGACATTGCCGCTGACAAAATCGATTTAATCGGTGATTGTGTTAACATAAATACAGATTCTCTGGCTATACCGTTTTTTAATTATACCTCGTTTGGAATACGCAAGTGCTATCCCGGTCTTCTTATCATGCCAAATATAAGCGACTTATCGAAAGAACTCAGCATAAGTGTAACAACTCAATCACCTATTTATAATTACATTATAAGTATAATGTATGTCTGTCATCCTTGACGCCTATCTTTGATCTGCTGATACTCTGCTCGTCAACTCGTTAACCGGACACCACAATCTCGATTCGGAAGTCGACTTCTCTCGGTTTCATGTCAACTCGTTGGAAAAGGTAAATTTATTAATGTTATGATTTCACGTCATAATAGAATAAATAATAATATAATATAATATAATATAATATAATATAATATAATATAATATAATATAATATAATATAATATAATATAATATAATATAATATAATATAATATAATATAATATAATATAATATAATATAATATAATATAATATAATATAATATAATATAATATAATATAATATAATATAATATAATATAATATAATATAATATAATATAATATAATATAATATAATATAATATAATATAATATAATATAATATAATATAATATAATATAATAATATAATAATATAATAATATAATAATATAATATTATAACGCCATAACAATATGTTAGATCGTCTGAAAAACGAAAAGTAATGGATATTATAGATAAAGAAATATGACCTCACAAGGTTCTTGAGCGTTGCCTTGCAACGTGGTTTTAATTGCCAGTTGTTGAAGACATTAGGTCATTCCCTAACGAAGGTCATACCCTAATGACTTTAATCCTTAAATGGTACTTTATTTGCTCGGAACATGAACTGCTACACTAAAATCTTGTTAAAAAGTACGTAAAGTTTTGTTAAAACTATCCTAAGTATGTAAATCATGGCTACGAAATGCAAATGATAAAAAACAGTTAAACAGACTTCGTATTAACAATTATTTAAAGAAGCGTTAGCAAAAGACAGGATACAGTTTGTTCGAATCGTGAAAGATACCATGCTACAATGATATAATGACTTAACTCTTAACGTTATGATAAACAAAGTTTATTTCACTAAATTCGTATCAATAACAAAAAACTTAAATAGATCAGTCATTTCCAACGTTATATCATTTTATATTTTATTCGATATTTACTACTTCGCTAATGAACACTTTCGAGCCTGCTGGCAGGTGATCTGAAAAAAATCCATCGAGTTACCGATTAATCAAAAGGTTAATTAACGCTGAAGAAAGAAGAGGAAGATGATGAGCCGCAGAGCCGGTAAAAGCTTAGAATTAAAAGCAGTAAAAAAGTGTACCGGTCACGAGTTTTTCGTTGCAACTTCCGCGGCTCCAGGTGTCCATCGAGGAAGACTGTTCTATAGGGTGGCAAAAAGTATGTGGAAACCCGAAAGACATGACAGGGCACCGTTATAGGCGGCGTCGGGAGATTAGGTTCGCGTTGGGGAACCGACGGCGACCGTCCGCATCGCGATAATCATCGATATTTTCTCTTCCGCATACCGATTTCGCAGCTGGACGTGACCCGGTGGGCAGAAATTGCGGCATGCGGTCGATACTCGATACGATAATGGGCAACGACGCAGAGAAATTTCTCTCCAGAGTCCCGGCTACGTAGCCGATGTGTTCGCCAATCGGATGTTCTCCGCGGCGCTGCCTTCGATCGTCGATTTCGATGGAAATTGCGAAACCTCTCTAATTTCAAGATATTATTAGGTCTCTCGGAAATCCTTGCGACTTCGATTACAATAAGCCAACGTGCCGCATTTACGGCACCGTACGGTCATAAACTACTGGAGTACCATGCCCGCAATTAGCCGCCTAAACTAATTATCTTACTGGATACTTCCGGTGGTACGGGGTGCACCATGTGCAGGACATTAGATCGAATAAATTATTTTTCTGTAACGTTCCTTTAACTACTACACTTACCAACAAACTATTTAGGGTAAGGTTGCCTAACGTGAGGACCTTCCCTAATATGAGACCCTAGTTTATTTCGGTTATAGATGTTTCAAGTGTCACATCGATACTTCTTGAATACATATTAACTCGCATATTTCGTTGTTTTGTCTGTTTGTCGATGTCCAGATCAGTTTAGCGTCGTGATTAAACATATTTGTAAAATTCGTTGCGAAAAACTTTTGATTTTGATTATACAGGGTGTCCCAAAAATGTCTCAGAATCCAGAAATAGGGGATTCCTGAGGTCATTTGAAGCCCATTTCCAGATTGCGAGACATTTTTGGGATACTCTGTATTACAAATATCTTAAAAATGGTAAGTGTATAATTATTTTTATAAATTACTGTTGTACAGCGCATTCAGCGATTTTTCAACTCGAATTTACATACTTCTAGTTTCTTCTTTATTAGAAACAAGCGAAATATTTTTCCTGTATTCTTTAGTAGATTGTAAAATAATACATATATTAATTTTCAAACGTTTACCGATATGTTGTAAATATCGCCAATATCGTCGAGATACTGTTCAAACGAACAAAAGAGGCGGACATATTTTAGTTAAAATATTTTATTAAAAATAAACCTTCGCCGTCTAGTAATCAGTTCAATTCTTCAAGTCGTCTTATCGATATCTCAAGGATATCCGATCGGTATTTCGATAATATTAGTAATTTCATCGATAATCGATAGTGACATTTCTACTTTCCGACCGTCAATTTTCAAGCCTTGATCGTCAGGGTCATCGTCCCCACCGTCTTGTGACACAATCCACGACTCGCCAGACTCGCAATCGGAATACACATGGTCCTCTTAACAGCCCCCTGAAACGGTCGGCTCGAAAGCGAGCCGAATCCCGATATCTGTGAACCATGGGGTCAAACAACCTGCGCAAATTGACGCAGCGTAGGGCAAGATCCCGTATTCCCAAAGGTGGGCTTTCGATCGTGCTTCCGGGGACGCATGGTCGCGTGTCCTCCGGCAGCACCCTCGAGGAGGGTGCATCTCTGTTTGCCGTGCACTTTGCCCGCTGCGATCCTTTGGTCTGGAGCAGGTCCCCGGTCATCGATACAGTCCCTGCCGGTATCCTCTTTCCCTGGATCCGCGGCTTTCGCTAATAGCGGAGATCCTGCCAGTCTCGAGAGGACATCCGTAGAGTGCGTGTACCACGAAGAGCAACGCCAATATTGACGCGTCCTCGACGCAGTTCAGCAAACAAGCTTCTGAAATCCGCGACGACGAACTCTCGCGACACCTGTCACGCCACCAGCCACGTGAAATTTCGACTTTCTACGAAATCGGTTGCGCTCTTCCCTGAAATGCGGATTCTTCTGCCGTTGTGGCGCGACGAACTCGCTCGACTTCCATCGCTTCGTTGGGAAATGGTTACGAAAAGGGAATCGATGGAAGGGCAGGAATTTCTCTGCAATTGTTCCTGCGCTTGTAAACAAAAATAGACAATTTGGGAAGAGGAGATACGATTATTCGAGGCTCGCGGTTCGTTTTTATAGTCGCCGATTGTCGACGACTATAAAAGAACGAGCCATGAGGCTCTAATAATCGTGTCTCCCTCTTTCCAAATGGTTCATTTTTGTTTACAAGCTGAGGGACAATCGGGGAGAATTCACTATATTATTTGTCGTTCGGAACAAAGAGACTGATACCGGTATTTTTCGGTTGCAGCTTTATAACCTTTGTAGAAACCGAAATACCGGTATGACGTCATACCGTCAGTCGCGCTGTTACGCTACGATCGATTATTGTAAACAAACCTGGGACTCGTAACGGTATTATACCGGTAAACATTGCGATATGTTTACTGGTGTGGACGTTACATACCAGTATTAAAACCGATTTTCCGAATACAGTAAATTCTCACCAATTGTTCTTCAACTTGTAAACAAAAATTGACAATTTGGGAAGTGGGGACACGATTATTCGAGACTCAAATAATCGTATCTCCTTTTCCCAAATTGTCTACTTTGTTTGCAAGCTAAAGGAAAATTGGTGAGAATTTACTGTATCGATATAACACCTAAACCTCAAAATATTTCGATTTCCAGTCTCTCGTTCGAAACTCTCCTTCTCCGTATTCTCTCTTGTTTGTTATTTTTGACTGCGGATTCTTGTGCAAAATAAGTTTTTTGCATCAATAGCAAGAAATAAAAATAGAGAACCGTTCCTACCATTAATAATTTTAATAGATTGAAAATACTACATTCTAATATTGCATTCTTAAATTCTGTTACTCTTGCTACTATTTTAGATGTCACCTACTCAATATTGTCATAAACGCCTAAAATTCGCACTCTAGTAATTACTTCGTTAATTTTAGCTTTCCAGTTTCAGTTTTCATCATAACTAATCAACTTCAAAGTCTTTTTATGGTAGTGGAGCCGGTTACCGTGGAATGATCAATTGTTATGCTTTTGGCGTGTTTTCATCGAATAAGAGATATTCAATTTTTTTATTCTTTTATTTCGTTTATTTTTAACTAAAGAGCAAATTAAAGAGGAACTATTAAAAAATGATTAAAACAAGAGAACAAAAAGATTTGATAAATGTTATTCGATAAATATATATAAAATCCACTACCATGGTAGGTTATGCAAGCGAACATGTTAAAATAATGACATCCTTGAATTCTTCTAATGTCTTTGCTGTTTTGCATACCACGTACGCGTTTCCGCGATAAATGCATAAAATCCGCAGCGAAACGATTACTATTCACATAGTTTCGCGAGACGGCGCAGGTGGTTGTGTCTGCGCACCTGTTCCGAAAGCTGTCGATCATCCGAAAAGCTCGATTATAAATCGCGGCGTTACTCCGCGCCGGTGTATCGGCGGTTTCCTGGAAGAGGAGCGAGTGCACCGATGCAAGAAGATGAGCTTGCTTACGCGGACACGCATTTTTACTGTGGTGGGAGCGCGCGGCGGTCCACGGTGGAACGCGCGCGGAATGGGACGAAGCGCGGTAATTAAAATGCTACATACGAAGCGTGGTACGCTCGAAGCTCTCTTTCTTTCTGCGATAAATAAATTCAACGGTCGGTTCTTGTCCCTCCTGGTCCCGCAGCCGAGTTTCGCTGGAAACCGTCGGCGATACGATGCCGCTTGAAAGAAACCGGAGGAGAAAAAAATAGAGGCAACGAACGAAAAGAATCGCGACTTGTAACCGGCGAGCGAGAGCGCTTATGGCGACAGCGATACTAATTTCACCTCTGCATTCCATCGCCCCGTTGGCCTGTTGCCTTAAGGCGCGCCTCATTCACAACGGTTGACGCCTTGCCACTCGCTGCTTAACGGCTTATCTTTTCGCAATCGCTGAAATCCTAGAATTTTCAAATTTCTGAGCTCTTCAACGGTCTTCACAGACATTTTTCCAAGTCTAATGAAAACGATGACAAGTGAAACAATTTCCTCTGCTTTTTGACATTTGAACTATCGAGCCCGAAATGATAACATTATATATATATTAATATATATAACACATTGTATAAATTAATATATTATATTTATATTATATTATATATATTATATTATATTATATATATTATAGCTTAGACTTTTATATATATATATATATATATATATATATATATATATATATATATAATATATTACTATATTTATAACATTGTATATGTTGCGACGGCAACACCGAAGGTCAAACATCCCTGGCCATCCCTTGAGCAATTAAGCGATATACCTGCGACACTAAAAAATGCACCCAAACGAAAATACCCTTCGACCCGACGAACGGACAACACGACTCATAAATTCCATATTTCCCAAAACGGAAAATTTACAACCCGAACTTTCGAACAGTTTCCCACTCCTCAAGTTCCTTCCGACACACCCATCTCCAATCAAAAACGCTTCATTTCCTCCATCAAAACCCACCATACACCAATCAACAAAAAAACCGAGGCGACAAGCGCAAAGGCACCTAGAACGTTAGACAGAATCGTTAGAACCACCAGAACGGCTAGAACCACCAGAACTGTTAGAATTGTCAGAACCACCAGAACGGCTAGAACCACCAGAACTGTTAGAACGGTCAGAACTCGTAGAACTCTAAGAACGCAGATAACGCATCGCTAAGACCATAGCTGTAATATTATTAAAGTGTACGTAAAGGCAACCAGCGACTTCATTAAACTTAATTCCATTTGGAAACATCGCGCACATACAGTATATATTACTTATTGTATCGATATCCTATCGATGCATAACGATATTTAGCGCTATATTGTTAAGGCAAATGAAGTACTAGCTGTACAGTGTTATTAAGATGCAACCTTGCAAATTACAATAAAAATTAGCAATTATGCGTTCTACAACTAGTGTAAACAGAAATAAAGACATTTGATTAAACAATAAATTCGTCATACTTTACATCGATCATCTAAGCTTTCATTCATCTTAACGATATCTTATCGATATTATCTATATGTCAGTTTATCGGTAACATATCGATATTATCGACATTTATCGATAAATTTGTTATCGACAATTTTTTATGATAAAGGTAAAATAAAATGTATTATTGTAAGAATTAAAAGATACCATAAATGCATAAAGATTTGCAATCTATCTAGAAATATTAGAACAGTGCAAAAAATTTCTTGCGTACGCCCCAGAAAAGATTACTTATTTTAAAATCTTATTATAATGCTATTATAAAAAATATTAATATTTAATCTTATTATAAAATAAAAGTATAATGAATAGTTACATTTACTATAGCATATTTTATGACGAATAAAATAACATAACAATCTATCTAGCGCACCAGACTTGTTTCCAAAATAAATGTTTAAATTCGTAGACGAGTTTGTAAATTCTAGAACAAAAGAAAGGATGTTTCGCCGACCAAAATTTTCAACTGAAAATAAAATAAAATGCACTTGCAAACAAAAATTAAGAAACATGATACACAGATACACATTTTTGGTTATAGTAAACGAGCTCAATATAAGATAAAGATTTGTATTGTGTCAACGAGAATATTAATTTTGTTATAAACAATGTGTTCTTTGTTTCACTATAATATGCACTTTTAATCGACTGAAATATATATTTGTTAAAACATCGAATTTTATTTATTATATTTTATTATATTTTATTATATTATATTTATATTTATTATATTTTTATTTATTACATTATATTTTAACAGTATGTCTTGAAAATGTAAAGTTTCTCAACGTTTGTCCGAAAGCGTATATTTTGCGAAGTTAGACGCGATGTAAATACAGAAAAATTCAGTTACCGTGTACACAATCTCCAGCAATTGTATCCACGAGCCAGCAAAGCCCAGGGCAACTTGATCGATGATGTCAATCCAAGTTGTTCAGCAACGTTCGCTCGAATCCGCTCGCGCAAATCGTTGTATCCGCGATTGTCTCGAATATCATTGATTCGCAGCCTGTGCGCGGCGCAATCGTTGCAACGAGATTCATCGCGGAGCGCAGCAGCGACGCGGTTGCATCCACGTATCGCGTTGCACAATTAGATTTCGCTTATTACGGTGCACATCGATGCGCGTCCGATCGAACGCGGTGGCCGTGGCGCGGCGCGGCGCGGATCGGAGCGGATCGGATCGGTTCGGAGCGGAGCGGAGCGTTAAGCTCTCGCGTGTTCGGAGGCGTATAATTACTCCGGTGACCTTAAAGTCGTGCAGGCAGGCGTCGAACGGTTTTGAAAGCTGGAAAAAGTATCGGCGCGTAAGTTCGTCGTGGAACGTGGCTGACATTTAGAACACCCGTTACAACGACATTCACCGGCCAGCGAGAGAGCGAGCGAGCGAGCTAGACTTTTTAGCCCACGCGTGCCCCACGCGTTATTGACGCATCTAATTATTAATACACGGCTGTTCGATCAATAATTGACGATCGATCGGCGATGGGGATTTGGAAGGGTCCTGGCTTTGTTGTCTTCGATGACAGACTCTTTAGCTGGTTGGTTCTTTGATAGAATGTTTATACAGTAGAATCACGATTATTTGGTCGTCCATCGTTAAAATTATCTATTGTCCAAATGTTACGTGAAATATTTATATATTCATATATTTGTATTATATATTTATAATATATAATAATCTAGAAAATCTATCTCTAGAAAAAAGAGAAATATATATATATATATATATACTTCTCTTTTTTCTAGATATATAGTGATCACCTTAAGTTTCTGTATCGTAATGTGTAATTTAACTTTGCAATTTGAAAGCCTACTAAATGCTGAAGAATAAACTACTAACCGAAATATGAAACAAAAATATGGATACAAAGTTTATTAAAAGATTTTTACCTAAATTGAAACAGAAAATCTTTTATTCATTAATTCCTATAGAATTCCACAGCGGCATGATTTTTCTTTAAATTCGATATCAGAAAAATATTTCTGGTTCTAAGGCTTGAAAATTGATTAATTGACGTAATCTTTTCTTTCTATACATTACAAATAATAGAAATATTTGTGACAGTCCAGATAAATGCGACACCCTGTACGTGAATCGCATTCTGTGAGGAGAATGCTGTTTTTCTAATAAAAAATATTCAACATTTAAAATTGCATGTATGTATATCAACATTGCAATTTATTCTTCGACTACATTGCAACTATTTCTGGTAGAATGATCGACGAAAGTTCGTCGGACTCGGAACGATCGAGGACAAGCGATCGATTCGAGTTTTCAAAGGCGTGCCAGCGCGATTCCAACGGGCGAACGACTGGTTCGACGTGGAACAGGAAAGAGAAGACGGATGTGTCAGCGTAAAAATGTCAGATCGTAGACAACGTCGTCGTCAAGATCATATTATTATGTACAGCGACGAGAATACCTGCTGTTGGTATGCACGGAGATGCCGATTGGCCGAGAGAAAACTCGCGTACGCACGCACGTACGGCGCAGCTGGTTTGTACGCGAGCTTGCACCGTAGTCAGGGCATATTTATGGATTAGCATACAATGGTGGTGTTTATTAGAGATTCTTCGAAGGTTCCCACCTTCGACGCCGGCTTCGTGCTTCTTCTTCGTTCCCGAGAGCCATCACGCCCTTCCTCGGGAAGCTCTTGCTGTCCAAATTCAAACTTCGCCGATCGAATTTTGCATTCTTTTTCCATTCTATCCCAATTTCGTTGAACCTGCCTCTGCGATGTACTTATTACTGTATTATAGAAATTGATTCATTTATTCCATCACAATTGTCCTGCAATATTTTTAGCAAAAGTTCAAACTAGTCCGCTAATTAGTTGCTGATAATTAAACATTTTAAGAAGCATCAGCTAATTAGAAATTTAATTCTTTCGCTAGTAATATTAATAGGTTGAGAATGACACGTCGACATACCTAAATTCCTTCAACACAATAAGCGCCATGTCAGTCACCGATCACGGACACTATACTTTCCGTTCGGACCGCGTCAGTCACCGATGATTGACGATATACAATTCAAAAAATGTATATTCTTCTATTACGAAATTTTAAATAATTTGGAGATCATAAAAGAATGTACCTAAATATTGCTTGTTACTAAAAACAATTTTAATGAATATTGTTAAAACACGGTATGTATACGCAGATTTCACAGAATTTTGGCACAACATTTTCAGTTATATTTTTAGAACAAAAGTCCGCCGTTTGAGTAACTAAAAAATGTACGAATACTTTTGTCCCCCACTGTAATTGCACCAGTTTTCTACATTCGTTACGTATATAAAGACTGCAATAAACTTACAAACAATTTCAATAGAATTTGCTGAACACACTGCGATAAAAGAAAAGAAATTGATGCTATTGTAACATCGATTATTCTGCAAGACTTCGTGGAAAATTATGAAGGAACTTCGAACTTGCTATTCGTAATAATTGCACTAGCTTTCTACATTCGTAATGTACAGATCTTCGTGCAATCTCGCATTTTTTAGTGATCATTTTTGAAAAATTCAATTAGGGGAACAATTTGTTCCGTTGATTAGAGGACCTCTTCTACCCAAATTAAACTAAGAACGTTATTGATTTTTGGTAATATAAATGCTTTAATAACGTATAATGATCGTAAAGATAAAGTTCCAGTGGAATTGTATAAAATTGCTTTTTATATTCAATTTACCAATCACTAGAAACGCTAATTTTAAGTTAAATTAACAGAAAATAACAGAACCGCTGATAATTATGGTACTATCGAGATTATCGATTTTTATTTCATAAAACCTGTATAAATACGGTCTTTCGTCAAATATTTATTTAAACAGTGTAATTATTTCCATCGTTCCATCATTCTATATATTTTTTAATCGCGCCAATAAATTTCTATATGTGAATGAAAATTTATATTTATTCTACGCCAACCTTTACTTCAATGCTTAATTAACGACAAGTAGACTGCGGATCTTTATGCAAAATAAAATATTTCTACATCGATTATGAGAAGCAGAAATTAGACAGAACGGTGTTTCTTCATTTAATAATGTCAATACATCAAATATGACATCGTCATGACTGTATAAAGTACGTAGTTTAATAATAACTAAAGAGTTGAATTTTTTATTTCGATTTAAAAGAAGCACGTAACATACACATTTCGGGGATTATATTCGAAATCTTGGCAACCAGTCTGACACGGTACTATACTGTAAGGGGTTAAAGGAAATTCTCCTGATTGATTTATGAAAATACTTGATTATCGAATAGAGTTAGGCTACATTACCAGATAGCTTGTCTAACCACGAGAGAGCTTAATGGCGTGAGAAACGGGCGTGGACCAGTCGGTCCGGCAGAAAAAGCCCGGGTGAAGGGAAAGCAGGATGACATAACAGATCTCGATAATTTCGGGATATCGTGAATTCGGATCGGTCGTGGATACCGTGTGCAATGCTCGCAAACAAACTGCATCTCGCGCGAAGGCTGAGCGGAGTTGAAAGGCCGGGCGGTAAATTGTCTCGCGCCGTGCTGGTAACGTGCTCGAGAGAAATTAAACCTCGTTTTGATAATCAATCTGTAGATAAAGATGGAGGGAATCTTGATATGCGGATTTAATTGACGCGACGCTGGTGATCGTGAGAAACTCGCGTTTCATCGAAAAAGAAGTCGTTATCTCGCGCACTTGTTTGGACTGTATCTTTGTTGCCGGCAAATATTGAGGCTGCTCGTCGCTCATTACAATGCGCGACTCGTTTTCTTAAAGATTACTCCATTTGCTTGGATATTTCCGCATTGTCTCGCCGTTTCCTGTCTCCTATCTTCAAGTTTTTATACTTTACTGTGAATATCATTGAGGATTTTTAATCGGACATACTTTGTCTGAAAGGAATTATCGATGGACTATCTGATACTTGTGTCGAAGTATAATCAAGAGCCTGCGGATTTTAGGCGTTTATGACAAAAATGAGTAGGTCGATCTGAAAACAGTAATAACATTTAGAGAATTTGAAAATATTGTTGTATTATTTGCGGCTGATTAAAATTACTAAGAAAAGAAATATGGTAAATTCACTCCAATTATCCCTCAGCTTGTAAGCAAAAATAGACAATTTAGGAAGAAGAGATTCAATTATTCTAGACTCGCAGCTCGTTTTTAGAGTTGTTGACAATTGGCGACTATAATCGTGTCTTCTTTTCTGAAATTGTCCATTTTTGTTTACAAGTTGAGGAACAATTGGAGAGAATTTACTGTAATTATTTATGTAACTCTTGTATCTTGCAGTTAATGTTGTCATTGCAGTTATTCTATATAAAAATCCGCAATCTAATGATAAGGTAATCATCTGTAACTCAATAATTGTTTGAAAAATATTTTACAAATCTTTCGACAATCGTCCATGTTAAACGATTTATGTATTCGTTGTAAGTCGATTATGTAACGATCAAAAGTGGTACAGAAAAAAACAAGATAACTGTTATTTTTCCCTCTGAAAAACCGAAAAAGTATCGGAAATAAAAATTGTCCGATACTTGTATTGAGATCGCTTACAAACTTGCAAAATTAATAAAGAAAGTTAATTAAAAATCAATAATAATTCAATATACTTGGAAGTGAGATATCGAGTTCTAATAAAGGAAATTATGTTCTAGAATGATTAAATTGTATTCTTAAATTTTTGGGTCGCAATGATATAACTAGTTTTTAGGTAAGCACGAACATTATGAACTGCTACTGCTAGATGACTTAGAAACGTGTTTTTAAATCTCCGATTAATCCGATATTATAGTATATTTACCTTTGAATCAACTATTTGTAAGACTCGATTACTTTTTATACAAAACGGTAAAGTATGAAAGTACTTCAATTTGTTCAAAGTATTGTAGAATAACTGTTAGTGTCCAACTAGATTCCAACTAGTGTCCAACTTCTTTCAATTTCCGAAAAAGTAAAAATTTCCTGTTTATGCATAAATGTTCGAATAAAAGTTCCAATGGATTTCCAATGGATTTCCAATGAATTGGTTTTTCAGAACAGAAAGGTTAAAAGATAAAAAATTTTAACAGTTTTATTCCAGCCCTGATCGTATGACGTGCGTGCTTCGCATAGGAACCGTGACAGCGGAGGGTTAACCAAAGTTTTGCAGCGATCTTCCCGAAAAGCAATAGAAAACTATCAACGATTCATTTGCATAACTCGTACACGTGTTAAAAATTAATCAACACAGCAGCCGTAGTCTCCGCTACGGTATATCCGTGTTTGAACAATGAATCTACGAATGCAGTGGGTTCTATGTCCTTGAACGGTAGTCGGTGTCCAGGACGACCATATCGGCCGCCTAAAAAATGAAAGCCGAAGGTATCGGGGATTCGCGAGAGCCCGTTAGGCATAGCCCGTGATATTCCTCGAATCCATGTTTAGCCAGAAGCATCTTCCGGGAGATAGAAGGGAGGGGGGCGAGAGGATCGGTGGTGGAAGAGGTGGAGGAGGATGAAGAGGATGAGGAGGAGGAGGGGTTGGAGAGAGAGGGCATCGTGTGAAGTCGCTGAAGAGGAGAGACCAAAGAAAGCGGCTTCCTCGGAAGCGAGCAGCAAGAAGGAACCGTACGGTATTCCAAGACGAGAGATCCCGAAGAAAAGGGGGACCCATCGGGCCCCAGCCGGCCGTCTCGAACGCCCGTTTTGGTCAGAGGGAGTTCATTCGCATGCAACTTCGTCCGCGGCTCTTACTTGGAAGTACGTGTGACCACGTTGCAACCGGTACCAGAAGCCGGACCAGGCTCAACGGACCCTGTTCGCCGCGCGCTGCTCCGTTTCTTTATTTATTTCTTAGGGCCGGCGACAAACTTCATTCAGTGGTTTCGGGGCCGCCGAGTCACACGGGCCCCTCGAACCGGATTCGGCGGCCGGGGGAATCTCACGAGAGATCCGGCCGCGTCCCGATCGGAAAATGTCACTTTTAATGCCCACCGCGGCCCGGGACTTGTCCTCGGCCCCGACGCGCCGGGGTCGATCATCCTGCCATGCCATGCCGCCATCGCTTCGGAACACGCTCTGATCAAGCTACCAACGATTCGAGCATTCCATTACTCAAGCGTTAATTTCAATTAGTCCAATACGCAGCTGATTCTTCTTTCGGAATCGATGCTTATAAGACTGACTTTAGATTCTTTGACATTGTTACCAGAATATGGAATTACAGTGGAGATTTCATTATCCTAACATTTATTTTTAGAATATTCTGGTATCCAAACGTTCTGTTACCTAAGCTTTGTATTAGTTAGATACATTATCACTTAGTAGAGGACTCGATCGAAATTTTTAGATAATAGATCAGGATATTACAGAAATAAACGTTCACGTACTGTATATTAATTCAGTAGGCTGAGACATTGATTCATTTTCTGGTTTTGTCGATAAATGTAAACAAAATCACCAATGTAACCTAATCTAAGATAACATTTTACTGTGAATATGTATTCAAATCAAACGTTCGTTGCTCTATTTTTATATGAATTTTGTATGTTTAAAACAAAGAAAAAATAAATAAGGTTGGAATAAATAGGAAGAGTATATTAATAGGAAAGGAACGAGAGATTAAGGACGAAAAAGTGCTAGTCGATAGTTATGAAAAAAAGAAAATGAGGTAAAATCATTTTATAGATTCTCGGTATTCTCGATTAACAAGATAATTTCAAGGTCTCATCTCGATTACAACCCACCTAATTTCAATCATTTTAGTGAGGTTTTATACAATTTTTTTTCTTTGTACCTTTAATATTATTTAAAAATTTTTAGACAGCAAAATAATCAAAATTAGTGACACAATATAGAGGCTCGTGCACAATCACGTGTCAAAGAGATGCTTTCACGGCTTCTGCGATTCCTATTTGTCTGAAAGAAAAAAACGAAAGAGATTCTTAAATCAGTATACGTCTGCCAATAGAAAACAATTGATAATAAAAATATGATAATATTTTGATGTTAGAATATCGATTCTTGTTGTTTCTAACTTCAGCAGGCTAAAAGAAATAGGAAAAATAATGATTTTGACTTCACTATAGTACATGCTATAGCGACACGCGTACTAAAGATACGCGGTTACATCAGAACGAAATCGATCAAGTAGATCTTGAAATATCATGGTGACCGATTCAGAAAACATAGTTTCGAGTAAAACGTGTTCATAGTTCTGTTGTTTCATTTAGATCAAAGTTCCTCTCGTTCAGAAAGAAGCCCCGAGTTTCCACATTGCCCCACTGCTAACTTTATAAATTCGATTATATGCTTTTGCACATGCACTCCCGCTCACACGTCATTGATCGGTTATCACAGTAAAAATACGGTAACTGTCCAATGTCTTGTGAGCGAGAGTGTATATTTTCAAGATAATATTCTTTAAGAAAATGCGGAGAAGAAAAATCGATCGTTTTGACGCTTCGCAGTAGAAAACTATCTCCAACGTTCCATGAATTTACGATCTATTTGAAGCGTTAATTACCGTTTCACGAATGAATACATTCAAGTCGGTAGCTGATCTGAGAAAATTCTCCGAGCGCAAAGGGTTCGCATAGCTACGAGCCAAAATAATCGATGTCTATCATTAGAATCGACGTATAAAACGTGTCCAAAACCAGACGAACGCTTAGCTACGGCCAGCGATCGTAGATTCGTGAAGAATAGTATAGCAGACATTGAATCGGGGCTCGCGTAGGTGCGATCGAGCAAAACGTGGTGGATCGATGGTCGGATAGATCGTTCGGTGTTCGACCGAGATCGTCGTTCGTTGTTTGCTCGAGCAGAGCGGCGCGGAGCGCCGAAACGCGCGGCGGGTCGATAAAATACGAACGCACAATGGACGTGGAAGCATAGAAACACGTGGCACATAAATCGCGCATTATGTGCGGCTCTTTGTGCGCCAAGAGTAAATAGTCTGGCGCGCACGCGATCCGGCTACCCTTTCCTTTGGATTTCCTTTCGCTCGGCCCGTTGTTGTTGGTGCAGTTGTTGCCGCGACCGCAGCCGCAATAGACGGCGGCGCGGCCGAGTGCCACGCTGCACACGCTGCAGCACGCTGAACACGCTGCGGCACGCTGCGGCACGCTGCTCGACGGTGCACGGTGCGCTCGGCGGCCATTACGCCGACGCGGCGTCGTTTTTCGCAATCGCTCCACATCGTGATTTCCCGGAGGTGCAAAGAGCCTCGACGACAGCAACGAATGCTGGTCATGCGCTGCGCCCAGCTCGTAAGCTTTCAATTGCATTTGCAACAAAATCCTGCACGCCGCGTGGCGCAATTCCTCGAAGACCACGGGGAATAACAAGAAGAAGAATAACCGCGTCGTAAATTCCGCGGATCATGACCACCTGACGTCGGGCCAGTAAAACTCGCTGAAAGTCCGATTTTAAGCATCGCTGAAATATTTCGCAGGTTTACACTCAATAAAGTTACCTTGCGCCACACACGCTTTCGCGGAACGGCCACTGTTGCGAAGGATTCGCCGACCGGTTGCAATATTCTGCTTGAGAACTGCTATTATTTAGGATTTGGCTGCCCGGGAATAAATTGCGGATTTATGACGTGCCGTGCTTGCAGCGCTTGTGCTGCGGACGTTTTTATTTCACGTGTATTATGCAATATAATGTTACGACGATTTCTTTTAATTTCGAATTTATTAATGCTATAACACGTAATGATTATCGAAAGTAATTTCGAGTAAATCGTTTGCTGTATTCGTTATTTGTTTCTAGACAGAACTTCATTCAATATAATGTTTGGTTATAGTTGTCAAAAAATGATCACTTTCGAAGTTAATAGATTAAAAGTTTTGTGTTGCCTTTATATTAAACTTTTGCTCTCGAATAGAGACTCTGAGGCACAACCGAAAATTGCTACATCATTCTATAAAGTACTTTTTACATTATTAAATTGTTCCATATTTAAAGACTTATTAAAAGTGTAAGTATTGTGCGAATAAATAAACACAACTTCAAATGCATGCAATATACAAAATAATATTAAAAAAACGAAGTACTATAATATGTTGTGGAAGAAGTATTTTAGCTTTGATGTTAAAATAGCTTCGAGTGCAAAGGGTTAAACTGCATTGTAACCGTAATCTCCATAAATTAACGAAAAAGAGAATAAACTTTAAATTAGAACAAAACTATCGAGGTTCACCATGGATTAAATTAAAATAAATTATCGTTAGAATCTAAGAAAATACAATTAGTAAAACTGTTAATTATATATTTTTAATACCCTCAAGGAATACATTGTCCTTTATTTGAAAGAAACATGATTATATTAAACGGCATTTCTGTTGACATTAAACAAAATGCATGTAATTCTGTGAAACTGTTGCACATACTTAATAGCTACAATCATCGCATTCTGGTTTGTTCGAGACAAAAATAATATAGCATTGCTGGAAGAAAATTAATTGCTCACGTTAGAAAAAATCGTGTAATTTAATCAAATTGATACATACCTATTTCGAACAGGGTTCGAAAACATTCCGGAGCATTTTTCATATTTTAAGTCCCAATGAAAACAAATATCAAATAAGTCTAAATATTTATTCGGATTATAAACCAAAAATTATAATATCGTTAAATAAATCCAGCATAGTATAATTCAGTGGTTTATTTATTTTATAGAGACCCTTTAAATAAACATTTTAAAAGAATTTGTACGTGTTCTAAAATATCTGTTCCACGCGGACATTTATTGAAAAACTTCCAAAGTGAACGGAACGTACAATTTCGAATAGAACTTCTTTCACAGCAGAAAGTACCTGTTTATTTCGAGCCCCGATTTCGAACAGCATTATTCAACGCATCCTTCTGTATTCGAGGGAAAAATAATGCAGCTTGGTTTGGACAAAATTAAGCGACACTAGAGCTGCAAGTTCGATGCAACAGGGAGACGCTAGGCCCGCCGAGTCGAGGGTTAATCTTATCGATAAGAAAACTCCGATAATACAAATCGAATTGCGAGCCTGCTTATTAAATTCGCAGCGAATTGGATTTTCCGCAGGCATCCCGGGGAAACTTCTCCATCCGGCGTGCAGTTTTCCCGAAGTTTCGTAAACGGCGCCGCGCCGCCGTGTAACTTGGTAATAAAATAATTATTTTCGCGCGACCTCCCGCACGTCGATGGCGCGCCAGGTACCTGCCCCCGCGCCCGGCAAAAACTGTGACGAGAACTTAATAACACCCGGCCCCGGTAACTGGATTGTTCGCAGTTTGTCGAAACTTAGGTAAACAGGTGTACACTGGGTCAGTTAAACGTCGAGTTTCGTGTTCGCACTCGATTGGATTATGCAAATCAGTCGAATCGTACATGTCCGCCGGCTGGAATTTAAATTACGGCTAGAAATACTGAAACCGTGGTTTCGGCCGGCTTGCGAAATAGTTTCTGGTTAATTTATCGGCCGGCGCGGATTGTCGAACAATCAGCCGAGCGCCCGCCGGTCGTCGTTGTCTTATATGCGTTCGTTCCCCGGAAACTCTTGCTAATTAGCGGCGGCCTGTTTATTATTTATTTTCCGGACCGACGCGACGGTTGACGTTTTAATAGCGTGCGAATTGTGCAACGGCAGGCAACGCGGCCGCGTGGGAAGTGGAACTTGAATTCGGGAAACGTTTGATCAGATTCGCTTGGAATTATCGTTGATTTTCCTAAACGATCGACCGAAGGATTTTACAACCAGGCGAATTTCTCGTCGAATGAATTTCGGCCGCAGTCGGATTCTTTTTATCGGCGAATCGACTTTGTAGTTCAACAAAAGCAGTAAATGTCGTAGGATTCTCGATCGGGGATGTACGGATTTGCATTTATTACACGGTGGACAGCATTATGCGGCTGAAAAATGACGTCGTTTTCGTCCAGCATTGTGCTCGACCGGCTCAACGGGCTCCATATTGCAACACACAGTATGGCCGGTCGAGGTAGGTAACGTCTTTGTTGTTGAAAAGATACGCGTTCCGACTCGTTGAACATGGTAGTCGTGAATGGATATTTAATCGCGGTCATTTAAATGGATTTCGCAGTATTGTTTACGGACCGTGGATATTTGATATTTCATTAATGCCAGGCTTCGATCTATTCAATTATGATAATGCGAAATTGTTCGGTACTGTGCTACCATGCTGCAACACGGTGAATTGCATTTTCGATGCGTGTTACGCTTGTAATGAGATCTTAACAGATCGACGGCAGCGAAATTGCTGGTCGTGAGCTTTACCGCGAGCGGGCTTTAATTGTTTACTTTTCAGCTACATCGCAATTATTTACCATCGAAACTATTTGCGAGAAATTGTTTGCATCTTTGGGAACCGTACTATAAGGTAAATCTAAGCGAAATACATAAACCGGGTGAGTCACAAATTAGTCCCCACAATTTTTCAGCCCCTTCCGATGGTCCGACAAAAAAATGTTTCCTATCAAAGTTAATTAGTATTTAATCGATAAGAAACTGCAATTATTTAAATTTAAAAACAGATTGATTTTTAATCAAAAACAAGGAGGTCACCGTAATATTTTTAAACGAAACTAGGTAATTTGAGACTCATTCTTCGTATCAGTAAAAATGAGGTTGTAGAGGAAGGAAGATCCTAGAGGAAGAGTGATGCTAAAGAAAGAGAGGTCGTTTTGGAAACGAGACTTGAAAGAAAGAGAGATTCTAGTTGAAGGGAAATTCAAGAGAAAACGTGATCCATTTAGTAGTGACACCTAAATGAGGAAGTTTCTACACGAAAAGAATGCATAGAGGACGAATGATTCTAGAGAAAAAGAGATCCATTTGGAAGAGAGATCTAAAAAAAGAGGTTCTAGGCTTTCCTAGGGAAAAGATTGTCCGTATGGAAGAGAGTCCTAAGAGAACGAGAGGTTCAAGCTGATGTAATAACTTAGAAAAAGAGTGATCTTCAAGAAAACGAAGCTCCTTTGGAGGTGAGATCTAAAAGAAAGAGAGTTTCTACGAGAAAGGTACCCTTGCAAAAAGAGAAACCCTACAGATGAAGTGATCCTTTTGTAAGGGAGATCCCAAGAAGAGAGGTTCTAGAGAGGAAGAGAGATATCAGAGAAAACACCCTCCTTTTGGAAGTGAGACCTGGAAGAAAGAACACGAAGAGAATGCATAGAGAAAAAGAGATTCATTTGAAAGATCGACTGTAGAAAAGAAAGATATCCTGGAGTTAAAAGATGTTTTTGGGAGAAACTCCTAAAGGAACGGAGGAGGTTCTAGTAAACAGGATACCTCAGCAAAAGATGTACTAATGAGAGAGAGAGAGAGAGAGAGAGAGAGATCCAAGCTGGACGTTATTAGAAGGGAGACCTAAAATGAACTTTGTAGGAAAGATTCTAGTGAGAAATGCATTAAAGTAGAAATCCCAGTGAAAGATAAACTTTAGTAAATGCAGAGCCAAGTAGGTGGTCTGGTTCTCCTCGAGTCAGAAGAACATCATCATCGATATTGATTGATATACTTGTTATTTCCAGTTGCATGGCAGTTGCAGTAACATATTAGGCGTGTAAATTGCAAAATGGTTATGGTTAATAATTAATGGCCGACGAGAATATGAACGGTGTATTACAGTATAATAGATGTTCAGCGAGACGAATTTAAAGAGAAGTAGAGATTGTTCGAAAAAAATCCTTAATGTAGTCAACATCATTAAAGATCGTTGGAACAAGTAGTAGCCGCTTTTAAATGCAAAGGTCAAGTTGTTGTAACGACGATTGATGGACACGCTCGGACGCACCTGATACGCTATTCATTTCGAAAGCCTATAAATCATTCTACGGTTCCTCGCTTGTGAAACCTTGCCGTGGCATCGCAAGAATTAAAGGTTCCACCCTTAAGCGGTGTTTATCTCATTATGTATTCGTGTTATTCTTTTCTCCTTCCCTGGTTTGTCTCCCCAGCTTTCTTAAACGGTTGCACCGTGTCGTGAAAGAAGGGATTACGTTCGAAATTTATTCATGGGTAAAATTACATTTAATTGGAAAATTGTTGATGCCATTTCAAAGTGTACAATTTGAACAGAAATTTGAGAATTTCGTTGAACACTGTTCGAGGACATACAAATACATGTGGAGATAGTCGTAGCGAAGATCGTGTAGTACCATCTTCATTTGAACTTAAAAACGTGACTATACCAATTGCGGAGATTTTCCATTTGAATATGTTTCCAACAATAGAACGACTACTTCTCTATGTCATTACAGTGCTTACGGTTTTCTTTGCACAGAAGATTCTTTCTTAGAACAATTAACATTGTCTTTATTGTGCAATGGTTGTAATTGCACGTATCCTGAATCGCTGTTGCCTGCTCTTAATCCTATTAAACTTTAATTGGACTAACTACATGGTAAAGCGAAATCTCTGCCGCTAACAAGGAAACACGTTGCGCCAAAGAAATTACAAAAGACACGCAATGAAACACAAACTGAGAAATGCTAATAAAGTGAAGTCGATTGCGTCTGGTATTGCTTTTAGAATTCATGTCTGTCTAACGTGTGTAACGTTTATGTTTCCTTTCATTTACCATTCGATGAAACTGTCTGTCATAACTAGCTTAAATGCCTATAACGTGAAAAGTTGCGCCTTGTTAATCGATGATTCTTCAATTATTTTTAAAACTCCATTAATCGTGCACTAAAACCATGTACATACTTGCATAATATTTCATTTTCCAATAATGTATTATCTATAGATTGCGAATTTTATAAACTTATAACAATAACGAGTAGATCGAAAACATAACTGTATAAACAAAAGAATATAAGTATATGGATACATTATTTTTAGCTTATCATAATTATTAAAAGAGAAGATAAATTTTCATTTAATTTATGTTTTTTGCAGTTAACGCGGACAATTTTTCATTACAATAAAAATCTGCAACAAGATTTTGAATCTTAAATAGGATAAAATACAAGGAATCACGTATTCTTTAATAAATACCAACAGTATTTTCATGTTACTTCCATAAAGAATATTCTACTCTACTAAAGAAATTCCTGTAGAACAGTTCATGAAATTGCAAATATACTTGAAGATCCACACAGCAATCATTATTAACCCTTTGCTCTATAACAACGTGTCATACTCTACTAAATATAAACATTATCCACGTCTATACACAAAAAATCTAAGATTTCCTTATCGCATAAAAAGATTGTTAACGACATAGTAGAGCTAATAAACGTATGCATGAAAGAAGTTGAAACGATCACTGAATATAAAAAGTTACGTTCGTCCGTGAAAAGTGAACTGCAATCGGAAAGCGAGTTGAACAATCCGTGGTTCAATTGTAGTGGCATTTGCATCGGCTCTCGAACGTCGCCGCGTTTGATCGCGTCGGACGCAGCGCGAACGCGATTCGCGGCGCCGCCAATTCCGACAAAAGCCGGTCTCGTAAAGTCGATCCGGGCAGGTGAAACCGCAACGACATCAGCAGCAGCAACAACAACAACAACAACAACAAATACTGCAGCAACGGGAGCAGTGGGAGCGACAACAACGAGAATCGCGGCTGGTTTTGTGCAGGCGTACCGGTGGCACACAGGCACACACGAGCGCACACAAGCACAGGCTCTCTTTTGTAACGCTTTAACGCAGAAACGGCCGCCTGCGGCGCGCAGGCCTTTGTCGTGGCGCACCGACGACGACTGCAATGAGACATAAATTGCAATTAGCACCGGCGTATCTGCAACGAGCCGCGCCGAGCCGAGCCGAGCTGCCGCGGCGTGTTCTCTTGTTGCACGTGCGTCACCCGCGCGGCTCGAACGACGACACGCCTTCCATCTGCGGAGAGCCCGTGACTGCACCGACGGCGACGCAACCGAACACGTGATTTCGTTAGACTATGCACAGTGCCCCGGCAAAAAACTGTTTGACGAAAGGAATGGTCACTACCAAGGTTATTTATACACTGCGCTCCGACGGCCTGCAGGATGCACGGAGCTTCAACGGCCTGCAACACCCGCTAAAATAAACCGATCGCGTTCAACGTACACACTGGTCATTCATGTTAACACTCTCGCTGTACCGGCTGCGTTGAGATACGCGAGTGCCATGGGCAAACTGTCGGCTTGGAGGAAATCAGTGTCAAAACAATTCTTTGCCCCGTTTGAGAGACTTTGGGATGGATGGATGAACGAGTCAATCTGGCCGATTTTGCTCCCTGGTTCAATTCTAGCGAAGAGCAGCTAGACCACGTCCCTTTAAGGCACACTGAGAAATAGCAGTCTACGTGCAGTAAATTGTCCCAAATTGTCCCTTAGCTTGTAAACAAAAATGGACAATTTGCGATGAGGAGGTACGATTATTCGAGCGTTGCGCCTGGTTTTCATAGTCACCGATTATCAACAACTATAGAAATGAGCCACAAGGCTCAAATAATAGTCTGTTCTCTTCTCAGATTGTCCATTTTTATTTCCAAGCTGAGAGACAATTTGGGAGAATTTACTGTAGTTCTCTGTGATTCCTAAAGCTGATTTTTTTAAAAGGAAATACAGTATCGACAGTAATGACAAAGATTTCTTTGAGGCACCGTTTTAATTCCGTCGGAGTCGAGAGCAGCGATGCCACGCCCACTTGGAGCATTGTACAAAGAAACCACGCCCTTTTAGGGAAGTATTTAACCAGATAACGTTCTGTCGTATCCGGGGCTAGATTTTTAAGAAATACAGAGCCGAGGTAAGACGTAAGCGCAAATTCCTTTTACATCATTGTCATAACTTTGTCGAAGACAAGAGCAGCGAGACCACACCTATTCGAAACACTCTACATACATAAACAGCAAGCTTAATTATCTTCTGCAGGATTTTCATGGAATTCAGATTCTAAACAGAGCTGCGACATGAATTACTCTGCGGGAAACTGTTTCAGCTTCGTTGAAATAGCGAGCAGCGAAACCACGCCTCTTTAAGACATCCTTTACACAGAAATAGCAAGCCACATCTTATACTACCTCTAGAGTCGAATTTTCGGAACATACAAAATGTTGGTTACACAATGGCACCGTTTATTTTCTGAAACCACGCCTACACAGAGTACTCTGCAGAAAGAAAACAAAAACAGTCGTCTATCTTGTTCATGGGCATCATTTATGCCAGAACTTATCTCAGTGGCAGTACAGACCACTTTCATTTTGGTATACGTGGGTACAGATTGCGCTCTAAAATACTGTTCTGACTCAATTAAAATGATAGTACAGTGAGACCACGCCCATTGAGGACATTCTACAGCAGAGCAGTTCAGCCTTGTGGTGGGTAAGGGCATAACTACGGGTTAAGGATAAAGCTACAGACAAGCTCAGCGGAGTGCAGCCATGTGGCTAGGGCCTATGTCGCTAGGACTTAATTCCATTTCATCCTATTTCACTAAATCTCGACGTAACCTACAGATTTTTGTCACCGTCGTCAGCCAGTGTTGTTATTTTGAAGATACTGGTGTCGTTACTAGTGAAGGGTCCTTCAGGAAGCTAAGAAAAGGGCCGCGTTGCTGTCGAGACTTTGATCCAGAGCCCGCCGTTCGGTGCTTGCCCTAGCTTAGTGCCCGAAATGCTCGGGCACGCAACATGAGGCTCCACCTTCTGACTACCGTCGCAGCGCCTCGCGCTGTGAGCCGAAGGAGCCAACGCGGGGAGCGAAACGCTGCGGCGGTAAGCCGATGGAAGCAGCGCGGGGAGCGAGACGCTGCTGCGGTGTTAGGAGGTGGAGCTTCATGTTGCGTGCTCGAACATTTCGAGCACTGCCCCGGCTAATAGAATCGCTTACCACATGGACAGGCTGCTGAACAGCTCTTTTTTATAGAGTTTAGGTCGACTGATAGCGCAGATTTCCCTCCAGGACACAATCCTAGTCCAAGAAAATCCAAGAACTCTTTACACAAACCATGACTCTTTACACATTTAGAAACATTCCAATTCGTTAGCTTTCAATCTAGCCCTTTGGAAACGAACGAGGATAGGTTGATGACAACGGGACTGTACATCTCATTCCAGAAGTTGCAAGCGCGTAATTTAATGACGAATAGAAAAGGAGATCAGGATATATTTTTTGATTCTTCCCATCACTTGAGTCTTCGATATACAGGATGTCCCAAAATTATGGTACTTCCGGGAAATTAGAGATTACTGAGGTCATTCGAAGCAACTTTTTCCTTTACAAAAATTTTCTCCAAGGCATCGTTAACGAATTATTAACGAAAAACACTGACCAATGAGAGACGAGCTCGGATGGTGCGAGGCGCTCCAGCCAACGAGCGTACGAAGCCCAGTCATTGAAGTCACGAAGTGGTCATTGTTTTTCGTTAATAATTCGTAAACGATGCCTCGGAGAACATTTTTGTGAAGGAAAAAGTTACTTCGAATCACCTCAGGAAATCCTCATTTCCCGGAAATACCATAATTTTGGGACACCTTGTACATTACCGTCGCTCGGCTTATTTTCAAAAAAGAACTTTACATTTATTAAAATGTATACATGATTTCAAAGAGAAGATACATTTATAGATCGTAATTTTCAAACGGCATGATTTAAGCAGACAGTGGACAGAGACGAATAAGGTCTAAGATGCGCGCTGAAAGGTGCGGGGACGAAATATAGGATTCCAAGTATACGTCACGAGGAAAATGTTTTTGACACTTTAAATAAAATTCCTCGTCGACGAGAGGCTAGAATAGCGATAGACTCGCAACGGACGATGAATTCATTTTTCCACGAAGCTATTAAGAATTGGTACGGTTGTGAAAGCGATCGAGGGCACAGTAGGTTAGCGCGCGGTCACTTGCGCACAATTGACCTGAGCGCAATAAAACGAAGAGAAAACGGGATATTCGATAAAAGACGAGGTCATAAACCGCGCGAAATGATCGGCGATATCACTTCGTCGAGCGTCTTGGCCGCGGGGACCGGCCGATACGTGTTTCACGGATTTGCCATGGTGTGTATCGACGTCGGTCGTCAACCGGTGACAGGAAGGAAGAACGAGAATGTGCCTGACCGCTGGCTTCCGCGCTCGAGCACAGGGAGGAAAGGCATCGCATTACGGAAAGACAATGAAAAGAAAATGCCGCGAAGTTCTTGTTAAGCCGAGCTATTATCGTTAATTAAATAGCGCCTCCGCTATCTTGGCTCACGGCCCGTCGCCGTGCCTGTGGCATTAAGCCCGTATGACACCGTAAAGACTTTAAGTCGCTGCTCGTTATCGGAGGAATGACGGACGCGTCCGTGCGCCTAGGAAAGGACAGGGATGCGCGATCTCCATTCCGTGCCGCGCTATCCGCGATCGCTAGACCGCTCACGGCTAGGGAATCGGGACGGTGTGATCTGACTGACCCATAAAGCAAAACCGGCCGCAGCGGAATCGAGAGTTTCGCGGAATAAATCGGAGCCCCAGAAGCCTCTGAACAGCTGATTCGCCTATGTATCCAAGCAGCGATTCGGCTCTGCTCAACGGAACCAGGACCAAAGCGAAGCGAAGTACCGACTCGGAGCGTGACAGTATCTCTCTCTCTCTCTCTCTCTCTCTTTCTCTCTCTCTCTCTCATCGCCCTAATCCGATTATCAGTAGAAGGAAGAGGAGAGCCGGCTCGCGGGAGGTCGAAAAGAACGAGCGTCGTGTCCGGAACATTTGGATTTTTCGTGGGGGGGACACGGCGCCGTGACACGTCGGGGCAACACGTGATGTGCCCCGTCATATCGTTGGACGCGAGGTTCGGCTGGTTCCACAGTGGAACGGCACGCCACGCCACGCCACGCCAGGAGAGAAGGAAAGAAAACACCACGCCGATACCAGGCGGAATGGTATTTCATATTTTACGGTTGTCCGTGCAGGGAGCAGCCCGGCTCACGAACCCGGGGAGTGCTTCTAGCTTTGATGGGGGACACAACATCGTCTTCGACCTCTCGAGGATCACGATTCGGTGACGTGTGGCCGGCCCGCTATCGGGATAACGTCTTGTACGGGCGCATATAAACGTAAAGTTCGCGGTGAAGGCTCTCTCTCTGGCTCTGGGTTCAACCGGTAGAAACCGCGCCGGGTGCCTGCCCCTGGTGCCTTCAGTCTCTTGGGTGCTTCGAGTACTCCGAGTGCCTCGGGTGCATTGGATGCATCGGGTGTACACCTCGTGGGGACAGCGCACTGTTTCCTAGTAGTTCTGGTAGTCCCGAGATCAGCCGGAACCGCCGGGAAAATGGATCGAAAGCGACCGAGGGATCGTGGTACGTGCCTCGCGATAAATAAAACCGTGCAGGACCACGGCGGACGGTTTTGTTCCACGAAATCTCGCATCGTAACGCCGAGGCCGATCTGCGTTACACTTCTGCTGCATTTCTAGTGCACTTCTAGAACACGCTAGACTATTGGTGAGCCTTTCGGCGTCGCACAGTGATGCGAGCAATGGAAAAAGATCAAAAACTCAATTTTTTTTTTTTGGTAATATAATCGTAATCTAGAATCTTTAAACATACGTAAACAATTCAAAAAACAGTAAACCTCAACACCCAGAATACACGTTAGTGTGGACAACGATCTAATTACCTTTGCTTCCTCAAGCATTTGCCTGTTATATCGCAGTGTTTCCATTATCGAGTTTACTTAAAGTACACGGTAATAAATATAAATGGATTATTCAATTGAAGGTACTAAACACTTGTTATTTTGATTGTGAAATGTATGTGTTCTATGTATATGTTTGTATACTATTGTCTCGAAGTTAAACATCCATTGAGTACCTACCATATACATTTGATTATCTTTTCCACAACTTTTCTCCAAAAAGATGAAAAATGTCTTGGGATCTCAACAGAAAACTATTCTTTGAACTGCCCTCGACATTATATTGCACACAATTTTTTGTGATAAATATTATATAATATCTATGAAAACACCAGTATAGGGTTTATAAATGGCATAATGGTTTAGATAATACCGGAACGGTACCGATATACCTCAAAATATACTGTCATTCAATACCTGCATTGAACATTGATGATGAACAAGTCTCCAATAAGTATAAGTTAGTCTGTAGAAACATATCTGTGTAAAGATCCGCAACTTAATTATTCTACACTGGACAACTACTTCAATTCTACGATTTCTTTTTTGTTTCTAATATTCATGTCAGTTCGTTCCATTAACCCAATGACATAGCTAACATCACAGTATTAGATTAATCTAAATAATCTGTCGAATTACGAATAAAATTGTTGCCGCTTTTGAACAATCCTGTAAGAAATTCTCGGCTGCCGATGTTCGACTTGAAAGTGGCTATTGAAAAACTAGCGGTAGATAGAGCGTTAAACCTGCGAAACGCTTCTTCAGAAGCAATAAAATATTTCATAATGATTAGTTCACAGTTAAAGAGACGATAGAACGATACTACGTAATTGAGAGTCTAGAACATGGACGTCACTCGCAGGCAAATTAAGCAATAACGGTACCAGCAATTGAGCGTCTGGTCTGAAATGACCGGAATCGACGTCTCGATTTCCGGTGCATACATCACCGCGAAACCTGCAATTAAAGATCGAAATTACAGTATTCGTGTAAACAAGTCGATTTACCGAGGCTGTTTCATTGGACATCCTAATTAAAAGCGGTCGTAAAGACCGGCTAAATAAACCAGAACCCAACGCACGGTGATCGAAATAACGTGATCTAGCTTAACGAAAATCACAAAATTATGCAGTGGTATCTCGGCCGTCGAAGGAAACCATTTTGAGTGTATCGTAACTAAGATATTTGATGATCTTGTTGCTAAAAATCTCTCTTTCCATTTGCGAACAGATTATTATCCCTCAGTAACATGAATTTGTTTCTCCCATTAATTTTCTAGCGAACTTCCGTAAGGCACTCAATACTGTAAGTCATTCCACACTGATTACTAAAAGCATGCCTACGGGTTATCTTATTTCTTGTTTGTTTAATTATATCTCAAATAGATTCCAAGGTGTTAAATATAATTGTTCCATTTCTTATATCGTCAACGTGCCATCTGACGTTCCCCAAGGATCTCATTTAAATCCTCCGTTATTCTTATTATTTATAAATGATGTTACAGAATATTTTAATTATTGTTATTTTTTTATTATTCGTCGACGATCTTAAGTTCTTTCATTCTATTGACTCTTCCCAAAGCATTATATACTTATGCAGTCAGATCTAAGCAACCTCGAACTAAGCTGGTGTAGTCGCAATAGTTTACTTGTAAGCATATGGAAATACTCAGTTGTGCGTTCCGCACGTAAATAATGCGTTCAATTGTTATCTCATACGCTGTCACTTTGTCCTATCATATACAGTAAATTCTCCCTAATTGACGCTCAGATTGTACACAATTTGCGAAGAGGAGATACGATTATTCGAGCCTTGCGGCTCGTTTTCATGATTACCGATCGTCAACAACTATAAATCAGATATATACAATCGGAACAAAACTGCGATTTGTGCGATCTGTAATTGTTTACAGCTCATAACGAGGTCAACCTATTTTGGTCAAATTTCTAACATGCATATAATTTACAGTGATCTACAAAATACATTTTTTAAATTTTTGTTATAGGATCAGATAAAAAAATTAAAAAACGAGTTTTTTTATTTTCTTTTATCATTCTAAGCAATTGCTAAATTTAAGAAGAGCATTCTAGTTACGGCTAAATAGACTAATCACTCTATCCTCTAACAAAAAATTCAAGTTGTTTATAGTCCAGTTCGAAAAAAGTTATTGCGGTTTGAAAAGTGTTCAAATATTAACGGAAAACACTGTATATTTTACCACCAAGAAAGATGTTTTAACCGTAACCGAAGTATCGGTAAATATAATATGAAGACTGAAAATGTGTAAATTGTTAATAAAGTTAATAATTTTGATTTAAGATCACGTTTATGTTAATTTCAGTTCAAGATATATCGTTGTTAATTGTTCGAGCAAGAAAAAGTAATTTAGAATTTTATTT
This sequence comes from Megalopta genalis, assembly GCF_051020955.1. NCBI lineage: Eukaryota > Metazoa > Arthropoda > Insecta > Hymenoptera > Halictidae > Megalopta > Megalopta genalis. The sequence goes on from NC_135031.1 coordinate 1,313,563, forward strand.
TATATCGATCTCAACGTCGCTCTATTGCGTTAACACAGAATAATCAGATAGATTCCATGCAACTTTAAGTAAACATTGAAACATCATCGTCAAGATTCTTTGTAATGTCGCGATGCACGTTGGCTATACAATACAGTACGATACGAGATCGTAAATCATTGAAAACATAAACCGATGAAAAAATATAATTCTTAAAGAAATACCAAAAAGTTGCTACTTCTCCTTTTTTAGCATTAAAATTAGATAAATTCTCGACAGTTCGTAACAAAAAATTATCTCTGGAACGCACTGGGAACATTACTAAAACCTTAGGAATATATAAAAATTTTATTATTTCTCAAGGTAAATATTAACCCTTTTAGTGCCGGGCAAAAAAGAGGTGCTTATGCGAAGATAACAGGCCGAACTTTACGATTTTACTAGGATTTGGAAAAAGGCTGATAAAAACCAAACGAAAAGCAATATTTACATAATTCAAAAAGCACTGTATTAAGAACAAAATAGAGAATAAAACAGTGACGCTAATTTTTCTCTCGTAATGAAATTAGACTATTTATAACGCATTTATTTATTTATAACGCTACAAGGTGCTGGCCGATATATCGACTCCGGCACTTTTCGCCGGTGCAGCGAGGGCCGATATATATCGGCCTCCGGCACTAAAAGGGTTAAAACATTTTCTAAACGCCACAATATGTAATCCTTTACTTACCGCTAAGCGAATAAGCCATATTAATTTGGTCGGTAAATATTGTCGCGTACTTATAAAAATATACTTATTGGAACATCTATTTTTCACTTGATAAGTAAACTGTATAGTAATGATCAAGTTTGAAGTCGAACAGCACCGAACCTTATTTCGAGTTTCTGCCAGGTTTTCGAGGCTCCGACCCCGCTGTGCGCTCTGGCGACGATTCTATCCGGTCGCATCGAATCGAACGTCTCAACTCACGCGCCACAGCGGGATCGACCGATCGAATCTTTCGCGCACACGAAAACCGGCTGCGTTTCCAATGAGTCACCGGGCAGCACCGGGTTCCTGGACCGGTTGCGCCGCCGCAAAGCACCTTAGCGCCTTTTAAACCGATGGAAAACACTTGTTAACGCTCGCCGAGCGAATAAAGTGGTGCCTGTCCGAACTAAATGTAGATACAGCTCTTATGCCCGCTATCGCCGGCATCTGCGACTCCGCGTTCGGCCTTCCTTTTATACCCTCGTTCCTCCTTCTTCCCTGCGCCCGTTTTCGTCGTTCTTTCGTTCTGTCTTCTTGTCGTGTTACGTCTCTCCTCCAACCTGCTGCCTCCCTCGCCCGCTCCCTTGCTCTCTCTCTCTCTCTCTCTCCCTCTCTCTCTCGCTCTTCTCTCGTTCTTCTCTCTCTCTCGCTCTTCTCTCTCTCTTCTCTCTCTCTCTCGCTCTTCTCTCTCTTCTCTCTTTCTCTCTTTCTCTCTCTCTTTCTCTCTTCTCTCTCTCACGCTCTTCTCTCTCTCTCTCTCCCTCTCTCTCTCCCTCTCTCTCTCTCTCTCTCTCTCTCTCTCTCTCTCTCTCTCTCTCTCTCTCTCTCTCTGCACGCGTCAGAATCTGACCGACTCGAAACCCGTGGCTCTCGCCTTCGAGAATCGTCGCACAGTGGCCGCTTCTTCTGCGCAATTTGACCGTTCACCGCGCCATTAGATTCCCTCAGAATGTAACAAACGCGTGAACGAACGTCTGTTCGCTTATCGGTCACACCGGGCTGCTTCAATCTGTCGAGAATGCTCCCAGAAAGCGCTCTTCGCGATGCGATCGCCCGATTTCAGGTTCTGTTGCGACAAGGGTTCAGTGGAAAGCAGCAGAGAATTTAAGCACGTTAATCGTCGGATATGAATTCCAAATATGCTCAGAATATCAAGGTCATTTAATTCGTGGAAACGAAACTAGACAATTGACCCTTATCACTCGGAAGATCTTTCTGATATACTTGCCATCAACTCGGAGCAACTTTTTAAAAAATTATGACTTTGAAATAAAAATCATTATGCTGCTGTGAAATTTTATTAACATTAATACATAGAAGATTTCGTGTTTTTATTTATGTATTTTACATGATTACATCACAGTTCGCAGACAAAATAATTCAAAAGAAATGCCACTTTCATGTGAATTGTATGTATAGCGTTGCCGAATCCCAGTGAAAAGTGTTAAAATTGGTCATAGGAAATATTCTACTAACATTCAATTTGTGCAATATATTGCAATGTGAAAATGAGTTTCATTATTATTATTTACATTATATATTATTACACTATAGCTTTCTATATGGTCCGAGTTTTTTAATTAGATAAAAGCGATTTATATATCTTGTAACAAACATCACCAGGTGTAAATTAGCAATGAATTCACGATTTAATGAAAGAAATGAATTAACAATCACGATGTATAAACTGCTCCATTGCGAAGAATGAACAAGTAATGTAAACGTAATGTATCGGAAGACGTAAAATCAATATGCAAACCGACGAGCCTCTTTGCGCACCGAGATCTGAACGACATCGGAATAACAATAATGAACATTCGAAGCACTCTTCAATGCACATACAATGTAACAACACATGTACGTTCTAGACGATGTGCCGATTATTTTGTATAATTTCCATCATGATGCAACAGTTGCACGTTTTGAGACAGCGTTTGGTTTTGTACTAGGAAGAAACTGGAATTTGTATTCGGTTTTATTCAAACAAGATACCCTTCGATTTGGAATAATATAATTTGAGTATTACGTAATCGAATTTTTGATTAATTTGTCTATAGAAGAGGAATTTACGTTGATTTTTACTTCAGCAAAATATTTCTTAAACTAGCAAGTTAATTATTCAAAGGGTAAACAATTGAATTTAGACTGTTTCTACAAGAGAGAAATTTATATTAATTTTTGTTTATTTAAAATATTCTTCAATCTGTTATGAAGGGTAGAATATGAGTACTTTGAATCTAAAGCAAACTTGAATCTAATGCAAACAAGATTTTAATTAAAATATTGCAAAACGAGAAATGTATATTCTAGATTAAACTAAGTAACTTAATTCTCAAATAATGAAGTTTCCAATTAATTTATCTCTAAAAATAGGAATTTTAATCACATCGCTTCTGGCCTAGAAAAATCATCGCCTAAGGAGTGAAATAAATGATAAACAAACTAGAGTTCGAAGTAAGAAAATTTCTCGTTAAATTTGTCTTCTAGGAATTACGAAATTTCAGTCGAGTAACTGTTTTAATTCGCTTTTGAGCTCGATTTTCAACGTGCAGGCGAAAAGATTGAATTCTGTCTCTCGCGGAAAGCAAGTATTGGCTGTCGACAATTTCCCTCGTGAACATTCTATGTAATTAGGCGGTGGCCGGTGCCGTCGGTACCGAGTAAACAAAGGCCAAGTCTTCTCGCATGCGAGTAAATACGTCAGCGCGACGGTAATCGACCGGCAATTACCAGCCGTGCGATTGCTAAGACCGGTGCCACGAGGAGAAGCCCGCCGTCCTTCCGAACTCGCCTTTTATTGATTCCTTATTAATTAGCAGTTAGAACGTGCTACCGAGAGTTTCGGCTATCGTTCCATTCCGGTGACAACAGAAATTATTTCGGTGTTGTTATCTATTCAAGAGAAACTTACCAGATTGAGAGTCTTATAGGGTGATGTTTCTCCTATTACATGAAAAAAACATAATGTTTGTCATACTCTTTCCGCATTATATATCGCAGTTTTATTATTCCACCTACAAACGTCTTGCAGATGTCATTTTGTTTTCGCTCACAATCTGTTTCACATTTCATTCGTTTAATTAGCAGTTGTTTCAACACTCTTTATCTACCGACAGTTTTTTAACAGTTCTTTTAAAATCGATGATCAACAGCTAAGAATTTTTCAGAAAATTGTTCAAAAACTGGAATATCTGATTAGTAATTTAGATTAGCTAGCTACTCTCGCAAACGTAATTCATTGACTATTAATAGGCTTCCGATAAATGAAGCTTTTATCACGTACATGCTAAGTACATATTACTACTTGGAATTTATAATTATGTATTTTAAAGTGCGATTAATGAAATAATGGTAAATTTCTTTGTGCAATATCTTCCACAGGAATATTACTATTTATTCATTAACAGTTTCTGGTCATTTATCGGTCATTCATTTTGACATATTTCTCACAAAATCTTATATATGTATATTACACTTTCAAAAATTGCTGGTATTGTGCTCAGGGATGTATTTAACTTATTATCGCGACAACTAGCTTACGATAATATTATTCAGGATATTAAATAACAACTTGTGAATACTCGTTTTAACGAACATGTAGCTTAAGCGTTCATTAACTGCACGAATCGCTCTACCGAAGCGAATATTTGACAATAATTAATCGAATTGTATTGAATCGAAAAAGTAAAATACAATTCGCAGAAACGTTCGATTCGATGAATAACGTCGAGGTTTCACGAGGAAAATGAAACGAGATCGGTGCAACGGCGTTTCATCAGAATTTCAGAGGCCTATAGACGAAAAAAGACGATGACGTTCGAAGAGGAAAGATCCAGGGAATAGATATGCGCGAAACAGAGAGGAGGCACGCCGTGGATCGTCGTCGATCATCGGACCGGAAAAGGTCCCCGTGCATTTTCTTCGTTTTGCAGCACGTCACCAGCTTCCCGCCGCGCCGTCTCTCCCCGTCTCCTGAACCATAGACCGCTACGACCGCAACGCCGCAGGCTCATAGAAAATTCTATTATTCTATTCTTATCATCGGGATGACGCTCGTATCGACAGCCGGATATATAATGCAACGTGAGTTTCTGTGGTTGCGGCGACTACCGGATGCGCCCACACCGAACTTGCATACTGAACAGCGGCTTCGTCTTCTAAGGCCCAACTAGAGAACGTGCTGGATCGCCACGGCCATTTATTGCCGATGACCGAACGCATTCGCTTGTAATCTCTTGCAACAAATTATTAATTTAGATTTCTTATTATTCTAGCGGAATTTTATATTCAAAAGTCAACTATTTTTATATCTGATAGGTAGATAAATTTCTTATTTCGAATTTTTATAAATTTACAATTATAAAGGTAATGTCATGCATTACTATGCAGGATGCGACTAAATGCCTGCAATGCGAGCGAATTCTTTATTTTATTAATTGTTTTGAATCTTTATTATTTCGTCATGACTTACTGGAATGTAAAGGAAATGCGTCAATGGATGCAATCAACTGCAATACGTGAATTTTGGATTAACAATCTTCTTATCACTATGTATTTAGAATTTTTCTTTATCCATCGTTAGAATACAAAATAAATGCATCGAAAATAGATGCACCCAATGAATGTACACAGAATTTTATCACGAAATATAGCTCTAACGATGCATCGAGTACCAGTTTTTTTTATCACTAACTATGTATTTAGAATTAGTCTTTATCGATCATTGAAATGCAAAATAGACGCATCGAGAATAGATGCATTGAAGTGCAACAGGTTGGACAAAAAGCATGATGAACTTTGAATCAGTATACAGAGTTAACAATACGTTATGTAGCTTCTTGTTCTCACTCAATATTTTCGATTTTTGATATATCGATCACTAGAATGGTAAAAAAAAAAACGCATCCATAATAGGCGCACCCAAGTGCAGCACATCGAACGAACAACGCAACGAGCTGAGACGTAGAATCTAGCATTGCTAACACAATGAACAGTTTCCTCGTGCTATCAATTATACCGAATGTGAAATTCATACGCGTCGATTATCAGAATGCAGAAGAAGTACATTGATAATGGATGCAGCCGAGTGCACAACGAAGGCCGAGCACGGTGAACTTCGACGCGTACTATATTGTCCGTTGAAAGGACAACAACAAAAAAAAAACAGCCGAGGTGTGACATGTGCGCGCGAAATTTGAATTCTCACCGCGACTGATGGTATTGTTTTAATTAACACACTGTGAATTTTACCCCGGCGCGGCGCGGCGTTCGTAGAACTAATTCGCCTTGTACGAGAACAATGCGTCACGATCGGCGTCGCATCTGCCACACGATAGGTCGCCGAATGCAGCAGGACGTCCCTGGAGTCTCGCACGCGTACCCCGTTGATTGCAAAAGTGGAATGCCGGTCGACCGTGCGCCAAAAAAGACGAGAAATATTAAAAAGGGTGTCGGAGCACGGTCCCCAGCACCGAATCTGTTAACGAGTTTGAGGAACAAAACCACTCCATCCCCTGGACTCGAGCTGAACGGGGTTGGCTCGGGCTTGAAATTGTTTGCCCGCGACCTTAGGCACCTTTTACAATCACACTAGGCTGTTTAATCAACGGGCGAACCGTTTTATTTACATTTTCTAGTGGTTTCGCCCGTAACTATCGAGCTATAGACGCGACCACAGAAAATTCTCCCAAATTGTGCCTCAGTTTGTACACAAAAATGGACAATTTCGGAAGAGGTGATACGATTATTCGAGCCTTACGACTCGTTTTTATACTCGTCAATTGTCAACAACTATAAAAACGAGCCGCGAGGCTCGAATAAAATTTTTGGAGAATTTACCATAATTACAAGCGTAGACAAATATATGCTATAATATAAAGCATATAATATAAAGCATATATATGCTATATATATAATATAAAGCATAATATATGCTATAATATAAAGAAATAACTTTTTCCATATTCAACTAAACGTACCGAATTGTTGATGATAAAGATGCTAATTTGCTTCTGGCTGGAATCACAAAAAAGAACTGTGTTTTTTGATGTTTCGAACAATGTGAAAAGGAGAACTATAATTTTTGCGAACTAAGACCTAAAAGAAGCATATTGCTTAAATTTCCAAATAAAAAAATTGGCATAAAGCTCTGCAATCTAATGCCTGAATAAATTTACACATAGATTGAGCATTTAATGGAGGAATTTGTAAAAATTGTTTTTCTAAATAAATAATAATATTTCTGATTAAATAATAATACATATAACTGGACTGTGAACTTTATGCAATTATGACACAATTTAGTGAATGGAATTTCAAACAATAGAAAGATTAAAAGAAAAGTGAATATATATAATTTGCATAAACATTCACAACCCTATTATTTACTTCATATTAATGTAATGATCGGACTTTCATCAATGCATTGGAAAAGCATAGATAATTCAGTGTTAAAATAAAATTTTTATATGTTACAAACATCCTTTCCGTGTAAGGAAACTTTCCACTTCGTTCAACTTTTTCCAGTAATTCGATTTCTTTTCAGCAATCTAGTGGACGTAATCATTTCACTCGAAGACGACTGTGTCACTTCGATGACCAGTCCGCGTCTTGTGTGCCTCTTGCGCCGCACTAATCGCTTCCTTGAAGTGATGTGATCAATTTTTCTTCTGCTCCCTGTCCCAGTTTAGAAACGATAACAGCTTTCGCGCAATCGTTGAATTCCACCATGCAGATGTTCACCGGACTTCTTGCGCCGGCCTCTCTGTGATTTAAGCCGCACGAGTGACCTTTGAACCGAATCACCACTCGCCGATCTAGACCGCTTTCCATCTTCGCTACCGACATCTGTTCCTAATCAAACAGCACCAGCCACTAAATTAAATCCTTAACGTTCGAAGTCGAAGTTGAAACTTCGTGCTCCCTGGATCTCATTATCAATTTCGCACAGTGGAAAATAGAGCTTCCAATTGCGCTGTGTTTATTTGTACTCTGTTGCTGCCAACCAGCAACTAAATGCGTTTTCATACAACTTCGTTTCCATTTTGTAATACAATTTGTTATGTCACTGCGCGATTCAAAGTGAGCCGAGGCAGTGAACTTTAAAAGTGAAAAACGATCCACTTCATTTATTTAGCGTTGATTTTTATTGAACTGGTGATAGAGAATCAATTAGAAATATTGTGAGCGTGACAGTTGTATTTGCAAAAGCATCAAGTAATTATAGTGGACTATGAATTTTATAATAACATTTTTCAATGATTACGGAATGTGACGAAATTATTTATCCGATTTTATAATTAATTGTAGTGTTAATATATTATGTGTTGCAAATTTTATTTGATCTGTAAAATGTAAAAGAATTGAAGAAGCAAACGATGTCACGCATCTTTCATTTTTCAATTTTAATTGCATTAAGCTACAATTCTCAATTTGATAAAATTTTTGAGGTTGTCAGGTCGTCAATAAGTATACTGAAACATAGTGTGGCATCTAATAGACGCTATTTACAAATTCTTGATATCATTACACACAAAATTCATTCGTATTTCATTTTTGTATGTTACAAGTTAGTGAATTTTTATTTTACATAAATAGTCCACATAACGCATTAACTACGCTAGTAATAATTTTATAATTTTCGAAAGTCAACGTTTTATAGTGTGTGTATCACGTTCCAAAATCATTTTCACATTGCCAAATTTGTAAAAAGACCGAATGTATGAAACATTGTGTAGATCAGGCAAAGTGTTCTGGATTTGATATTAAATTGCCTTCGAGTGCAAAGGGTTAATTCCGACAGTTAAAATGTTAAAAGTTAACGAACGAGCTGTCAAATGAACCATTTCTGGGATTACGAAATTTTCGCCGGACAATGTAAAAAATAGCGGTGCGATATTTAACAATCGATGAAACGGACGGGTAGTCATGTGTTTCTGGGTGTATACGTTGAAATCATTAAGTGCGCGATTGCGCAACACCCGTAATCCCCTATCTTTGTCATGCGATTTTTAATTTGCATCGAGGCGCTGCTATCTCGCGGGCACGCACGCGTGACGAGCATCGCTAGTCGCGAACCGTGTTCTACAAACGCATAGTATTCGATTCTAATGACTCACAGCCGGGTGAAGCAATTCTGACCGCGATGCATCATCGCGGACTATGTCGGAAACAAAGAAACACCGGTTTGTCGCTTATTGTTAACCACGATGGCGGCAACAGCCCGGTTGCGACAGGATTTTCCGTGCGCGGAGGCGTTCGCGAGCAATTTCGTCGCGCTGCTTTCGAATCGATAGCATAGTCAGCGGACTTCCCTGGCAACAAGACAATGCTGCGTCATTCGCATAATTTTTAGCAACTTTCAAACACCTTCGCCGTTTTAATTATTACGGTTTATCGACCACTCGCGGAAAGAATTGCGGGCAAGTCTCCATGACGCCACCAGAACTATTATTCTCAAATAATGTCGAATAGGTTTTCATTTGATACCTGTTTTTCTTCATTAAATTATTATATTTCTAAACGTGATGAGTTTTTCATATGCGAAAAATGAATGATTATTGGACGGATTTTATGCACATTTATTATACATATGCGAATTTTAAGGGTATTGTTACATTATTTTCAACTGATTGCGGTTATTGATAGAAGGAAGACGTGCTTTTATTTAACTAACTATTAACTAACCAATCTAACTAACATTTTATCCAACTAACTTTCATCTAACTTACTTTTATCCAACTTCATCTTAGACAAGTTTTATTTTACGTAAAGGCCCGCAGTCTAATGATCATCGTGAATTTTGATGCAATTTCCAAAATAATTTTCCGAAAATAAAAATAGAGAAAATATTACTTGCATTAAATAGAAGAGACGTAATACACTTTTCTTATTCATTTATTTATTGTCTAATATAATCAATAGTAATTAGCGACCACTTGTGGGATTACAATCTTTAGGGTTACAAGTGTGCGAAATACGTATATGCAATAGTTTCTACATTAGCTTATCTACGTTGAACACTCTGGCTTCAACACTGTCGTCTTAATTTACTCCTTAAGTTACTATACCTACAATTTAGCTGAGCAATTTGGTTTTATCTAAATAAGACATAACTTCTGCTGTGTGTTTGAAGGTGCACATTTTTTTTTTCTTGATGGTATCGAGCATTTCTATTTTTTTCCTGATATTGTTGTACGATGGACAATCTAATAGAAAGTATTTGAGTGTAAGCTGAATGTTACAGTTGTTACAAAGTGGTTTATCAGTTTTCGAGAGCAATTTCTGATGGGCAATTTTCGCATGTAGTTCATGTAGGGGTGAGAAATTTGAATGACGCCACTCTTGAATCCACTTAAAACATAATATTTATTTCCGTTGATGCGGAAGTTATAGTTTATAAATTGATAGAAAAATCCGCAATCCAATGATCAAATGGATCGCTTGGTGCACTAAGAATGCAGGTAACCTTTGATCATTCCTTTGATCAGAAATATGTAACAATGGCCTCGGATAGAATTTGCCAGAAAGATGTCTCATAACATTAGAATTAAAAAATCGGATTCGATGATTGATGATTGAATTGGAAGAATCGGATCAATAAATTGCTGACTTTTCGGGCATATTTTTCGTTTGAATTGTTTAAAACAATTTTATCGGGGAGGAAAATAATGAATTTCGAAGCGATTATAAAATCTGAGAAATTGCCGTATAGATAAAATAAAAAAATACAATTGATCGAGTATCCGTGTATCCCGGCTGCAAAACAACCGTAAAAACTTTGGTTGTCTACACAGGGGTTGAGAGGCAGTTGCAAAGCGCCAGTTGTTCCGAAACGTTATCCGACGCGTAAGAAAATTCAATACGGTTTTCACGAAAGAAAGATATGCGCGGACAGTAGCGCAGCTAATTTTACATCGTTCGCGGGAGGAATCCAAGGCAGGACGTTGCACCCGATGCGATGGTAAGTGCAATAACGCGATAATCCGTGTCGGTTCGATTTCGGCAGATATTTTCGGCGGCGGCGCGGGAATGACTCGCAAACGAGCGTGCGAGCGAACGAGTTGCAGTTGTAGCACGTGGCAGGCCAGATCGAAGGCATTTCCATGCGCATTAACCGAACAGACGGTCGTCCATCACACCACCGTCGCGAGCGCAATTAAGCCAACCAGTGCCGCATGCAAATCGACGCATTGTCTTGACCCGAAGTGGCGCGATGTCGCCGAGCCACGGTGCGGTGGCCCCGTTACGCTTTCACAAACGGCGCACGAGGCTGCGAATCCACCCAATTCCTAATTTCAAATTCCCATCAACCCCTCTCGCTGCAGCCGCTAACGATTCCACACTGCACGCAGGAACAGCTAACACCGATCGAGTATTCTCAGTCGGGTCGAACAATCGGTTTCTTCCTTTTTGTATGATCCATTTTTGTTTAAATCATAATCTTCTATTAAAAATATTTTTATAAACCAGTTAGCTGTTCTCGACGAGCACGCTCGTCACGAAGATATGGCAATGTTTTGTGTTACGTCGAGTAACACATAGTACGAGTAGCCATACGGGAAAATGTTGTATTTAAATTGCAATTTTCTTTAGTGAAAACTGAAATATATTCGTAAATTTTATGATGTATTGTATATTTGGAGTAAAACGAACAAATAAGAAAATATAAATAATTATTATGAGGAAAACTGTTGTATAGTGTTTGCGTTAGGTGGTATACTCGTTATCGTTTACTTTTTGCTACACATTTTTATGTACGCACTTTTCAAAAAGGTCGCAACATCTTTTAGAATCTCTTGGAAAATATAGAAAAGAAACTCCGCTTCTTCGTAATAATGGAAAAACTATAGGTATGAAAATTCGCAGATTTGAAAAGGAAAACCGAACGAAAAGGTTTATAGGAAATAATATGAGGTTTCTTTCGTAGGAAATTAATTCAAGCGTATATTATAACTAGACCGGATTTAAATATAAAATAAAAATTGTCTGCATTAATTAGAAGAAACAAGAGGTAAATAGAAATGTATTTCTTCTCATAATAATTTTAATAAGGTGAAACTTTGAATTCGTTAAATGTGTGTGCCTATTGTTTTGCATTTCGTTTGTCAATTTTTGTCATAAATGTATTAAAGCTGCGGTTTAATTATAATGAAAGTGATAAATGGTCTAAGTAAATTGAGTCTTGTAATCATTATAAAGCAACACAAGTGGCACACTTTTAAAACTCGACGGATCAACACGTTGAATCTGCATTATATGAAACTGCAAAATATACTTGAATTTTTAGAACACATTTATATATGTTATTATGTTATTCTTTCTATTGTATTCTTTATTTACAGCTAATTAATAGGTGATCTTCTTATTTTGGAGTTAGTTTTACGTAAGCAATTATGTACAATCGGTAGGAGAGTTGAAATATTCGACAATGTAATATTTCCAAGAGTCAAGATATATCATAGTTATGTGAGTGCAGTCTAATTCTCCAACTAATGTATAAGTTTGATTTCGTTTTATGGTGTCAGATCGCTAGATATTCTAATTATTTTTCAATTAGTAATTTAATTAGAAAGCATTGCAATTTCCATCTTTTACGTACTTATCTATAAAATTCTATGCTTCGCAATTAAGGATCTTTCGACAAATCCTGCAATAACAATAACAGTTTCAATCGCGTTCCGAGAGATTAATCGCACCAACAACATAATCTGCTAACGTCTTTTGAAATGATTATTTAAAAGAATATGTTTAAGGTCGGTAAAAAAAAATGGTTCTTTCAATGTCGACAAACGATTTCAATGGCTGGCGCGTGAATCACGCGGTAGTGAACATGTATGGAAGTATACACGAGTGACTCACCCTCACAGTCATGACATTAGATTACAATGTCATTTAGATTGTTCTAGGAATTAAGAAATCGAATTCGTTAAAATAAAATATTTACAGCTTTTTTTATCAAGTATATCATTTTTATTGATTGCACGAGAATCTGAATGTATTTTTAGACATATTATAAACTCCTATTCTAAGTTTAAAACAAAAATCAATTACAAGAATATGATGAATTTATTCTTCGATATTATAAAAAAATTAATATCGATTCCGATAGGTTTGGTTCTTCCAGTAATAGGTTCTTCCAGTAATTGCAAATCATCATTAGTGTCAACTCCTATTTTAACTTTAAAACAAAAATCAATTATAAGAATATGATGAAATTATTCTTCGGTATTATAAAAAAATTAATATTGATTCCGATAGGTTTGGTTCTTCCAATAATAGGTTCTTCCAGTAATTGCAAAACATCATTAGTGTCATATTTTTTAATTGCATTTCTCTTTACTAGGTCATCAATGTGCCTACATTGATATTGACAACTGTTTGCGTTGAAACTAGCGTTGAAACTATTGCGTTTCAATGCTATTATAAACAAACATGAAGCAGACACATAAATATTTTTACTTTTTTATTCTATCCACATTCGTAGCTGTTTGAAAACCAAGAACGAAAGTGACGCGTAACAGACTGCTAGATTGATTTCTTAATTCCTAGAAAAATCAAAGCGATCATTCTGCAACGATCGGAGTACGCCATTAAGCGGATACAAATGAACCAAAAAACCAAGTTCATCTTGAAGAACATCTTTGATCGCAATCTATTGGAATCGCGAGCCTCGTTTCCTTTCGTTCTCCAACTTGGCGCATACGTGTATCTAATTCGCTAAAAGCATTACAAAAACCGTGAAGCATCACAGATGACGGGCATCTAGACCGCGACGGGGAGGATACACGGCCGCGAATTCGAAAGAATAATGAAGCGTTGCTAGTGGATGAAGAAATAATGGAAACCGATATCCAAGGAACGCTGGAAGATTGGTTCTCTGCGGACACGTGATGGCAACGTCTGGCGTGCATGCGGAGCTGTTGGTTTAAGCACAACGGGGATTCCGTAAGAGCCTTTTGTCCTTCCTCGATTCCAGTCAGAATCACCCTACTGCCCGGTTTAGTTCGCATAAACGGGAAACGGGTTCCAGTCAGAAAGAGCTTTGGTAGTTCAGCGTAAAAGAACAGTGCATTGTCACGGGGGCAACGAGAGAAAAAAAAAGTATACGAACGCGCGCACCTCTTTCGATTGGTTTCGCTTGCACCATCGGCCCTCGTTTCTCTCTCCCTCTCTCTTTATTTTTCTCTCCCTTTCTCTCTTCCTCCCCTCTACGTCTCTGTCCCACCACGCTTTCGTTCCCTTCACGCTTCCGTTCTCTCTTTCTCCCCTTGTCGCATTGAAAAGGAAACCGAGGGCTACGAAAAAGCCGATGTTTGGAGAATGCAAATGAATATGTTCAGGAGGAGCGGCCATTCAAGTGCTCCCTTCTAATGCCCGGCTAATGCGGTCGCGTGACACTTCTCGGACGCGTTTCACAAAAACAGGCTCCGGCCTGTTGTTTTCGGTCAAAGAAAATTACTGGGTGTCGCGGAAACTTCCCTACCGTCGGCAATCAATTCGAAAAGTTTGCCAGTTTAATGAACGGCAACTTTAACTTGCTTAATAAGCGGTCTGCCGGCTTCGAAAACTTTGCCCGCATCGATTCTACCAAGTTCTCGCTCGGGGTTATTTGTTTTTCAACAAAAATTGACGACGCTTCTTCCGACCCGCAATAATTCATACTTGATAGGCCGAAGCAGTGTCGCGAAAGTGAAATAACCTATCCTCGGTAGATCCTTCAATGGTAGGGCCGTGATAAACAGCGATAATCGTATTAGATTTCGCAAATTCTCAAACTGTAAAACTAGTGTCACGGAATAATTAAATTGGATTCGATTCTACCGCATCGAGATTCATTCGTATATTTATCTGAGCTTTTTCAATCCGTTGAAACATTTCCATAATTACGGTCGAAATAAATCATGCTCTTCTCTGTCCATTGTTTAAGAGTCTAAGAACCGTAATTGTATTATATTAGATTTCACTCTATACGAATGAATTCTCGAAAAAAAACCAGCATCTTCGCAAATATTCCCTAAATGAAATATACATTCGCTGCATATTTTAACGAGCTAAAAATCGATTGTTGAAAATCCAATTAAATTCCACTCTACAATCTTTAATTTTTCATTGAGAAAAACGCTGTCGCAAATGCAGCAAAAATGGAACATTCATTTCTAAATGCATACTTTAACGGAAAGTGGCTGAAAGCTGATAGTTAGATTAGATTACGGTCCGCGAAAATACATCTTTAATTTGTGAAAACACCGCGGGAAATACGGTAAAAATGAAGGTGAATTTTTCGCCGTCGTAGGGGCGAAAAAGCCATAATTAAATTAGATTACGCAGTCCTCGGGGGACAGCGGCGGGAAAAAGCAGAACGTCCGGGGCCATCGAAGACCGTATTAAACGTTTGAAAGCCGTTGACCATAGTGATCGTTGGCTTTGCGTCCCTCCACCCCCTCGATCACCGTCGCAACCCTACCGGCGCTGCCGCCGCGCCGCGCCGCTGCGAACGCCGTTGCATTTCATTGTTATGAACGCATGCAAATCGCGATCCCGCCACACCGGGACGAGTATCAATTCTAACAGGATTAATTCGAGTGCAGTCATTGTTTTTTGCGCGTCACAAAAAGCCTCCACCCCTCGGTTTGCGCCCCTCCTCGTCCGCCGTTTCTGTGTTATGGCGGCCAGCGACGCGCTCGCCTCGTTTCGAATAACATCGAGGACGTGCGAGAGCAGCCCGACCGGTCCACTTTCTGCGAAGAAACGATGCGTTTATAAATTGCGCTCGATGAATCGCAAAATATTAGATCGACGCGACGTTTCGTTGCTCGCTCCGTTTTATCCAGCAATCGAATTCGAAGGGGACAGTTCGCGCGACGCGCGACGCACCGAATATAAGACGATCCTTGAGATTTTCATTTCCAGAAACTGTACGTCGTACTTCTTGAAAATTTTCGGGGGATCTATTAGATTGGCAAGAAAGTATTTTGGGTTGTCATATATAGAAAAATATTTTTTCTTTTGGGAAATGTGGTGCAGAAGTTGTATTATATGTCGGTGATCTTAAGATTTATCACTGTTCTGTAATCAAAACACCAGCTAATTAATAATGATAAGACAGGCTTCAGGAATGGTGCTTGTTGAATCAATTATCACCTGGTCTAGATGAGTATCGTATTGTTAGATTTAGTATTAATAAAGGATGATCTCCAACCTGAAAATTCAACAAATTTTGAAACTGTGAAAATATGTATTACATATTTACAAAATATGCATTTCTTTCTTGCGTAAAATCACTTAAAGAGGCCGCAAATATTCAGCTATTTTTTATTTTATTGCTATAATTCGTTACTGCAAGTTAATGCTAGATATTATAATAAATTTTATGCATTTATGAAAACAATGAACAGTTGAAATATGCAACAGCAAGGTGATCATAAGAATTTGATTTTTATTTCATTTCTGTTTCTTATAACTGATGCAGACATTTTTTCATTTTGTATAAAGAACCGCAGTCTAATTACTAGAGTGAGTACTTTGTTAATTGAAATAGGCAGTACATTTTTATATTGATTGTATACGTTTTGCTAAACTAAATACCTTTTGCTAGGAACGTTTCTTAATATTGCTTTTGTTTCAAGTGAACTCGCTGAAAAAGGGAATCTTTACGTTTCAGAAAGATGACTTTGGCGTGGTCAGTGCTGCGCTGCGCCAGTATCTTCCTGAACGGGACACCCCGTACATATTGGACATCGACTTGGATTTCTTCAGCACCAAGAATCCGTTCAAAAGTCTGCATGATCAAGTCAACCTTTACGATAAATTGGCACCCTTGTATGCTTTCAAACGACCAGAATCAACAGATCCTGATGTGAGTACTAATTATTTATTGAGTAGACCAGAGTTGTGCTAATTCAATCACATTGTAATTCAATTTCGCAATTTAATTATACCGTGTTTCAATTACATAGTAATCCAACTACATTGCAATTCAGTTACATAATGCAAATCTTTCAGTTAATTTAATTGATTACTATTATAATCACGAATGTAATTCGAATGAAACGTAATTAAAATACAGTTCTTCAAATTACAGCTCAGAATTTTGGAGAAGTTATATATATGTTTCTTCTGCGTATTTTCTCCTCCATTATTGCCTATTAATTTATAATTTTTAATTCGGAATCTTAAATCAATTATACTGTAATTCGTAAATAATGTAATATAACTACTTACAATTATGTTATTTAATTTTAATTATTATACGTTACACAATTATGAATTACATTGTAATTGAATTGAATGTAAATCTGAATTACGAATTATTATACAATTTGATTGAATTATAGTGTAACAGAATTGAATGGATATATGAATTACGAATTGCAGTTTGGTTGAATCATCGTGTAATTGCATTACTTTATAATTATAATTCCTTGAGTAATTCAATTGCAATTCTGCACAGCTCTTGAGTAGACCAAATTTTGAATTTTATCTTTAGAATTGGTGTATTAGGAATTGTTAATAACATTCGAGTAGACTGCGGATTTTTATGCATTTATGATACCTGTGTATTCGTAGAATTGAGAAAATTGTGTTATGAACAAAAATCAATAGTATTTCTCTTATCACATCACCACGAAAATTGTTGTCATTAAAATAAATTTCTACTTCTCCATATTCTTATAAAATGTTCCATGAAAATTGGAATTAACATAAATTTCAATTATTGTCAAGGTTATATGCGGAATTCATTAAAGTTTTTCACAATAATTATTTTTCTTTTTTCTCTTTTTTTTTCTTTTTTTCATCATGACACGAAATATCGTCATTCCATCACGATGACTGGTTAAAAACCAACATATATTACAACGAATAGGATTGCAGATCTTTATGCTCTCCAAGTCTATTGTAAGAAGCAGAGATTAAATGAAAAAAGTATTCTTCCTTTTACAATAGAAAATAATGTTTCAATGTTGTTCTAACGATTTCACAGTTTTCATCTGTTTGCCACAAATGCATAAAATCCGCAGTCGGATACCGAAAATTGGCAATCCAGTGGCTACTTTTCGTCGAATAAATTGCGTCTGTTTCGAACAATTTTGGCGGTCGCTGGTTCGGTTAAGGTTTCAAAGTTGGCAGAGTTAGGTGCAGCGATCGGTATGGTAAGAAAACATAAAAGTTTCGCGAAACAAAAGGTTCTAAACCAGTCGGGTTCGAACTAGAGGTGAATTAAACGGAAACAGCGAGGCCCGGTTACCAAAGACGGAAATTCGCGATGTTTGAGTGTAACGAAGAGGGAGTGGGAGTCGGAGGGGTGTGTACTGACAAGGAGCGGAAGATTTGCGAATAATTAGGTGGGCCGACAATAGCCGGGGTCCCGTTGCAGACCGGATACACAATGTGGCCTGCCACCAGCCGGATAATAGACAGAGAAGAACGACTCTATGGGGTTTTAGGATTCGACGGACATAATGGCACTGGTCCATTGTCTACGGTAGCTGCAGACTGCCAACATCCGCTTTCGAGGGCGGCTATGTCAGCTCATCTGCATGCCAGCTTCCGATCCTTCAAGTGTTTGGTTTCCAGCATCGAAGATGCAAATTACCGTTGCGATTCTGCCCGCCGTTCGATTGTTATCGATCATGCAAAACGGGATGTCTGTTTCGCGTTCCTCTCGATCCCTCCATTGTTCTTTCGCTGAAATAGAAAATCACTGAACGGAAAACCTAATGAACAAAATGGCCGGGTTATATTTATCACGATTAGTTTCATTAAAGTATTCGCAGTCTTTTATATTCTAAATTCGATAATTTTCTAAATTTGAAATTTTTAAGCAGTTTCAAATATTGAAATACTTGAATATTCAAATAATCTAACTTTCAAATATTGGAATAATTTAACTTTCAAATATTGGAATAATCTAACTTTCAAATATTGGAATAATCTAACTTTCAAATATTGGAATACTTGAATTTTCAAATATTCAAATACTCCAACTTTCAAATATTGGTTTACTCGAATTTTCAAATATTCAAATGCTCTAACTTTGAAATATTGGAATACTCGAATTTTCAAATATTCAAATTCTCAAACTTTGAAAGATTGGAATATTTGAATTTTCAAATATTCAAATACTCCAACTTTCAAATATTGGATTACTCGAATTTTCAAATATTCAAATGCTTCAACTTTCAAATATTGGAATACTCGAGTTTTCAAATATTCATATGCTCAAACTTTCAAATATTGGAATACTTGAATTTTCAAATATTCAAATGCTCCAACTTTCAAATATTAAAATATTCGAATTTTCAAATAATGAAATGCTTCAACTTTCAAATATTGAAATACTTGAATTTTCAAATAATCCAACTTTCAAATATTGGAATACTTGAATTTTCAAATATTCAAATGCTCCAACTTTCAAATATTAAAATATTCGAATTTTCAAATAATGAAATGCTTCAACTTTCAAATATTGAAATACTTGAATTTTCAAATAATCCAACTTTCAAATATTGGAATACTTGAATTTTCAAATATTCAAATACTCCAACTTTCAAATATTGGTTTACTCGAATTTTCAAATATTCAAATGCTTCAACTTTCAAATATTGGAATACTCGAGTTTTCAAATATTCATATGCTCAAACTTTCAAATATTGGAATACTTGAATTTTCAAATATTCAAATGCTCCAACTTTCAAATATTAAAATATTCGAATTTTCAAATAATGAAATGCTTCAACTTTCAAATATTGAAATACTTGAATTTTCAAATAATCCAACTTTCAAATATTGGAATACTTGAATTTTCAAATATTCAAATACTCCAACTTTCAAATATTGGTTTACTCGAATTTTCAAATATTCAAATGCTCTAACTTTGAAATATTGGAATACTCGAATTTTCAAATATTCAAATTCTCAAACTTTGAAAGATTGGAATATTTGAATTTTCAAATATTCAAATACTCCAACTTTCAAATATTGGATTACTCGAATTTTCAAATGTTCAAATGCTTCAACTTTCAAATATTGGAATTTTCGAATTTTCAAATACTCAAATGCTCCAACTTTCAAATATTGGAATACACGAGTTTTCAAATATTCATATGCTCAAACTTTCAAATATTAGAATATTTGAATTTTCAAATAATGAAATGCTTCAACTTTCAAATATTGAAATACTTGAATTTTCAAATATTCAAGTACTCCAATTTACGAAGCATTTATATTTTCAAACATTCAAACATTGAAATATCCAAAAAAAAAATAGACAGATTTAAAGATTTTCAAACAACTAGAGATTGAAATATTCAAACGTTCAAACATCTAAGTATTCAAATATTCATGTTTCTAAGCATTCGGACGCTCGAAATTCAGAACATCCAACGTTCCAAGTAATGAAATAGTAGAACATTAAAATGTTCAAATTTTGGAATGTTCAAACATCCAGCATTCGAGTAGTTATTCAAATTATTCGGCGCTATAGCATTCAAACGTTTAAACTGTCAAGGATTTAATCATTCAAATATTCAAATTCTCAAATGTTCGCACTCTCCTATGAATTAAAGCTGGTCGATCGGTGTTCCCTGTTGAGCTGCGGACCGTCTGTTCATTTCCAAGCAGATTCACGGTCCCGAAATTATACGAAAATGCCGTTGATCGACCGGATACCTGGCAGCGGTTTAATCGGTTTTCTAAACGCGATCCGAATGACAATCGCATTCCGCGCAAGATGGGTTTCATCGACTGCAGATAAATCATTGACCGAAGTCGGCACGACGGAAGCGTGGAAAGTGCCCTAACCGTGGGATATTCGCAAGGTGCGTGTAAGAAGGCGCGTACTATCGGTTGTCGTTATGCTAATCGCTCGGTCCGGTTGAATGTGTGTCAGATCTGGCTGGAAATAGAGGCTGGATGATCTCGAGACGAAGGAGACTCGGCTCGCACTGCATAAAATCAGCCCGAGCGTTCCAAAATATCGCTTATGTTTCTATAGCGAATGGCTTCGATCTAATGTATGCGGGACGGACCGGTGTGCTACCTGTCTTACCCTGAGAACTCGGCATTGCATTGTGATTGTAATCGCCGGTTGCAGGTCAGCCTGCGGCCTAACCGGGGTCAGGGTCATTCTTGAATTATTTAAATTACGCAACCCGCCCTCCTTCCTTCCTTCGGGAACGCGATTTTAGTAGAATGCTGCATTCCCCGGCTGGCTGCGAAGAGGGGAGAGAAGAGTGGAGAGAGGAGAGGAGAGGACGTAGGGAGAGGCAGAAGGAAGGGACAAACCCTTGCAATCCCGATAAGGAGCATGCGTGCCGTTCGAGGTTGGAATTTCATCGTACTCTTTGATGACCATTTGATTATCAATGACTGGGATCTAGTTTCACGAGGATTCCAACGGACGTGCACGGATCCTTGATCTCTTGGGAACCATTTTTGCTATTCCGACCAGGCAACGTGCAACAATTTCAATGCACTCGCTTCATTGCTTCCCGCGAAGCATTTCGTTTACTTTCCTTTGTCAGGCTACTCACTCGTCATTCATTTGCCATTCTTCGCGACGATGTTTGTGGAGAACGTTAACGAAATTATATCGTAGAAGCAGGCAGGATTATTGCTTATTTTCGTATCGTTATTTCAAATTTTATTCATCATTTTGGATGAGCCGGATATTTCATTTGTTCGATAAAAATATTAATACGTACTCTAAACAGTCGAAATAGGAGAATACTACTATGAATCGACATATATTTAATAGGATGTTACCATTTTCCCAAAAATTATTCTTGCTTTGTAACTATATAATTACACGTAATTTGAGGCCGCCATCAGTTAGTACGTAATTATGGCAGGCAATTAATATTTTTATACTTCACAGTAAAATTTTTGATTTATTTATTGCACTCGATCGGGTATTTCTTCAAGAACTTTTTTTATCATAGTGATTACACAAGTTAAGATTTTAATATTGTTACAACATTTATGAATGGGACACGGAGAATGTTTATGGATAAGACGCAAATAAATCATCTAATGCAAGAAATAATAAAGAAAATTTTAAATATATTAGAAATGTTTTTGAAGAAACTTTAGTTAAGAGAGAAACAGGAAAATAAAAAACAAACTTTGCTAACGAATTCATAAATAAGATAAAAAAGAAACTAGAATCAGATAAGTCGTTTAGTTCTTTCGTTATCTTGTCCTAAATAAGAGTTCCATTCGTGATAGTTCTCCATTACTACTGACGTATTTAACGCAATTGAATTTGTGAGAAGAAAAAACAAAATTTCCAAATGTTATTATCAGACTGCGGAATTTATGGATTTATAACAATAGCAAATAGGCGGATCACAAAACAGTAAATACAGGAGAAAATTTTCACATTGCTGTTAGATTATTTTCCACTTATATATATATAATGTAATATAATATATAATAATGTAGCATAAAGACTCGCAATCTCGTTATTATTTGGTCAGCGTTATTTATTGTTCTATTCCGATGGGAGTTCATCGAAGACATTTCCAAGTAAAAATCGATCGGTAATGTCGAATTTCGAATTGGTTCGACCTACTTCGCTTTCTCAGGATCAAAATCGCGATGTCCCGCCGCGATCCCAACTCCGAGAAGAAATAACGCGAGAGCGGGGGGTCCAGTATGCAAAACGGGCCCGTTTTCTGGCCTCTCTGAATATTGATGTGTAGCCGGGTATGCAAATGAGCGTGAGAATGCAGCTCGTGCCGGATGGTGACGCGAATAGACGTACCGGAAGTGAACTACTACCCCACCTTCTCCCCCCGTTGGGCGACATGCCCTTTCTGTCGTCTAGGTCAAATTATAGTCATTGACTTTTCCTTGCCGTCGGAAAGATCTTAGTGTCTGTTTCGAAAGATAAAAATGAAATTTACAAATATTTATTTCTTTACTTATTATACTTACCTTTTTAATAGAACTATTAAGAAAAGAAACAAATTTCTATTTTACAATTTTGTTTTGCATAAAGATACACGGTTTAATTATAAATTTAGATGATTTAGTATTAGAAAGAAGACTTGACAATTTTGGTAATTTAAAGCGTCACGATCTTATAATCGTGGTGTACATGATGTTAACAATTTCATAGTAGCCATAGCCAATAATTAGATTGTGGAATTTATGCATATTTGACGAAACTGAGTAAGTGGAATATAAACTAACGAATACACTGCAGGAATTTAACGACGTTGTTAGATTATTAACCTATTAAAACAGTTAAGAACGAAAATCTATTTAAGTCCTATTTCTTGCTCTTGAGATAGAGAATTTTTATTTTGCATAATGATCCGCAGTATAAATAATAAATAACGTATAAATTTTACTTTGATTCTACTATTTTCTTCTTAAATCTAACATAAATGGAAATACGTTCGCTTAATTTCGTCTTGGTCTCCAAATATTTAAACCATCTTAAAATTTACGAACATATTTTAGTTTTCATTAAAATTACAATAAAAGCAGCAAAATTTTACTCACGATGAGTATACTCGTAACTCAAATTTTTGCCGTTTCTTCGTGACAAGTATACTCGCCAAAAACAGCTAACTGGCTAAATAATCCAGGGATTAAATAATCAGCCCGCAGAATAAATCTAAACCAAATCTTACTTCGAGAGATTCGCAATAAATCGTTCTATCCGTGTCTCTAAAAATGGTCCCGCATTGGAATTCGACCGGCAATAAGGCGTCGTCTCCCGGTCGTTTCCGTTTCGTCTGCATCCGATTAACGCCCTTTACCCCGTTGAAATATCTATTCGGGTCCCGCAGTGGAAAGTCTCGACAATAGGACAGAGACAAACACCGTGGAATTAAATATACAATAAAGCTCGCGAGCTTGGACACAGAAAAGGCGTGGTGGGGAGGCGGAAAGGGCGTCGGAGAGGAAACTGCTTTACCGACTGCGCCTTCCAACCCGGCATCCCCGGACTCCCACCCCCGTTTGCTACCCGGCCGCATAAATAAATCCAATTGGCTCGAATAAAATGTACGAAACGAAGTCGCGCGCCAATGGCTGGGTGTGTATTTTATTTTCTCTCGTTTTCCTTTCCACCCCGGTGTCAGCCTGGCAACCGGCTGTTTCCTCTCTCCCGTCCCTCCTCTCTCTCTCTCTCTCTCTCTCTCTCTCTCTCTCTCTCTCTCTCTCTCTCTCTCTCTTTCTAGCCCTCGCTCTTTTTCTCTCCTTTCCGCTCCCCCCCTACCCTCGCCCCTGTCATGGCACCGCACTGGGATAATTCAATCACGACTTTTCACGGATTTCCCATCGAAGGAAACACGCCGGTTACCCGCCGGAACGACTTCGCTTTTTCTCTTGGACGCCATTGGCTTTCGCAATGGCGATGCACCACCTTCTTGTTCTTGTTCGTTGCTCTACTACTTATAGCTTCCAGCCCCCCTTGGAGCCCTTCAAACTCCTGTCAAATGTTTTAGAATCTATTGGCAAGGGTAGTTTCAGCATTCGACAATCGAACTTGCGGCCGCGACATGCCCTGCGCAGTGTGTTCTTTCACGTTGCAGGACACGTGTTTATTAAATTGTATTCGGTGTGAGCTGTTTACTGGCCACGCTTTCAACAATGCATAAATCTTATATTTAATATGAATTTTCATACGTATATTGTTTTAGTTATTTACACAATGCCTTGGATGAAGTGCAACTACAAGACTTTAAATCGATTGCGCGAGTACGTGAAATCTCATTAACGCGTATAAGTATTTATTTTGCATTAAAAAAGTTGTTCTATTCAACACCTTGCCGTGCTTTAATGAGTCTGAGACCTGATGGATATTTCTAGTAGTAACCTGGTAAATATGAACGTTACTCCGTCCTGTTAATTAGAAATCAAATCCTATTCTTTCGTCATCGATGTTAAGCACTTAAGTAAACGTAGGTACACGATAAATATGAAATTCTTGTCTCTTCTAAGAAATTATTACAATCGATGACGACGAAGATAATGCTACAGCATTATCCTCTTAAATAAGAGCATAAATTTTGTTTATGTTTGTATCGCATAGGATTCCACGTGATCAATTGTGGCACAAAGAATGCTGCGCGAATGGTTAACCAATAGTATGTATAGCAGAAACGCTTATCGCGGATGTGCATACTTTCAAAACAACGATAAGAATCGCTACATTTCGCAGATTCTTGCCAACAAATAGCAAGTTCACTTGTTCCAGTAGCACGAAATATAAAACATAAGCGTCGCATGAAACGATCGTTAGCATCTTGTTTTTAAACTTCCGATTAAGTGGAAATATTTTCTGCATTTTTCGAACCAGTGACAGAATGCTATGACCTCCGGTCGGATCCTCTTCCCAACCGTTTCGCATTTCCGTGACGGAGGGTTAAGAAAATCGCGGTGCAGGCTGGTTTAAAGCGTGCGAACGAAAACTGGTTCACGTGGACCCCGGCCAAGGGAACGTTTCTTCATTGACAAGGGGAATGTCGTTGAGGTAGGTCACTTCCGTGACTACCACCTCTCACGGAAGTCCCCCCGTTGGCCGAACTTTGCTTTCTGTCGGCCCTTCTTAAGGCCGCCCTTCATTCCATACAATTAAGCCCTCCGACAATTAAATCGATAACGCGGCGTGGGCGCCCTTTACGTTCCTCGCGAACTTTGTGTGTCAGTGTTGGCCCCGGTCGTCTTAACAACGTTACCGGCGTTCTCGTTCGATCGACTCGCGATCTTTTTCTGGTCGGCCAAAGCTGGTCGATAATTGCCAATGGAAACGCTGGTCCCGTCCTTTACCGTCGAAATTACCGATAATGCATCACCTTGAACGCGCAAATGTGCCGAAATTGCCGGAACGGCTTTCAAACTTTTGCGGTTACTTCTGCACGGGCTAATGATTTTTGGAATCATTCGAACGTCCAGTTGTAATCGACAGTGAACATTTTGTTCGAGCTTCGTACGCCACTCGGAAACTAGTTAGACTAGTTTTGTTTTATTCATGATCTCGTACTTTATAGAAATGCGTCGAATGAAAATGCAATTAGCATAAGCAAAACAGTTAGGATATTCCCTCGATAAGCGTATAATCTTTGATAATAATAATCTTTGATATAATCTTCGATAATCTTTGAATCGTGTCCTTTATTAATGTTCCATGATTTTTGTAATTGATCTGTTACTCTTTAAGTGAAATTTATTCTCGTCGAATTTGAAAATAGAAATCCATTTTCGGGACATAGAGATATATGGCGATCGAATGACCGAATTCTCATTTTTTAATTATAAAAACTATAAACATGCCTCCACAGAAAATTATTCAATAAATCACATTATTCAAGTAAATTCTGTAATAAAAACTGTACAGAATCTAAATCGATGCAATCTTCACATTTTTACGAGGCAATGTACACCAGTCAATTTTACTGCTCGCCAGGTTTGGTGTGAAAGATACGCGGGCCTAAAATATCTATAAGGGTGAACGCTTCTGATATTTTAAATAAGGCAGTGTCCATCCTGCAAATGATTGCCGCATTTAAAAAATTATTTAAATTGACAGAAGTAATCAATTTTTGAGATAAAAATTACTAACTAGAATTTTTAACATTTTCGGATTCTTCATAGAGTCTCTGGAAAAATCGGATAAGAACCAACACTGCCATCTGTTATGGCTGATAAGAACGAGGGGTTTCTTCGCAGTTTACGGATAAGCCGCACAGTCCGGGGGTGACGTGACGAGCGAGGCCGACGCCGACGCCGACGCCGACGCCGACGCCATGTGCTCAAAATGGCCGCGGATCGTTAAACGATCGCGCGCAAGCTCCTAGGGGGTGGTGGATCGGAAAGGGTTGGTTTTCGGGGTGTCCTTACTTTTTAATAGGATTGAAGAATAGCTACAAACGTGCGTTTTTGATAAGCGAAATCCTTTTCGTACATCAAAGTAAAAGACGTGATAAAAGAAAATTTAAATGACAGAACGTTTCAATACAATTTCCAGCTTAATCATCCTAATTGAAGTAACAATATCAGCCGTTGCTTCATCGTATACGAACATCAGTTAACTCCTCATTAATGTCGATCTTTATGCAAAATGAATATTGTCGGCGTCGATTGGCAAGGAATACAAATCAAATCGTTCTTCTCTTCCCTCAATGATTTTAATAGATTGAGGACAATAAATTTATTTAATCTTCTTAATGTTTTGAATTTCGTCTACGCAATTTTATCAGAAATCCATAAAATCTGCAGCTCGTTCATTTACTATTACTATTAAGATTTCTAAACTACAAACAACTTTACCGAAATTAAATACAAATTACATTAATATCTAAATTTGAGATGTCATAAATAGATGATGTTTAAACATGCTTATATGCTTACACGCTGATTATACTTCTCTACATTGATCAGTCAGCAGCTACTTACCTCTCAAACTTCTCGTCGATGGTATATAAAGAACTTTACCGAAATTAAATCTAGACGACATCTACATTTAATCCGGAGAGTTGTAAAACCCTCAAAGATTTCAAATGTTTGGAAATTTTATCACTGGAGTGTAGGTTTTTATACATTTATAACAAAAGTGAACAGATGAAACACAAAACTGAAGAGTCATCAATGAACGAATTCAAGAACATCGACTTAATCAAGATACTAACAAAATATATTGGGTTGGCAACAAAGTAATTGCCGATTTCAGTTACAGATGTCTCTCACTCCTATTTTTATGATATCCGTAAATGTTATATTGTAAAATTATTATTATTATTATTATTATTATTATTATGTTATATTTTTATTATCCGTGAATGTTAGCAACTGGACAAATTGAATGCAGCGGTCAAGGAAAAGCGACCAGAATTTGTCAATCGTAAAGGTGTCATTTTCCATCAGGACAATGCTAGGCCGCACACGTCTTTGTCCACTCGGCAAAAATTGATGGATATTGGTTGGGAATTGATGTTACATCCGCCATATAGCCCTGATCTCGAGCCATCGGATGACCACTTATTTCGATCCCTGGACAACTCCCTTCGTGGTAAAACTTTTAATGATGATGACAATGTAAAATCTCACTTAACTCAGTTTTTGGCCGAAAAGGATCAGACTTTCTACGAGCGTGGAATTTTCAAGTTGTCAGAGAGATGGCAAAAGGTCATCGAACAAAATGGAAAATACATTACAGATTAAACTTCATTCCAAGTAAAAAAAAATTTTTTATTTCATTGAACAAATCGGCAATTACTTAGTTGCCAACCCAATATATTTATCTAATTTCAAGTTTATACAAGTGACGTAGAAAACATTATGTTGCATAAAATTCCGCATCCACAAGCAAAAGTACTACCGACCAAGTACTTTCTTCCGAAACATTCTACATCGACATTTGCAACTCGCTCGCAATCATCTCGAAAGGATTGGAAAAAGCATCCCGAGGGTTCGCGATATCAGCGAGCGAAGCCAGCAAGATACTTTTACTTTTTAAAAGTAGCGTCGCCGGTCTCATTGTTCGGACGGCTTGGGATCCGGCTGTCATGGTTTCGGATACAGCTTGAGCAAGCATGCTCACGGTTCAACGACCGCTGCGGTGTCGCTCGTGCCCCATCACCTGACACCTACTCACCGGACCCGATGACAATAACGAAAATGATCGCGTTAAGGTGACCGCGCCCGGCCAGTGACAGTTGGCTGGACATGGACGAACGCGATGCGACGGAATCATTATGTAAGTGACGCCGCTAAACGTCCAGGCCCGGCCCCGGACGAAAACGGAAGTCGGAACGGCGACGATGTTCGACGACGCCGTTGAGGAGGACGACGCCGATGCGGCGAGAGATCCGCGCGGAGTTCGTTGACCGGGGCTGTTAACCTGGCTTTTGTCAACCTGGCAGAGGTCATCGGACTAGTCGCAAAGGTGGGCATTAATCTGCGAAAGGGGTAAGTGCATCCGGTGATGGCGTGTTCACGCTTTGTCGCGTGGATTCCGCGTCGGCCGGGCACTCGGGTACGCGTTTTTATTTTTACGCCAGCCGCGCGCGCGTGCCCTCGCATGCCAGTAATTGTTCACTTGCAGTTCGCACATGTCAAGTGTGTTGCACTTGAACATCGGTTGTCGATACCACCTGATGTCCCGGCCGTATCATCCCCGGAGTGTTCCTTGCCCGGCTCCGTATGATTTCGAGGGCTCATCAGCGAACCCTTATTTCGCCTGACGACTTATACCCACCTTAAAGAGTAAAATCATACAAATTTTCACGCACGGTGGAGAAGGTAAACGTTCGCGATACGGAACGCCTGATTTCGAGGCTGCTTTTTTCGACGAAACCTGCCGGAGGTTCCAAGGAACTGATATGTAATCATTACTTGCTCACTCCAGCTTGACGCATTATTTACCGGAAGCCTGTTCATAGGCGCTTCAACGACTGAACTGTGTGTTAAGTAATTTAATAATTTAACATTAAATAATTTTATAATTGATTTAATAATTTTAATCATTTCTAAACTGTATGGAAGAATAATTGCCGTATAAATAATAAATGAATAGATTAATGGAATATTCGATTCGAAAAGAACTATTAGGAGACTACCGTTAGATAAAGTGTTAAGAATGTTTATATATAGATAATAGATTTAGATAAAGTATTAAGAAAATTATACCGTGAAGTAAAAGGAACTAAACTGAAGGGACTAAAAGAAATGAAAATTGATAGTAATAAGAAATGAAAATTGATATAACCTTGAAAGATCTGTACATCTGAAAGAAATTGATTGATATTATAAAAAAATGAATAGTTACTAACTTTGAATAACGAAACTTTCGACAGAAATGAAAAATTGTTGATGCGCATGCCAAATACATAGATGGTTCATAAAGAACGAATGAACTAATACGTAATCGCATTCAGATGTAAACATATTGAAATGTTATAAAATAAAGATTGTAAAGGAACTAACAACCGCGATTGGGAAAGAGATGTGTAATATTAAACACTTGAAAGAGATCTGCAAAGATGATAGAATTTACTGTTGTGGCAAGAAATTAATATCTTCGAGTTTGTGGCAAGAAGAAGTGGGTTTACCTTTCACACATTTTTAGTTGCGTATTCTATTTCATGTAGAAAATGACGTCTTTCACATAGTGAAGAAATGAATTAGCTCCTAGCTAATAAGTACGGTGGTTTCGTAACAGACAGCATTGCGTGTTTATTATGGTTGCCGCAATAAAGTGGCAGTTTTCTTGGAGATACCTTCGTCTTGTTCCAATAGATATCTCTTGTAAGAATATTACTACGATAAATATTATGAAATTACTTTCCGCCGTTGAAGTATCCAGCCAAGTGATTTTTAACGTTGTCTAAATATTTGCGTTCTAATAAGAACACGGTTTTTTTCGTAAAAATATTCTTTGATGTTGCAACGAAGTACTTGGAGAAGTAGTGAAGTAAAATAAATGCAGCGCGCTGTCTAAAAGTGCATAATTACCGGAGGGTAATTAGATAAGGCTAAAAACGTGATAAAATTGTCGTCAATGGATTTTCATTGGCATCGTAACGATTTAAATAGCAAGTAAGAAAGACGGAATAAAACATTTAAGAACGAATGATTAGTGAGAGGTAATTGTTCGGAGTCAAACTTTTCAATTAATATCTTGAAGAAAATAAGAAACGGTGCAACAAAGTTTAATATTGTAACGAAGAAGTCTCTTGAGCGTGCGAATATTTTCTGACTCGAAGTGTTCGACGTGAAAGATGATCATAAGATCAAAATTGAATGAAAATTGTTAGGATAATGCGAAGATTTTAGGAAAAGCATCGTGCATTCGCATCGGAGCTAACGATCGAGGAACAGCTACCCGCGGAGGAATTCCCGTTCACGTTACCTGTGATTACACGATTAAACCAATTAGAAGGACGTAGGAGGTTTGACATTTGGTTAAACGGTCGCCAAATGACTGTCGAATCACGTCATACATGGGAATAGAAAAGATCGTTCTGTTTGTCTCCGGCTAAAAGACTGATGACTATCTATGACTACCTAAAGGCTTGATTGCATGGCTGCCACAGCTGGAATCTTGGTGATCTATCGCATAATCGGAATTCCACGGTGATTACGAACGGTTATGTTTAACAATCGACCATTATCGATGACAAACGTCACGTTTTCGTAATGAACGGGATGATCGAGGAAATGCGATCCATCGGGGATCGTCTCCGGCCGCTCGTCCGTTCGTCGCAAGTAAAACCGTCGGCGACGATGTTTTATCAAATCGCCTGAAATTTAATGCTCCCATGTATATAACGTTAATTACGAGTATCTCCGATGACGGCTCTTCTATTAATAAACTTTCACTCGTAATTTGTTAACGACGTGTTAAAAGCTTCGCCGTGTTGCGAACGACTGCTATAAAACGAGCCGGCATTCGCATAAAAGTAATAAACGTCCGGTTACAATGATATTCGCTAAGAAGTTGTTACGCACTGTTTATTAGTCGTTAACTGCGCTAAGGTTCGCGGGTCTCATTATGGTCTAGATTTTTAATGACTCGGTGAACGTTCTGTTGAACAACGCGGCCCTCGGCGTTTACGATTTTCGTGCCGGCTTGCGACACGAAGCGGTTCGCTCCGACATCGTTTCTTCAAACGATTTTACCGGGCGATAATGAAATATTTTGTATCGAATTGTTAGCGACGATCCTTTCAAGATAGCGTCCCGCGTCTCCTGTATTATCCGTTCGTGAAATGAATTGTTATTCACGGAGCTCCTCCATCGATCCGCAGCAAAAATGATGATCGTTCGCGCGGAAGCGTCGATTCCTGGCCATGATCGACGTTTCACGAGCCTGTCTCGAGTCATTCGTATTCTTAGACGTTTGGAGTCCCCGGTTTTCGATGATTCACGCGGTTGCCGATCGCCTTAAAGATGTGCTAAACGGGTGCAATAACAGTCATGCGAAATAATTTATGCGCTGCATGAAGCAATGTTTATTAATAAGCGTACTTGACAGAATACGGAGAAATATTTGATTGTCGTTCAGCGCTTGCCGGACCATTTATGTCGACAGACTGATTGACGCAGCGTCCGTCTAACAATTAAGAGACTATTCGGATATGAGCCTCTTAATTGATAAGTAGCATAAGTTATATTTCGTGAAAAATTAAGAAGAGAATGTAGCTTTATTGTAAGAAAATAAAGTGGCGAAATGATACCGGCTATGATAACACGATTTGAAAGAAAGAACTGCTTCTCATTTGACAGTCTACAAACGATATCGTAACGAATAAACAAGTGCCGTTATTGCTTTTTTCCGTAAAAAAGTGATTCACGCCATAATTAATGTAGAATTAATCTTAGCTCATTTTGAAAATACCGCAAGAGAAGCAGTCAATGATTTCTAATAAACAGTATATTATTACAGTAAATATCTCATTTATTATAATAATATTCAAGTAACTCGTAAAATGGATCGTTCTAATCGAGCTCTAATTACGTCCCAACTTTTCAGATAACGTCGTGTGTAGCTGTCGTTGTTACCACAATTATTTCGAATACATGTTTCCATCATTTTTATATTACTATATTTATTATTACTTATGTTTTTATCATCGGATTTTTACGTAAAATGAAAATAGTTTCAGACTAATTGCAAGATCCAAGAGCTATATAGACATTTACAGTAAATTTATTATCGATTATTCGAGCCTTGCGGCTGGTTTTTATAGTTACCGATTGTCGACAACTACAGAATAATCGTACCACCTTTTTTCAAATTGTCCATTTTAGCGCATGATCCGAGCGCCAGTTAGGGAGAATTTACTGTATTTCATTTCTTAATAATTTTAATTAGTTGAGAATAATGCAACAGTATTTTGAAATTGTTCAAATGTTTCTACTGTTTTGTACTTGACGCGATCTTTTTTGTCATAAGTGCATAAAATCCACAGTCTAGTAATTATCAATTACCAATGAGATATTGCAATTTCAAGCGTTTTGGAGGTACAGTAAATTCTCCCTAATCGATACTTAGCCTGGTTTCAAATATGGACAATTTGGGAAAATGAGATGCGATTATTCGAGCCTTGCGGCTCATTTCTATAGTAGTTAATAATCGGTAACTATAAAAAAGACCAGCCGCAAGGCTTGAATAATCGCATCTCATTTTCCCAAATCGTTCATTTTTGTACACAATCTAAGCGTCAATTAGGGAGAATTTACTGTATTTGGATTTATTTCGAACAGATTTGCAAGTGATGCGAACGGATGCCAGTTACGAAATCGCGAGACCGGTTTCTGAAAAGATAGAAATTTGTGCGTCGGCTATATCGAGTTCGCAGAATTTCAATATGGCTTCGCCGGCTGGCGGACAAACTTATCTGTAAATTCGCAAAGGTAGTCGATTTGATGGCAGCACGCGAACACACGTGGACGAGGCGAGTAGCGAGCGTTTACGGAGCCAACGCCTCGCGTATCAACCCGCGAGGACGGGTTAGACACGCACCCGTCGATCCAGTATGTAGATTTGTGCAGGTGTCGCAGCGT
The DNA here is from genome assembly GCF_051020955.1 of Megalopta genalis. Lineage (NCBI taxonomy): Eukaryota > Metazoa > Arthropoda > Insecta > Hymenoptera > Halictidae > Megalopta > Megalopta genalis. The sequence continues at coordinate 1,346,816 of NC_135031.1, forward strand.
TTGCTCCGCGTAGTTTTCAATTTTAATCAACCGCCGAGGGAAAATGGAGAACCAACTGGTCGACGTGTTACGCTCGTTGCGCAAGCAATTTAGGCACCTGAAATTCGCTACCAGAAAGCCTAACTTTCAGAGATGTCGGAGAGTGTCGAGTAAAACCGAACATTTAACTATGTAGTATAATAATAAATAAGCAGAAGGCGGACACAGTATGCAACTGGAATATCAGTCTCAAGTAACCATTTCATCGCAAGAAAAGTTTGTTGACCCCTTGCAGGATAACAACGAGCGAGGTGAAACGATGAAGATTTCGTAGATGATCTACTAAACATGAATGTTATTTGTTCCATTTCAAATGTTATTCCCTAATGTTAGAGACACGTTTATGATGGGACAGTTTGAAATCATTTCAATTAGAAAAATAAGAATTGATATTATGAAAAGTATCTGGCAACAAAGGAGAATATGATTTTCTGCAGGTATTGAAATATCTATTTCGAAAAACTATTAATTTATATAAAAAGGTACTTTTTTATATAATTAATTTATATATAATAACATATAACTATTTTATATAATTAATTTATATAAAAAACTATAAATGTATGTTCTAACGCTGGCGACAGCAACCTATTTTGGATGCGGATCAAAATCAACCAAAATGTGATCATTTCGGTGACTTTGGTGGCGTGGGTCAATGGTATTTTCATTTTAAAAAAACCTCTTTAATGAATAATGAAATAACTTTTATTGAGGAAATAATTACAATATGCTTTCAAACTTTAAACATAAAAATTCAACATTGTAATTCTAATGATTATCAAAGCAAATATAATTGTCAAATTACAAAAATGACGCCTGAAATAATAAAACAGATAATATGATAAAAAATGTGGTTTGATATTTTAGAAACGAAAATAGCAGGTGAAAATGTCAGCCTCTTTCTCTAACTTGCTAGATAAATAGTAACAAAATTTTTGTGGAAAAACTGCAGCTGGTTGGTGTAGCAACGAAAGTAAAAAACGTTGTTATGAGTTACAAACAATTAAAACGCCTGGAAATTGCAGATTACCAAGATTCATAATACGCAATGTTTATATGTTTGTTTCAAGATCCGATGAAAAAAAGATTGAACAACCCAATTTTATTTGTCACTCCAAACAATTTCAATTTTTGCAAAACTTTGCTAACTCATTGTCTAAATAATCTAATCCTTCGAGAAAGTCAAACAAAATTCAAGTAGTTTCATTCAATTTTAAAAAAAGTGACTCGATTTTAAAAATTATTCAGTCACTGTTATGAATCCTTTAAATGGAAGTTCGAAAGAATTGATGAAACGTCGATAGAATATCGACACTTTGACACCGCGAATTTTGTGAACACTGTTACTTAAAAAATAAAGTGGTCACGGATCAATAGCTGATCACGAAATATTATACGAACCGTTTGGCCCGATGTTATACACGATACCAATTTATTCGCAGCTCTCGCAACATTCGGCAACATTCGCAAAATTGGTTGTGTCATTTGAAAAAAAAGCGATGGCTTTGTTGCCTGATATTATTTACATTGGAAATCCTAACGAACGTAATGAACGGCGTTTCCGTCGCCTCCGTCGCGTCGATTAATTGGAAAATTATGTGTTTTCTTCCAATTAATGGAAAGGGAACCGCGCATGCGTTCGCAGATAATTGGCCCGGCTCGCGGCACTTTGGTGGCCGGCATTAATTAGGAAAGCCATATATACCTGGCACGGTTCTGGATATTATTCGGCAGAAAACCGCGGCGGGCAGGTCTGGCTGCTGCCGCCGCGCCGCGCCGTGCCGCGTCGGTTCGACGGTTCTTTTTTTTCTCGCCGCCTCGCTGGTCGATAGCTAATTACGCGTTTACCTGCCGAGTGGAATTGCCCGCGGTATAAATTAAAATGATTTTAACCTTTCGCCACGTTTTTCTGCGGCGCAACAAACGGAAATAATAAATCGGCCGTCGCGTTCGGCACCGCGCGTACAAACAGAAACGCGGCCGCGACGGGTCGCGTCGCGTTTTCGAGCGTGTTTGTTTCATTAATATGAATGCGCCGGGAAAAATAACGCGATTTCCCATTTATTCTCCGCGCCTCGATTTTACTATTGCGTACGCTTCCGTAATGAAGTAATCAACGATTGTGTTTGCCATTTACGCCGCGGCGGTCTAGGAAAAGGCTGGAAAACTACAATTGAACCGTTCACAGGCCGAATCGGTTAACTCTGCTCTCGCCGAGTTTTTATCAATTTTATTATCAAGGTGATTGATCGACGCGTCACTTTTTATATTTTAAAGAATCTTTCTTACCGATGGACTTAGTAACATGAAATAACACAAGTTTCCGTGCACTAGCTCCGTTAGTCATGCAAACCTTGTGATAATAATAACGATTACTCCAAGAATATGCACCTGTGCAGTTTACATCTGTAAGAATATATTTTTTGTTATATTTGTTTGATTTCATATTTTAAAGAGAGTTTCTCTCTGCTTTTCATTTCGCGAAGTCGAGCGATTTGGCAAATAAGCGGCTCAATTAATGAAAACAAGCTGTTGCACTTTTGCATGATTTCAATGAACAACTCTGGACGCATTGCAAGTTTTCCTTGTTCACATATTGCAGCTGCCTGTTCTCTATGCGAAAGTAGAAAAAGCATTCAAAGCAATTCAAAGAGATCCTCGCACGTTTAAAAGAAAAACTAAACTCGTATTCTTTGCACGCATACATTCACACCAATCACTAAACCTTCACGCAAGAAAAACACAACATTAGCTCGCTTTTTAACAACTGATAATTTGTAGATTCTCTAAGAAATCTTCATCGTAAGTTTAATTTGTGAGATGAAAGTAATGAAAATGAAAATATGTTTTATTCACTGCTGCAATCGATGATATATTTAGAAGCAGTTAAACTGCGGATTTTATGCATTTACGACAAAAATAACAGAAGAAACATGGAATATTACAACGATTAGAGGAATTGGAAAATATCTTTGCATAATTTTCAACTTATTAAGATTGTTAAGTGAAGAAAGAAACTTCTAAATTCCTGCTGCTTCTTACAATTGATGCAGACAATTTTTATTTTAGATAAAAATTCGCAATGTAGTAATAATAGTATAGTATATTAATAATATGTAGTAATAATATATAGTATATTAATAATATGTAGTAATAATATATAGTATATTCCTGCATCAAGTGAAAGATCACATTAAGAAAATAAGGCTGCTACGTCCTCTTTCTTCTTTTAACCCATCCATAGTGTTTTGGGTTTATGACCACACCGTGTATTATCGTATGGTATAACTTCTCTATTTGAGTCGTTAATGGTAACACTAATTACAATTGAACGGTATCTTTTCATTTAAAAAGAAAAAAAAAAGTGACTTATGCCACTTTCAAAATAAACGGCTCATTTATCACCTTATGAAGTCGAATTGATTGTATTGATCAAATACATCTTTACTTCCAAACAAATTTTTGTACCTTTTTAGTTACATTTATGTGATCCGAGCAACATTGATGTAATTTTTTGCCCGCACCATAGGAGGGTTAACAATTTAAATTCGTTAAAAAATTCTTTGAATCTTTCTGTTGTCCCATACTTCTTCTTCATATTTTTGCCATAAATGCATGAAATAAGATTGAACGTGCATATCTCTACAACTTCATAAAGCATCCGAGCCCGGTCATTTAGTCAACGGTGGCAGATTTAACGTCGGAGGAAATTTACCAAGGTATAGGAAGGAATATCCTGGAAAAGGGGGTAGAATTGTCCCGACAGAAACCACCAAACCCAGATATTCGGAGCATCGAAAGTCCGTTACTTTATGCGGTTTAACGCGACCGTCCGCTCGTGAATCCTCGCCGATCCCGCGGGAACAGGAGATCCGGCTTGCAAGCGGTTTCGATGGACCTTGCGCAGGAAAGTAATTATCTCGTGATTATTTGACCGGATGTCGCCGCATTCCGGCGTGGTTACCGGCATCGGCAGTTCATTTATCATCTGGCCGAGAATATACTCGTTTGCGCGTCTCTGGCCAAAGAAACCGTGCATGAAAGGTTAACGTGTATAGCTCGCAGAAGCTGCGTCTCTTCGATGGAATTATTTAGCTACAGAATTGTAGATAATTTATGATCTCATCTCGCCAGAACACAACAGTAAATGGAAAATTAGGCAAAGCCGTTAAATAAGCAACATTCCTGCCAGAAACCGCAAACAAAACACGAATTCCGTATAAAGAGCTGGTCATATCAATGCATACGACAAACAATGAAGAATGGAGCAGAATATGGACCATGTCAAGATAATCGAAAAACCACGGTATAAGAATTTCTTTTAACAAATGCTAAGACAAAACATAAATAGCAAGGAGAGAATAATTGTGTCACGACTCAGATCGGCACATTGTAAAACAGATCACGAGAACCTACCTTAAGAAATGGAACCATCCTACTGTAACCCGTGTCTCAAGATATTAACAACTAACCACTTGCTATTTGAATGCAGGAAATACCGAAACAATAGAATGAGATATAAACTGAACTCCTCATTGGATTTACTGTCATTTTTAATATAATAATTTTTTATCGTTAGGTTTCGGGTTAATAAAGGTCAATACTTTTCTACTCAGAATTCGATATTCTTCCATATTTTGATATAAAAACATAGTATTCCGTTTAAAGAAAGAAAGTTGACCTACAAATCTCCGAAAGGCCTCCACCTATAAAAAAAATAAATGCATTACGTTCTGTGCCCCTTGAAATGTCGCAATTTTTGTATAGAAATTTTTTTTGTCCAACTTATATTTTAAAAATTGCAAGAGGTGCACAAATTGCGTATTTTCCTTTCTCGAAAAAGTGATATTGTCATGTGTGAGCAGAATAAAATTAATAATTAATTCAATATACTTGGAAGCGGGAGATATCGAGTTTTAATAAAGGAAACGACGTCTATATTCTCAGAAGCAAAATTGGAATTGAAAGTGGTGGGATCGTTGACCAGTCCACGGACGAACGTGGCACCTACTGCATCGAAATTAGGTAAATATCCGCGCGGCTGATCGTCGCGAGCGCGATGAGAAGATCATAAACGGTCGATCCAAGGTTTCTGGCGCGGCAGATGAGACAGAGGTTTATGGTGCGTGTCTGTCAGCAGATCGAAATACTCGCTCTGCCTCCTCCTTATCTGTCTCCTGTCTCGTCCTGTTCGTTCGGCCGATGTTTCCTCTCGGCGTTTTTTCCCCGCTCCCTCCCCGTTAAGGAAGCCTAAACGCTGGTAACAGCGGAAAAGCATCCGTGGCAACGTACGCAAGCGGACGCACGTAACCGAGGACAAGCAATAGAGAGGGTGGGATTTATGGAGCATGACGGAGACTTACAACGCTCCTTGCATCCAAGGGGGCTTCATGGATCGCTGGATCGAGGGGACCTTGTTCCGCTCACTTTCGATCGTCCCGCGATCTTCTTTCTGCACGATGACCGCCGCGGTGCACCGTTGTACCGCTATCTGCACCTGCACCCACGCTCGCGTAATCGGGGAACCGAGGACGTGCCCGCGAGGCCGAATAGCAGTCGAATCCAGTGGACGCGTGGGCGGGACGTCGAGGAACAACGATCTCGACAGTGATTTTCTGTTCGCGACCCTGTTCACCGTCACGCTTCGCAATTTTTTGCTCGGTTCGCCTGGAAAGATTTGAACCGTTTGCGATTTTTTGTCGATCGTTGCGACGAACCCTTTGAAAACAATATCGTTTTCAAGATTACCAGTTTGTTCGAGCTTCTTGTTAACATTTTGCACTGCGATTTTTTTCGTAGCTACGTAGATTTGCACTTCTTCGTCTTTAATCATTTCTTTGATAGAACTTCGTTTCTAGATTTTGATAACAGAAGAATCAAATTTTGCTTCGATTCAGAAGAAATTACATTTGTAATTATATTATTATTCGAGTATATTTATTTTTATATGGTATGCATAATTATGCACTCGAAGTAGCTTTTACATCGTTGTTGATATCTAAACGAAAACAATAAATATCATACTTGTATGTTTCTATTTTCTATTATTTCTATTATAGGCAAAAACTGTGATCAGTATATTTCTATTTTCTATTATTCCTAATATAGAAATATAGAAATATGGTGTTCTGTTAAGTTTTGTTTTAAATATCATAAAAATATAAAAGATACTTTACACCACTGTATTTAGTAATATAAAATAGTATAATATTATATAAAAATGTAACTGCTTACAATCATTTATCATTTTAATTGTTATCTCTTTTTCAACATAATTCTAATGTACTCCTTCTAGACTTGTTTGCCTCCTATAGACAGCAATGAAACATGTAAAAATTTAATCCAGTTATGAAAAACTGGATAACCAAATAATAATATTTATACTGTGGGTTCAAATGGACCCGAGCCGCACCGTCCAACTGTTAATCATTTTGTACAGTACAATAAATTTTGAAACAATGCGACATGTCGGTAAAATGCAAGAGAACATTTCTTATATTTCTTACATTATCGTTTATTTACAGAAAGCCACGTGGATAGCAGTATTCCAATGAAAGAGTTTAATGTCATTTCGAGTATATGACTCACCAATCCTTAAGTTCTAAGTATCAGATTATCATTAAATGTCCTATATGTTTAGTCGTGTCAGACTAAACATATTCGTCACACTTTAAAATATTTTTTTCTTGGAAAGTCAGCAATATTTTTGAACGCCACCTTAAACACTTTATGTTCAGTAATATTCAATCTTCGATCTAGCATTTATTTAAAAATACAAATTTGAAGACGTTCCAAGATACATAACATAAAAGGCAGCATTCGAACTATGTAAAGATCTTTTTTATATTTTCTTAATCTAGAGCCTAAACAAATTTTGTATACCAATTTTAAGTATTTGTACAAAGTTCGTAAGCGTAAAATGTAAGAACGTGTGTGACAAGGGTATATTTAAACTCCTTCGCTCGATTCGTAGCGAATTCGTAAAAATAATTCACTAATATACACAGTATTAAGAAGAAGATAAAAACTGTAAAATAATTTTACATTTTTCCGCCGTGAAAGCATATCAAAAATTATCAAGATAGTCCTCGTTCCAGTTACGCGGTAATATTATGCTGAATACAAGCGTCAAGTTTGTCAGCATAAAATGTAAGAAATATCGTGACGATGATACTCGAAGGTCTCGTGGTCAGTGATTTTAAAAATTATGTTGCATACGTGTTATTAATTACGATTCCCATCTACACGGTGTTAACAATGTCGTTTAGGTGTCCCATAATTTACTTTACGTGCACGGCTCGCGCAGAGTAGCAAAGATTCTGTAATTGACGGTAATTGTTACGAGTTGTCTATACTGTCAATTAACCCCTGACCCCAGCCGCGAGCCACGCGTTTTTCACGTTGCCAGCGTCAGTGGTAGATAGCAATCTCTGCAACTATGTACCATCTCCGTGCTGATCCGACGTCCGGTAAAAGTTATTTGCATTTCATGTTAATTGTGATCAACGGTGTAATTACGCGGTCAGGGTGGCTTATATAGGAGACAGTTACTTGGACCGTGCGAAGCAGATTGCTCTACTTTATGCTGCTAACGAGGGGCTAGAATGAATTAACCGACAACCTGAAGTCGCTGATAAAAATGATCATGAACGTTCGCGCATTATCGTTGAGATATCGGCACGATATATTTCAGAAAATCACGGACCCGTTCTCCTGTCACTTTCAAGCGAGTGTCAAGGCTGCCATGATCGAATGTGTCGAGTTATTTTCGATCGAACAAGCACGTATGGCTCGCAAATTACCCGGGGCCCTTAAACGTAGCCTATAAATTCCGTTTACTTGTCCGGAATGTGGGAGTGCGGAGCCGTCGAGTATCGTTCTAGCCCCCTACCGATTTTACAACACTCTGTGCCGCGCAATTGACGTAATTGCCAGCACAAGTAAATCAAGTCGCGTCCGCCGTCGTCGCGTGCACGGATTCGAAATTGCTTCAACAGGTCGATGATCTTCCGGTTCGGTTAGAAAAATACTGCACTGCGACCACAAAAGTCGATCAATAATTCGGGAAAGTACATTATGTCGTATCGAGCCGACAGGATGGATTAAATTTCTTTTACGTCATCGCGTGAATCGATTGAGCTGCCAAACAAAATCTGTCATTACCATTCGAAAACCGATGACAGGCCCACAGAATTGTGAGAACCAAGAATCACGCTGCTTAAACGAGTTGCAAGAAACTATTTTCTATTTTGCTCTAGACGAGAGTTACGACAAACTATTTTCTATTTTGCTGCATCGAAAGCAAAGCGCAACAAACGATGTTTCAGTTAGTTGCAGGAGAAACAAATTGCAATAAACTTGTTCTATTTCGCTGCATGAAAAGCGAACTGCAACAAATTATTTTCTATTACGTTGTGCAATAAACAAACTGCAACAAACTGTCTTCCATTATACTGAACTAAAGCCAAATTGTAACAAACTATTTTTTATTTTGTTGTTTCAAAAGAAAACTATGACACACTATTTTCCATTTTGTTATATAAGAAACAAATTGTAGCAAACGATGTTCCAGTTAGCAAGAAACAAATTGCAATAAACTATTTTCTATTCTGCTGCATCAGAAACGAACTAGAACAAATTATTTTCTATTACGTTCTGCAATAAACAAACTGCAACAAACTGTCTTCCATTATACTGAACTAAAGCCAAATTGTAACAAACTATTTTTTATTTTGTTGTTTCAAAAGAAAACTATGACAAACTATTTTCCATTTTGTTATATAAGAAACAAATTGTAGCAAACGATGTTCCAGTTAGCAAGAAACAAATTGCAATAAACTATTTTCTATTCTGCTGCATCAAAAACGAAGTAGAACAAATTATTTTCTATTACGTTGTGCAATAAACAAACTGCAACAAACTATTTTCCACTACGCTGTATCCGAAAGAAATTGCATCGAACTATTTTATATTTTGTTATATGAAAAACGAACTAAAACAAACTATGATATATTATGCTGTACAAAACCGAAATTCAGCAAACTATTGGGTTGGCAACTAAGTAATTGCCGATTTCAGTTATAGATGTCTCTCACTCCCATTTTTATGATATCCGTAAATGTCATATTATAGAATTATTATTATTATCATGTTATTTTTTATTATCCGTGAATGTTAGCAACTGGACAAATTGAATGCGGCGGTCAAGGAAAAGCAACCAGAATTGGTCAATCGTAAAGGTGTCATTTTCCACCAGGACAATGCTAGGCCGCACACGTCTTTGTCCACTCGGCAAAAATTGATGGATATTGGTTGGGAATTGATGTTACATCCGCCATATAGCCCTGATCTCGAGCCATCGGATTACCACTTATTTCGAACCCTGGACAACTCCCTTCGTGGTAAAACTTTTAATGATGACGACACTGTAAAATCTCACTTAACTCAGTTTTTGGCCGAAAAGGATCAGACTTTCTACGAGCGTGGAATTTTCAAGTTGTCAGAGAGATGGCAAAAGGTCATCGAACAAAATGGAAAATACATTACAGACTAAACTTCATTCCAAGTAAAAAAAAATTTTTTATTTCATTGAACAAATCGGCAATTACTTAGTTGCTAACCCAATATTTTCCAGTTAGCTGTACTATAAACCAATTGCGACAAACTGTTTGAATGTTAACATTTCTCGAACATTAGGATAATGAATGTATAGCATTGGCATAAAAATTGTCAATAACGACGACGATGACCAGAATTACAGTAGACAGCGTTTCAAATCTTTTCTACAAATAGAGAATATGTGATGCAAACAACGAAGTGGTTGACATACGTTTTACTATCTTTTCGTTTTTATTCATGAAGCAGTTAGTGTACGCGACAGCAAAACGTTCTATTGCAACGTTTTACAGTTAGTTATCCAACGTGACCACGCAACAATATCGTTGTCTGCGCGTGCGAGTGTGCACACGCAAGACCATAAACATAGAAGACTCGTTTCCCCTCGCAGAAAGTCTAAGCACTTGCGGTCGCAATGCGTTAATGGAAATCGTGTACGTTAATTAGCGAAATGACAAAGAAATAGCGAAGATGACGGCGTAGGTTGTTCTGCCAAGTTTTCGTGTACAATTCTTCTGGTTGAAGTAATTGTAAAGCCCTTGGAAGACCGAATTATCTTATACCGAAACATTCATTTCTTTTTGCGCTGATAGCCTTGAATGTAACAAATTCGTATGTTATGCAACAAACGCGTCATTTTCACACGTTCCAAATCTATTAATTTACCATAATTGAAATTATAAAGACATATTTATAGGGAATTTATTCAATAAGCTTGTTTCATTGGACATATATTATGATTAAAAACTCTAATAGTCAGACTAAATATATGCTGGTTATATCTTTCTGAAGCAATATAATTAATGTTCCGTAAATCTAGTGTTAAGAGACTTGCGATCGCATGCGTATATGACACAAATGAGTATCTGCAATTTGAAACAGTCGATATATACATATATTGCACAGGATTTATTAAAATCGTTGAAGGTGGGAAGAAACTTTTAAATGGCTCCCGTTCTGCTGTAGATGCCGAAAACTTTCATTTTGCATAAAGATCCGCAGGCTGATAATTAATATCGGAAGTTTTAACATCTTAATCCCTAGAAGTTCTAATATGTTAATGATCGTTTAACATTTTATAACCACGAATGGAGCTGCGTTAAATTATTCGCGAAATGAAAACCGACAGGAATAGCCTGTTTCTATTGCGGTGTCATGCTAATTTTAATATCGATTATCGACGCGAGTGGCCAGATGCGAACGGGTCATCTCCAAGCGATGGATCGCCCCCCCCCCCCCCCGCCACCCCACTCACCCAAAACCGGGCAGAATTTATAACTCGGCGATCTCTCTTCGTCTCGATAAACTTGTATAATCGTGGAATATGGGCGCGGTATCGATTCACCATAAAACGGAGAACCGCTCCATTGCATCGTGGCGAAACACCGCGAAAATAACTCACTACGTTTCGTTTAACTCTCTCTCCGCAGATCGCCACGATAAAATAAGCCATAAAATTCAACTACCTGTCGCGTTTACGCGAAACAAAACGGGAAAAGGAACGAAAAAAAAGCGGAGCCGTGAAAAAATAACAAAACTGCGAGGGCGCGAGCCGATAGGTGTCGCGTCACTGCCAACGTGAATTTTACAGAGGGTGGCCGATAAATCGGGCAGTGAGAGAGAGAATCAAAAATACAATACGTATCGTAAATTTACCTATCGTACGGTTACGTAGCTTTCGTGTGACATTTTTAGTGTCCGAGTTATTTAATCATTTATTTATCAATGCTTTGTACCAGATGGTTTATTTAGCATAACAGTATTATTATTATATATTTATAATTTCCTCGAACAATGTTCACTAAGAATCTTGAAACTAATAATAAGTAATATTGAACATGTGCATATGTTACAATACTACTATTATGCTAAATATAATAATAATAATGATATATAAAATAATATATAAAAGAAAGAAATAATATATATATATTATTTTATATATTATTATTATTATTATATTTAGCACAACACAATATTGTAATATATGCGCATGTTTAATATTACTTATTATTAGTTTCTAGATTCTTAGTGAACATTGTTCGAGGACATTATAAATTATTCATAGTCCTTCTATATCGGGATTACATAAAGAATTAATGCCAAAGAGGGAAGTAGTATCTTTTTGAAGAGCTTTATTTCCAGTGTAATACGTTTGTTCTTGTAATCTGTGCATTGCCACATATCATGGTTCAGATGTTGGAATTCTGTTCCGCACTGACAAGCACTGTTGAAATTCGTAAAATTGTCTTTCGCTGCTTCCTCTTCATAATCGAAGAGATTTATATAAAAAATTTTGACCATAGAAGGTTTTAATAATTGCGATTAAAAAAGATTAAAAAGATTAAAAAGGTAATCTGATTTTAACTAATTATAACCTATTACAAGTAATTTATTGTAATTTATAATAACTAGCGAGTTATAATCGTTAATCATTGATCAAATTACTTTTTGTCCAATTATTATAAATTAGCTTGAATAATTGATGAGTTGTAATCGTTAATCATTAATCAAATTACTTTTTGTCCAATTATTATAAATTAGTTATAATAAGTGACGAGTTGTAATCGTTAATCGTTAATCAAATTACTTTTTGTCCAATTATTATAAATTAGTTATAATAATTAACGAGTTGTAATCGTTAATCGTTAATCAAATTACTTTTGTCCCAATTATCATAAATTAATTATAATCAGTTTACATTTTGTCCAACTCTGATATCAATGTTCATTTAATTTTAACTTAATTTAATACCGGTTATGCAGATTTTAATTTACATTTCAGTATGCAGTTGGCAATATTATTGTGAGAGATTAGAGTACGCGAGCTGGTCGCGTTCTATGAATCCTCATGCTTCGCGCCGTTTTGATTTCTTCTCGCTTGTCTTTCCCTGTTTCTTTTTTAGTATTCTTATGATAAAGCAATTCGTCGCTTGATAAACCTATCGTTGTTAACGCCCTCCGGACTGGCTGCTTCCCGCAACCGGAGATTCGATACCAGCAGCGACCACGAAACTGGAAAGGCCTAATCTCGAGTTGGCGAAAGATATCACACATTCACACACCGATATATCCTGACTGTAAGAAATCAGTAAACTTACAACCATCAAACTGGTGGCAACATTTACATTCACATTTTGCTGACAATTAGTTCTCTATAACTTCTGACAAATAAATTCATAGACAGGCGAATGCACAATTCCAGAGTATTTTATATTTTCTTAAAATTGGTCGGTATATGTTGTTTTATTCGAGGAACTAAATTCGTCAGAATTCTAAAGCGAATGTGTACAATTTTTTCACCACGATTCGAGAACGTAATATTTTGAAAAATTTATGCGATTTTATCGCTTAACTGAATTCGTGAAAATTCTGAAGCGATTGTACACTATTTTTCATCGTATACATCAGTATATTGCGATTCCAGTACGCAATCCTCTTCTAAAAGTGATTCGAAATACGATTTTTAATATGGGATATTAAATACATATAAAATACGAGTCAAAAGGGGAATCTCTCTTTGTTTAGTACATAATATTTTTTAAAAACTATCCAAAACATTTATCGTGTGCATAGGTTCATTACAATTCCAGTGCGCGATATTTTTGATAAAACAATTAAAATATAGTGTTGAACAGTTATTTACTTTATATATGGTATTGCCGTTATTCCAGTGATCAATGTTTGAAAATAATTGATAAATATGTCCGCTATTAACACGTGCTGTTTTTACTCGACTCTTCACGCTGGCCATTCGTTACTAAAACTTGATATATTATATGTAATTATTAATTATCGTATATATAACAATGAAACGAACTTATTATGATCCATTCTTATGGTGAAAATTAATTCTTCAGTTATAAATTTGTTATAAATTATTTTGTTAGCGCATTAAATAAACACGTAAGCATGTATCATCGGTAGTACACGTGGCACGGAACGTGTCAAACAAGCGATAAATAATTGAATTTTCTTGTTATACTCTGTTTATATATAAATCTAAAATAATTAACGGAGTTTCGTATAAATGAATTTAACTCTTAACTGATTGCATTGATCTTCGCAAACGTGACTGAGGTCGTGAAACGATCCATTGTATTTTATTCTAAGCTATTATGTAAAATAATCAAAATGCAGAAAATGAAACTTAAAACTATACAGAACAAAATAGAAATTCGACGCGAACATACAATGAACAAAATGATGCGCATCTTCATTTTATCTCTTTAATTTCCATGCACACAGCATTATACGATTATCTTCCGACGATACATAAAATATACTTAATAAAGATACCTAAACTCAGCCATTGAAGTCGATAAATTTGAAACTGAAAACTATTATAGTATTAACTGCACTGGGAGTACAGTGTTGCAGCGATCCTCAGCCACACAAGACGCCTCAACGGCCGACGATTCAACCCGAAGCGAAAATAGAAATATTTTCAGGCATCGACAATTGAATTCCAGGACTTATGGCACGTCTATTCGCTCGGTCGTTCCCTTGCCGGATAAATCCCATCAACACCGGTGGTCTACGACGAGACTCCGCGATGGCCGCTGCCGTCATCCTCTTTCTCGGATTGCGAAAGGAGGGATGGTCGCGACATATTTCGAACGACGAAACCGCGGCGATAGTTATGAATCGACGCACAATGCGATCGGGTTATGGGGCCCGTGAAATTATCGCTCCGGGGACGCGAACAAATTGGCCTGGCGATATTTATAAATTATACATCGCGAGCGCCGCTTTCGGCCTTTTGTGTTTTTGGACGACCGCTGCCCCGACGATTTTGTTATTTATTAACGGCGATGGCGCGGTAAATCTTCGAGTTTATCGCGTCCCCATAAATTTCGTCCCTTATTACAATCGATCCTGCTTCCTCCCTTTTTTTTTTCTCGTTGACCACGTGCCGGGCGCGAACGTGTTTTGGAACGTTGGTGGCCTCTGTCCCGTTCAGCCGGTGGATTTTTTGGACTTTTTCCACGATTTAGAGTGCTTTTCGAGAATGATCACTGTGACGCATCGTGGGATTAGCTCCGCTGGTTTTATTCTGCCGGTAGAAATTGCCGATGTGTTTCTTCTGGAAAACGTTTTGTTCAACGATGATTGCAGGCTTGGAATGAAACTGTTCAAATTTTCAATCGATTTACAACAGTTATTTTTCGACTTCTAACGTATCTGTACTAAGAAAACGGTTATAAATCCATGATTGCTTTTATTCCATGTATTTTTTTTTTATGCGTAAACAGAAAATTTGTACCTTTTCGAAAATGGGGGAAAGTTCTAATTGGATAGTAACAGTTACCTAACTTTGGAAAAGTTAAAGTATTTGGAAATAAACTTATCGTTTACTCTTAAAAGTAGTTGAGCTTGCAGAGAGTTGATTGAAATGTAAACTCATGTGGCTACAAAAAGAAAAACGCCGCTAGTCACAATTTCAAAAAATTTAAGTTAATTGCACTGTAACATATAGGATTGACATATTCATTAGAAGAAAAAACATCGTGGAAACCAATTTTACAGACAGAACACGACCAATACTAGGCATTAGCGATCAGAACTTTAACATATGACCGTGCGTAATGGTTCTTTATTTGCATAATTTTCCTTTTCTTGTAAGCATTCAATAAAAACAGAACAAAAAATCACGACTTACTTACCCATCAATATATTTAACTTGTTTCGAGTTCCTTAAATAATTCTAAGTAAATTAAAGAATAGCATTTATGTTTCACTTTAAAATATCTGTTAAAACAATAACTTAAAATTGAACTTTTATAACGAAATTAAAGTGTTCGTGTAAGTATTAACTTAAAACAAAAAAAGGAGTGATTTAGAAGTTAAAAATTTACTAAGAACAACTTATACTTATAAAAGTTCGCAATTAAATTACAGTTAAAATTAAGCCCTGAATTATTATGATTTTAACGCGGAGTGAGGATATCCGTAATTATAACTGCAAACCCAAATCTAATTCGAGTAACATTATGACCTAGAAATATTTGAATAGCTGTTCCAATATCGATCAATATGTTTTCAATCATTTGAATATCCTGTGATAGAATGCATGGAAAAAGTTCTTAGAAAGTCTCGATTTCCTTCGATCGCTAATATACAGTCTTTAAATAAAGCAGCAGCGTTCGGTATAAATAAACTGCGTATCTCTATGCAAGATAAAAATGTTCCGCATCGATTGCAAGAAACAGAAGCCTACATATACGTATATGTAGGTATTCCTTCCTTTCTAAAATAATTTTTATCACTTTATAATAACGACATTACGCTAGAATTCTACACAGGACTAATATTTTGTTTTATAACAATGGCTAGATTGGATTTATTTAAATGTCGTACGATTTCTATTACATCTAGAAATCTTCACTTCACGGATAAATGTAATTTTTATGTTCCGAGAACGTTTTAACATCTTTCATAGATAAATTGATGAGCAATTCTTTATCGTTAATCAATTTTTTACACAATAAGAAAAATTTAGATTTATTGTGTGTGTGTGTATATTAATTGCCAAATATCGACAATAGGAAGAGATGGATAACATAGTATAGCATGTATAGTATGACATGTTATATTGCAGAGGATTAATAATGATTACACTGTGGACATCTATATAAATTTGCAACTTCATGAACTATTCTGCAGTACTTGGAATATGGTAAACAGTTTTTTAGTAAACCAGAAAATTCTTTATAAAAGTAACATAAAATTACCGCTAGTTTCTATTCGTCAATACTTGATTACTTATAATTTATCATTTGTTTAAAATTAAATTCTTGTTATAGATAATTAGACTTTATGCAAAATAAATATTGTCTAAATTAACTATAAAAAAAAATGAAGAATGTTTTTCCTATTCTCAAATATCCTCAAATTTTTCTACCGTCTTCATAGTTTTCTGTTTGACTTATTCATTTTTGTCATAAATGCATAAAATCCACGGTTCAAGTGTAACATATGCTTCAAGTTTATCTGAACGTTTCTTACAGAAACATTTTTGTCGTGTCAAGAATTGTAAAAGAGAAAAATCAGAAACCAGTTATTTCGACATTTACAATTAGTGTTAAATTCTTTTAATTTTGTTTTATAATTCATCTATCGGATTTGTCGCAAATAAAATTCATAAACCTTTCAGCGAGCTGATAGAACGTTCAATGTTTCTCCGAGTTAATTTTCTAATTCAATTTCGTACGACTAAATGAAATTCTGCTTGCGTCCTCTGTGCGATCCGTTTTCCTTTTTTTCCGCGGGAGTAGACGTAATTCGTGGTAGAATTTCGAAGCAACCGAGAGTGTAAGTGTAAACGACAAAGATATTTGCATCGGTCGAACTTCCGCGGCATAACTTTGCAACCCTGGAGAGGTAATCTCATCCCGTGACCATTCGCGCAATTTCCGTTGCGCTTTAACGGACGTACCTTGGAAATGTTCGTGGTTTGCAGCCGCGCGTTCGCGGTTTCACTCTTGCCTACAACATGCAGCCACGTTCCTTTGTCAGGTTCTTCGGTTATGGGTTTTTTTAAAATCACTTTCCGCTACCTTGAAAATATTATCTCTTAATGAAATCCTTGCTTCGTCCACTTGCGATTATTCTCAATATTGATTACCAAGCGTATATTTTATAACCCTTAGCGAAATGTATGTGTAATAAAAAGGGTTGAAGAGTTCTCTGTTTACAAAGAAGTCGCGGGATGTCAAATAACAATAAATTGGCGCAACACTTGAAAATGCAAATATGACGAAACTGACTAAACTGTAGACACTAGAAGAATTTAAGAATGTTGTCACATTCTCGTCAATTTAATAAGATAATTATCAATTTTAAATATCAATTTATTAAATGCAATGATAAGAAATCTTTGCATAAAGAACTGCATTCTATAAATAACAAATATCTAGCTTAAAAGTTGCAGAGTATTATAAATAATTAGACTACAGATTTTGTGCTTTTATAATAAAAACGACTAAAATGTACAGCCTCCTGAATAATTCGAGAATATTATTATTATTTTATTATTATTATTATTATTATTATTATAACGTTATTCTCAATTTATTAAATGTATTGACACGAGAAATAGATTTTTATTTAACCACTGTTTCGTACAATGTATTCAAACAATTTTCATTTTGCATAAAAATGCACAGAAGGTCAATACTTATGACAAAATAAACGAAGTTTTAAACGGTAGAAGGATAAAAGAATTCCAGAAATAGTAGGCAAATAAAAACGATTTCAGCCATTGGGGACCTTCGTGCAAAATAAAAGCATTCGTCGCCGGTTACAATAATAAAATGTTCAACTTACTAAAATCATAAGGTGCCCTGAATTTCTGGACACGTTGCGTATGTAAATTCGCGCCACATGTCTAGCACAGTTCAATGACCAAAGTTGCTACAACACTCCGGCCTGGCGCGGCGCGGCTCCGCTCGGCTCGGCTCGGCACGGCGTCATGAAGCACAATACAGAGCAATTTTCGTCGAATGCGCGATCGCGCCAGGTGCATACGGTTACGGAAAATATCCTCGTGCGCGACAGATTCCCTTCCGGCAAGACGAGCTTTCGGACAAACGGAAACGTGTCGCAAACCGGAACCACCCCGGGATGAACGAACTTTTATATTTCGGCGGTGACGCTCTCGCGATTGACCATAATCGCTCCCAGCCGTGCTAACGCACTCGGAACCTCGAATTTTCAGCTTGTCGTTCGCCTGTGACAATTTTTTCAGCTTGGGATCAACATCTGGTCCGCTCGAGAACCAACGGAACCATCGTTCTTTTCTTCCATTTTATTTATATATTATCTACATTAATTCAGAATTATTTACATTAGTCGAGGGGTACTTACGTTAATTTAGGATTATTTAAGTAAATTCTCAAAGTGTCTTGAAAACTTTTTAATACGTTAATATAATCAGCACCCTAAATAATGTTCATAATTATGGGAAACAAAAATTTTGCAAGATAATTGTAAACTATTCAGGAAGACAGAAATTGCAATAATTATATAAAAATAAATTGTTCTGTTTAATAATTTTGAATTTTGATACACATGAAATAGTGTAACACTATTATAAAATTGGTCTTATGACTCCACAATTTCATGTGTCAGCTACCATTTGACCCATAAATGTATAAAATTCGCAGTCTAGTGATGTACTGGGTGATTGTTGTTTGTTGAATGTTATTAACAACAGAAATTAATCGTGGTCGTTATATAAATTATGACTTGTTGAATGTGTCCTCGGAAACGTTGAGACGTTCGAAAAAATGTTTTCGCGTAACGTTCCTTAGATTTGAAATAGATTGCAGGCATATTTAAGATCCAGAACAGGTTAATGATTTCAATCACCGTTTAGTTCTACAAAAAATATTTGATTTGAATGAAAGATTAAATGCTTTGCCTCGACATAATGACAGATCAGTGAGAAATATCAGATCAGAAAATGTAAACGAATATGCATGATTAACTAAACGGTTTCGATGTTGCAGTTTTGTTAATAACATTTTCATAAACAATAGCCAAAATCTTTGTAACATTACTCAGCTCGATGACCTTAACGCATTAGAAGTATCTTCTCATGAACATTCTCCAGTTAATTTCTCGACCAAATTGATTCCCCTCAAAAGTTTCAGTAAATCAGGAGATTGTACATATTCATTTATTCGTTTTCAATCAATGATCGCGATTACTTTCGAAAGAAATATTGTGCTCTGCCGATACGTCGACCCATTCGTCCCCGTTTTATTTATCTGCAGATATTAAATTATTTTTAGCCGATATCTGGCAACGTTTAATCAGACATGTGTCCCGTCCGCGAGTAATAATAATCACTTTTGTACAAATAACGAATGTCGAAAAACGACGATAAAATTAAAGATAAAAGATGCGAGGTCTCCGCCATTAACCGGTTCTTCTGCACCCTTGTTTTCGATCGTGTAAAGGGTGCGGACATGTATACCGGAGAAATACTTTCAACAACGGTCCCATCGACGCCATAAAAAGTTATGCACCGATACTATCGTGCGCATAAAACTTTGATTCCATTCACAGGCAAATAGTAGATCGTTCCGGGAAAGCGTTTTTATTGCGACGAGGTTCTCTTGGTAAGTCAGTTTTTGTGATCCAGCAAGAACTCCGTTCTGTCACAATAAAAACTATAAATAATCTTTCAATCGTCCTGACACGGAATTTTTTGTATTATAAATGCACCTATCCGAATTCATTAACATCTTTAACATGTACTCTATACATTAAAAAAGTATCTGCTCTATCCAGTAGATCTTTCGATTTACATATCAACATGATCCATTGTTAATTGTCGGCATTTTTTCATTGTACTTCTCGTCGGCGACCATTCATTCATTGTATTAATTTTATCTCGCACATGTTTTAAGCAAACATTGTTCAATATCAATTATAACCGTAATTCACGTACTACAATTGTACGAAACGACGAGCATAATAATTTATTCCAAACAATTCCTAAATATGTTTGCTGTGAGAACAATTAATGTCTCGCAAGCAAGGTGAACTACGTTTCAAGAAATATAACCTTAACACATTATCTACCGGGCGTTAAAAGTGACTCGTCTGCGTTGCCTTATAAAAATGACGAGATCGAATTTATCTAGATTTTTTCCAATTTTTACATTAATATCAGTTCGGATGAATAAATTTATTTAATGGTTTCCGGTGGAAGTGTATTTATAATTTCAATAACTATGCCAGAATAAGAATCGTCGAATTTGACCATTAATTGTTCAATGACACTAATTATTTCTATTGTGTATAACAGAAATTGTGTCCAACATTATCTAATCATTTTGTTTAGAATTATCATGTAGAAAAAGATTATTTAGATTTCTCTTAGAGAGAGAGAGAGAAGAAACCAGAGTAAAATATTGATATTTGATCTAGTTTTTGAAATTATTTTAAATTTTGGCATGTTCTATTAAGATCGATAGAAAAATTAACGTATGTAGAAGAAATATGCAGCTTAAAAATGTATTCAAAAAAATTAATAAATGAAATTATGAGTGACGATTGAACAAATTCCTTTATCGAAGTATGTTACAATAAAAACGGTGGAAAATATATATAAACGACAAAAGTTTTCCAGTTTTAGTGCTCGGTGCATTTACTGTTGTAACTTGTTCGATTGTAATAATTTTTTAAAAGAAAAATAAATATTCATTATTTGTCAAGCTTCGTTGAATGATCTATATATAATTTTAACTCAGTATAAGTATATTGCGAATTGTATGCATTTGTGAAGACGTAAGATAAACTTAATAATATTGTTACACTATCTTCAACTTATCAAAATTATTAAAACAAACAATTTACTTAATTTCAGTTGCTTGCAATCATTTTGGAAAATCTTAATTTTACGCAAAGATTCGCGGTCTAATTATAAGAGCACCCAACTTTATTCTGTCTTAAGAAAAGGGAATAATATTCATACTTAACAAGTTATAATTGAAATCTCCGTAACAAGTCTAATACAACAAGTCATCGGACGCCAACATCTTTAAATTAGATGTTAATATCAATTTAAAGTATATATATATAATTGAATCTTTTTAATTTAACGTGAGAAATTTTTATTTTGCATAAAGATCCGTAGCACAGCGATGACACTGTTGCGATTCTACGTTGACGAACGCTCAAATGAACTATAGCAAGCGGATAATATTTTCCAAAGACGCTTATTGTTGACATAATACTGGTCCAGTCGTGTACGTAGCGATTCCGCAATCGAATAGGCGGTGGATCGAGCGTGATAACGACGTTTGCAAAACGATGATGCTAGGGGGTGGTAAGAAAAATGGCGCGGACACGTTCGCATATTCCCGGCGAAACTGCGCGAGTGCAGGAGAGAGCGGTTCCGCCGAGGGATGGATTTTTTTCATTCGCCCAATCCGCACGGCATAGGAGAAAGATGGCGTTTGCCATAATTTATGCACCCCACCTTCACGTGCGTGATTTTTGTTTGGGGGTCGTCCACGTACGTGACGCGTGGAAAAACGGGCAGATGCTATAGCCGAAACTTTCGAAATGACGCTCTGTGAATGCCGTGCCGATTTCGAATCGAGCAAAAAAAGATGCAGACCCCAAAAGAAAATGGCATTCAAACAATACGGTGGAACAGTAAAAAAAGATTATATAACAAGCTAGAGATTTAAAACACAGAGTGACGCGTTAAACGCTCCGCAACAGACGCGTGGTAACGTTTTAAATTTTAAAAAGGAGCTTCCAGCTAATGACTTACACGTTGGAAACGGCAGATAATTGCCACGTGGTAATTGATAATACGCAATTATTCAGCTGTTGACGTCGTTGCTGGTCTTAAAAAGAAACGCTATTAAGCAATTTCATCGGCATTTTACTGCCTTCGTAACTTTAAATAGAACACGGAAGATAGCGACGCTTATCTCAGGGTGAAAAATGCAGTGCACCTTTGATTTTCGTTGAATAGTTACGACGTGTAGTGTTGATTATGAAAACCGCAGGAGTACGTTCATCGGAATAATTATGCGCGAATCATGTAAATAAAAAGAAAACGCAATGTTTGGACAGTGTACGTAAAAATGAACATGTACATCGCATATTCTAATAAATCTAATGACTGCGGATTTCATAAACTTTTGATGAAAATGACTAAGTTAGAAACAAAACTGTGAATACATCGGAAGAATTTGAGAATGATTTTGTCGTTTGCGTCTTATTGAAATTATTGAGAGGGAAAAACATTTTTATTCGACTTAAGTTTCTTACAATTAATTTAGACAACTTCCATTTGTATAAAAATTCAAAGTAAAAAAAAAAAAAGAATTCAAACTAATAAGTATTGTGTTTGTTCAGAAAGTTCGTTCCACTTTGGGATTAATTGGAATGCTAACAAGAAATAAATGAAGAACCTTTGCAAGGTTTCCCTGAATTACGATGCAGTAGTTATTACCTGCGCCATTGAATGCATCGTTTAAAATCAAATAAAAATTAAGACATTTGTAATTCTTTACGTCCGGTAAAGTTTTATATAATTATACAATTAATCGTAATATGATTAGTACGCTGCATATCTTTATGCAAATCCTCATCACGATACATTATTTTACAAAAATTAGGATTTAAGAAACGTTTTCTTCGACGACTAAAAGATTGCTCATTGCAAAAATAAAATTAAAAAATGCTGCTAAAACCTTGTGAATTTATTCGTTTTCTTGCATTCTGAAAATCTCCGAATGCGATAAATACATAAAGATCGGCAGTCTAGTAATTAGATAATCCGAAAGGATGATGTAGAAAGAGAATCAGGGAAGCCAGTGAATTTAACTTCTTCGTAGAATGGAAACGTGCGTTTGAGTTAATGAAACGGTTGCCGTAAATTTTATTATCTTTTCGTTTCGTTTTACGAAGCAATCGGCGTTAGTAACAGAAAAGCATTCTGTCGCAACGCTTGTTCACCCTACCGATGGTTAACACAAAACACACAGTTTGCCGAGGAAGGAGATAGCAACTCGGATCGGGCCGGGCCCGGCGCGGAGAAAAGCGCGGGAACGAGCGGCCCCACCCCTAATGCAAATATCCATCTGGAGCCCATGAACGAATACAATTTGTCGTGGAAAACGGTGCGCGCGTCTCGCCGTGAAAAATATCACGACGACCGACACATGCTAATAGAACGACGGGGACCAGGATCATCCTCCGCGCGATGTCTTATCTCCCGGGGAGTTGGTAACACTGGTAAAAACCGAGACGGGGGCCGAGGGGGTGACCCGGAACGAGAGAGGGACTCCGAATAATCACCCTTGTACCGTGTCCCGTGTTCCCTCCTCGAAGACAGTTCGGCTCTCTATTTAATCTCGAGGTGACAAATGGCCGCGGCACTGATTCGGTGAGTCAAACGTAATCCTGTCACCGCATGCAAACATCGATCGAGACCAATATTAGCCCCGCGCGCTATCGGCGACCCGTCCCCCATCATCGTTTTCCATCGATTTAAATGCATCGGAAATTATTCGGTCTTAAACATTCATGCATGTTTAGGATAGTTTTATTTGAAATGAATTTATAAAATCTCCATTTGCGCAACGTGCAACGTTGTTACACAACATCAGACTTTTATTTTACGGAATAAAAATCAAAAGTTTTGGGATCAATAAATTCTATAACCCGTAGCCGACTAGAAGTATTTCAAGTTTACACACCGCCAAGTCCGAGTTATTTTTCATACGAAGAGAAATTATGTACTAAAGATTTTTATAACGAATATAGAAGTAGAATGTTTACCTTATAAAAATTCATTCATATATTTTCGACAAAATCCAGAGTTTAATAACAGGTTTTCCAGAGTTTAATAACAGGTTTTATACTTTCATTGACTTTTGCCGCGTATATGGTGGCATTGGAATGTTAAGGGTTAAATTTCGAGCAATAATTGATGAAATAATTTGTAACAATATTGCGCTGTATGTTTACTGGTTGCATCTCCGAGATTAACCTCTTGTCGTACCATTTTCTTCACAGTTTTTCTTCACATCTTTTTCGATTGTAATAATTATTTAGAAACGAAAAGGGGAAGTTACATCTACTGTGTGACTCAAAAGAATGGAATAAGATTCATGCTTGACGGGTCATTACCAGGATTCTCTATTACGAGCCAGACTCGTCAAAGGGGTTAATAGTACGTGCAATTTTTACCGCTACACGAGGAACTTTTCATTTCGTTCTTGATTCGACGAATAATTCTTACACTTCACTGCGTTACGGTGTTCATATTTGTATAAACTATATTGTATTTGCGTTGATTACAACAAAGTTACACTGTGTCAATTATATTTCCCTCGTGTATGTTTCCGCAACAAAATTCATAAATTGAAGAATCTGATTAAAAATTCTATAATTTTGGCATCGTTCCATTGCTGTGTTTATTGAATAAAATGAACATGAGAAACGAAAACGTAACTCACGGCGCAGACTAACAAATATGCTAAATTATAGATCGCATAATAAACGTAAGTTCGAAATAGAAGCAATTCATTTCAAGCAAATCCAATATTTCTTCTAAACTTAGCATCGATATTTGTAATAATCATTTCATACCATTTAGTTGCACAGAATTCGACAGAACACAATTTCGCAGTGTGTTTTAACGAATAAATCGTACTATTAAAATCAAGGAATCACTGTTTTCATTAACACTTGGACGGCAGTACTCGGATCCATTTACACCCAGATTTTTACAATTAACTTTCATTTCCACAAGGTTCATTATGGCCAATAGAAAAACCAACGATTCTATATATATATATAGAAGGTGCCTCAGGAAATATGTAGTAAAAATTAACTAAAATTAAATTGAAAACTGTAGAAGGATAAAATTATAAATTAAACAGTGTTTTCATTAACGCTTGGACGGCAGGACTCGGAACCATTTACACCCAGATTTTTACAATTAACTTTCATTTTCATAAGGTTCATTATGGTCAATAGAAATACCAACGATTCTGTGGAAGGTGCCTCAGGAAATATGTAGTAAGAATTAACTAAAATTAAATTGAAAACTGTGGTAAGATAAAATTATAAATTAAAAACTATTAGAAAGCTGCCTAAAAATGTACACGTGAAATTATGCAATTATGAAATTGTGCAATGAAACATGCAAAAGATCGATGCAACGTTCCACGAATAAACGTTTTCAGCGATGATCTCCAGCTGCACGGACAAGAATTTTTCAGCATCGAAGCGCATTTGATTTTTCCTGTTACGGAATTGTTAAACGGAATTGTTAAAGGTGGGGGCTCGACGAGTTCGTGACTGCATTCCTCCATCTTGAGCAACATTTGAAACCTGTTTTGAGTATACGAAGAGTAGAAATGCTGTAAGATGGAAACAGGAAACATTTTCGAATCGACATGAGTAATCGGACCCCGACGATGTTCGGAACCAACGTCTACATCGAGTCCGTCAATGTTGGAGCGCGATAAATTTCTACCGACTGCACGAGGGAACGCGGAGTAATGTTTGTTATCGTTAATCGGAGAAAAACATCGTCTTATCGGCGACGCGCGTATTGTCAATACCGTTTATCTGTTGGCCGCTCTTCGCGTAGACATATTGATTTTGCGACAATTTATTCGTGCCCCTCTCCAGAATTTTCAAAATCGTTCTTATCGAATATATATATATATTTCGTAAAACGATGTCCGAACCGAGGAGTTTCGAAATGAACGACGATCGCACGAACGGCGCGAGTCGACGTGAACTTTAGCGACGCTCGCGCAAAAGTGCAGGGTCATGTCACTGCACGGGCAGACCTCGCGACGAATCGATAATTAATCGGTAATTATTAATCCCGAATGATCGCGACCCGACCGAAATAGTTCGCCGACCGAGTCGTGGTCGGTTACCACGGCAAATAAATGAAGCTGCACAGTGGCTCTCCCCTGATCATAGGTTAACTTCTGTCTAATAAGTAGACTGCGGGTCATTATGCAAATTCGCGGCTGTAACGACTGAATCATGAAAACAGAGATTACACTCTTGCTACCTCGATAAACTCTCGCGCTGGATAACGAATAACGCCGCGTCTGTGCTTGGCTGCGATAAGAATTCTTCTTTCGCTTCTACTACTTTTCCCACATGGAATTCTCAAATTTCCACCTCGAAAATTCTCCGGTTAAGCGATCGAACGCGATACCGAAGAAAATTGCTCACAAATTATCTGGCTTCGTATTTTCGAGTTCCTTAGCTTTCGGAGTTATTTCTTGCAATCTAATGTTTCGAATATCACGAACGGCAATTTTCACGCGCATATTTTCGAGATCCTTGGGTTTTGGAGTTATTTCTCAGAATCGAGTGTTTCAAATTTCACGAACGGCAATTTTCACGCGCACCGATTGAATGCTAACGAAAACTGCTCGCGTAAATCATGCGGTCTCGGGTTTCAAAAACTTTCGAGCTTCGAAATTTGCCGAGAAGAATTTCGCTGGAAATTTGACGAACGGAACCAGCATTTGGTAATAAAATACGAAATTGGAGGAACCTATTTACAAATCATCGAGCCTCGGGTTTCGTCAAGAACGTTCACGATTCGAAATATTCCTTAAAAAATTCCACTGAACGAACAGAATTGGCATTGAGCAAATAAAATACAAAATCGAACGAACCTGTTTACAAATCGTCAAAATTTCCGATATTTCAAATCGTTTTCCCACGGGCGAGTTTCACTAAAACATTTCAAATTACAAATTTCCTGAACAAAATTTCTCGCGCTAAGTAAATGCAAAAAGAAACTGTACACAAATTATTTCACTTTGTTAGAAACGAAGGTAAGATAGCAGATTTTTCACAGACGAGCAGGAACCTCGCGCGGATGGTCGAACGAAAAGCGGAAGAAATCGATGTACGAATCAGTCTGCCGTATCGACGCTCTCAATATTTCGAATTGCTTTTTCGATAGCGAGACATCGGAGTTTTCAAACTCGAAAACGAAGTCGCGAGCGCGAGCGAGCCTCATCTCCATCGAGACCGAATTTCTGGAGCAAGCGCAGAGCGACCGATTCGCCGCGGCAATTGCATCCTCGTGGCCGAAAAACGGCACGGCACGGCACGGCACCGGGCTCATGACTTACTTGAACGAAATCGACGGGACCGGTGATCTGGCACTGATCGCTGATAAATCCTCCACTTATCAATCGCTCGTGGCTGCGTCCGTCGGTACTTTTCCGTGATCGATTTCGCGGATCGGTCTCTCTCTCTTTCTCTCTCTCTCGGGTATGGTTTCGTTCGTTTCTCACTTGTCACCCACTGCTCGACGATCTTTCGGCAAGTCCAAGAGCACGGTATGAAGTTCCTACTTTCTGAACACTACGTAGGAACTCTATACCTCGCTGCTGGATCTCTACCATATATGAACATATACTCGAGTCGTACGTCCCCCGCGTTTTCTCTTCTCTCTTCTTGCGAGCTCTTGCTGGCTCTCCGGCACTTTCGTCATCGCACTGGCATCATCGCGCACTGCTCCCTTCGTCCCGCTGCCTCCGGGTTCTATTGCTGTCCGATCTTCCTCGGAATCCAATCGCGTGAACGGTGTCCCGAAGGTAACCATATGGAACGATTCGAAAAGGAACGTGGGACCGGTTCGACGCGAGCCGTTTCGGAGAGCGAGGAGCTCTCGGACCCTGGTAACTCGATAGACATCGGAAGATGTAGAAAAATCAAACGAATTTCGAAAGGAGTCGACCGTTCGAGCGTTATTTATGCCTTATAGTTGCTGCTCACCATGCGGGCCGGAAACCGGTTTCTCTAAATCGTGGGTTTTGGAAAGCAAGCTACCTTGGCAGCGACGACGATCCTAGAGGACTCTATCGATCGGCCAAAAGTTTCACAGTGGATCACGGATTGAAAATCGGTGTTACCAAATTCTGCACGATTTAACCACGGGGATGTTTAAAAAACGAATGTGCAGCAGGTAACAGCATAGAGCCAGAGAGAGAGATAGAGAGAGAGAGAGAGAGAGGTTCTGATGGACTCTATATCGAGCACTAAGTGTCCCAGGGACGATCACCGGTTCCCGTGGAAGGGTTTCCGTCGATTTTCAATGAAACTCCAGGCGGTAATTCGCGGGGAATCCTAGCCGCTGATGAATTCGCTCGATCCTTGTGCTCGAATGATAGCCGAATGGGCTGGGATGACACGATCACCTGCGATTTCGACTCCGTTCGCCTCGAGCGAGAATCGGTGGCCCCCCGAGGGAGGGGAAGAGCTGGCGGCGAGAGGCGTCGAACGACTTTATAGAACCTACTCGCACAGAGACCCGCGGAGAACTGAAGAGTTCCGAGGGGCACCGGCTAGGAGCACACATGACGAAGACACACACGGCCCTCCCGATCTCCCCTCCTTCACCCGAGTCCACCGGCGACGCTGACGCCCCTGGCGGTGAGGAATGACACGACGTCCGAGAGGAACAAGACGAAGAAGACGTCGAGGAAAGGGAGACGGGACAGGAAGGAGAGGATCGCGGGCGTGGATCTCTCGATCCGCAGGCCGCAGGGATCGAAACTGTCCCCCGTCCGACGCGAAACCGCTCGGAAACTTCGATTCCCTTCGATCCGCTGACCCTAGCAGTCCTTGGAACGCTGCCGATTAGATTTTTTACGCGATTCGAGAATCGATCGATTGTTCGCTCTGCTATCGGAATGGGTTCTCGCGATGGTAAAATGCGTGCGCGGAGCGCAGACAGATCGCAAAAGGTGATCCATCTTAACGATTTTGTGGAATCTTCAGGATTTCTTTGGATTTGCTAGGGAAACTTTTTTAGGGCTTGGTGGCCTCTGGATGAAATGGATTGGCTGTAAAATTGTACAGTTCTTGTATCAATGATTGGACGGATTATTGGAGTAATAATAGGGCTCGAACATCTCTCGAATCGTTGTATATTTGTTGGATGATACTACTTTGGATCTGAACTATGCTTTTGCGCTCCAATGCATAGCCAGATGTTGGAGCTGTTGTTGGAAATACTCTTTCGCAGAAAATGATCGAGTACATTTCTTAATCCACGCCTACGCTATAACAAAAATGACAAAAGTTTTAAGTAGACAAATAGACGCCGCCCTTTCATTCTTACGAAGCAATACGCATTAATTACTTTTAGGATTCGGTGAAATTTCATCGGACTATTTTGATTTCTTGGGATTTTCAGGGTTTCTTTCGGATTTGTCGAATAATTTTTGCAGCTACTTGATCGCTAGCTGCTCCAAAAATTGGCTATATCGTTTCGTAGATGCTTTGGAAAGTGATCGATTGCGATCACGAAGGATGGCTGTGTAGTTTCTATGAACGAGCACCGAAATAACGTGATATTGTTGTAGCGAGATAAATCGTGGGTGAGAGGCGTACCTTCGATGAACCCGAGCAAGAAGCAGCCGCGTTACAATGGACGATCCAATGTTCAAAGGAAAGCCGAGTCAATTGAGCGATTTGATTACTGGACGATTAATAGCATTGGCCGTCGGTTGGCTCGCACTTAAATGCATTAGCCCGATCGACATGACCGCTACTGTGTCAGTCGAATGATATCATTGTTACCGCTACGATTTACGCGAAACCAATCCTTCCGCGCGAGGATTTCGAAGGCTATCGAATAATCACGCCTACCATCATCGAATTAGGTCGAAATCTTGAACATTCGATTTTCTGTTTTTCAATTTTTCGAGCAACCCTCGCGTGTCGAGCAAGCTTTGTAAATTAACCCCTTGCGTACTTTCATTAGTCTGACTCGCGATGGAGATTTCTGGCGGGAACCCGTTAAATCGGGTTCAAGTCGGAAACTCTCTTGTCGTCAATATTTCATCATTCAAGTGAATGTAGACACACAATAAATCGCAATTTCCTTCTCCTTCTAAGAAATTATTTCTAGACTGCAGATTTTATGAGTTTCTAACAAAAATGTGTAATCGGTATATCGAATTGTGAAGACGTAAGTTGAATTTAATGGTGTCGTGACACTATTTTTAATCTATCAAAATTGTCGAAGGAAGCGATTTATTTTTATTCAATTTAGGTTTCTTACAATCGCCGTTGAACGTTTTTATTTGTATAAAGATCCGCAGTCTAGTTATTACACTCAAGAAAGATCGAGTCATTTGAACCGCGAAGATAATGGTGTGGTAACCTTTTGCCCTATAATATTGTGTCAGACTCCTTACGAAGATTTGGAGCATGATCTACTAAATATGGGTATCATTCTCGTCTTTCAAATCGAAATAAAATTATACCCTTCTATTGTCAATATTTAAACACTGACATCAAGATTTACATACAATAAATGTAAATTATTTGTCCTGCTCATTAATTACATCCAAATATTAACCAATTTAGCTATAAAAGAAATCATAATGCAAATATGCGTCTCCTGTGACTGTACGTCATCTAGGATCGCCGATTAAGCTCTTAGATGTTATTTCTGGACTGCGGATACATTTATGGTATATGCCAGTTTTTTAAATGCCAGTAAACGCGCGTGTTAACAAAAATTAATTGTATTATTAACTTAATGTCACCACAAGGAATTTTGCTAACCGGTGTAAAAAATCCTTTCCTCAGATCTTTGTCAAAGAATTCAAGTAAATGAGAATTTGCACAAAGATCCGCAGTCTGGCGAGTAAAGACGCGGAAGAGATTCAAGAAACGGGCAAGCAATTTCAGCCGCCGACGCTGCAGTTGATTTTCAATTGTCGAAAAGTGACGCATTCCGTTCGCACACTGAAAAGAATCTCGAGGGCCTCTGGCTCATCTTTGATGGTCCCCCGAATAACTGCGGTTCGCTTAACAAACACGTTGGACAGATGTTTAGCAGTCGCAACTTGCATACCGAAGGAACACGCGTACAGGCGTGCACGCATCTCAAACGGAGGAACCACGAAACAGACCGGCCATGTGTGAGTCGGCTCTAAGTTGTTCCAGTCACACGTGCTGCCCTTCGTCTTCCGCAGTTCTCGTCAACTCGTGGGAACTTTTTTCATTCCGAGGATGCACGCCCGCATCCATAATTAACACCGCGGCGAAAACTTCGTTCCGAATCCCTCGAGAAATCACCTTCTACTAGGAAAACATGCCTGTTCTAGGCATCGATCGCAGATCTTTATTTCCCGCGTCGAATACAAGATAACAATTTTTAACACTGCACAACTATCGAAATGGTTACTGATTTTTTCTTTTACTTTTATAGAAATTCTAAAAATGTTTCCAGGAAAAATTTGTCGAGTAAATCCAGCATTGTTATTATTGCGAAACAATAGGGTATCGGTATATTGCTGTGCCTTCGATTTGTTTTCCGACATAATTAACTTTATATTTATCGATTAAGACATATTGAATTTTTGTATTCTTTTATTTCGTTCATTTTTCAACACAAAAATCAAATATGTCCTATTCGATAAATATAATATTAATTGTGCCCGAAAGGAAATCAAAGGCACAGCAATTTTATCGAGAAAATTTCTGCGAGGCAGTTTATAAAAATAGGAAAATGCGGATAAATTTTCAGTCTGTTTGTTACAGTTGTTCGCAAGAAGAACGATACTTGTCGTATTGGCGACGACTAAAAACGATTTCTAAATAGCTCCAGCAGCCTGTCAGATCGATCTGATGCCATCTCATAGACACGGTCCAGGCAGTTTAAAATTAGCAAAATATCGGACTCTGTTCGACGTGATCAAATCAATTCGGTACTGTACCAGTTCGTCAGAATGATTCCAGCAGGTATTTTTCTTTGTAAGAGGAATGTAATTTGCAATCGAGTGGGCGCCTCTTATAAACCTTCGGATCCAAGAAATATTCGACTTTGTGATATGAGAGATAAAGGACTGCGTTTGTGGGTCACGATTGAGATCGATGCGGATCGCATTGGAAACCAGGGTAGAGGTGGAAGGAAAACAGCGAGCGAGTGTTTCGCAAGCGGGATCACAGTCGCGGAATTCATTAGCGCGGCAGATAAACGCGATAGGAGGATACGTGTGCCAGGTCTCGCGTTAGTTCCGCATATTCAGGCGTGGAGAACAGGCTATGGAAATTCGTCGGGGATCCGCCGCCTTGATACCCGCGGATCGAGAAAGATCGCCGGTACGCGGAAAAGTCACGGCTAGAAGAAGGTTTCTCCGGGCATTATCTCGCAGCTCATTTACATTCAATCAAGGAATCAGAAAATAGCATAGACCAGAATTCGAAGAAACCGGCCCCGGATAGCTGATATTAAACCGCGATTCGACGACAGGCCTCTCTCTCTCTCTCTCTCTCTCCCTCTCTTTCTTTCCTCGCTCGTCTCTCCTCTCCTCTCTCGGGCTGCCTCGTCCCAGGCGAGAGATCGCGATACTATAGGCGAGCGTGTATTCGTCGGAAACGCCGCGCATAAAATAGAATTATCCTGTAAATCAACTGGTCTCGCGGCGTACCCCGGAAGCGAGTAGCCAGTCCGTGTAATTTAGACGCCGATTAAGCTAAGAGTCGTTAAAGACCTCGGGAGGAGCCCCAGTGGGAACAGGTGCGATCTACGATATTGCGGGCGGTGACGCGTTTCCCTCCTCTCATCTTCCTCCTTCTACCGTCGCCGTCCCTCCTCCTTCTCCTCTCTCTCTCTCTCTCTCTCTCTCTCTTTCTTTCTTTCTTTCTTTCTCTCTATTAGGAGCCTTCTTCCTCCAGCTCGCTCAGTTTTTCATCCCGGCGGCGAAACACGCGCAGAAGAACGCGCGACGAAACGAACGAGCCGCTCGTTTTTGCCGCCCGTTGATCCTCGTGTCGTGATCCTCGCGGCTGAATCGTGGGACTCGTTAAACCGTGCCTTCTTCGCCCAGGTTAATTATCTTCCGCCGGGCGAGAGTTTCTGTTTGCCCAGCTCTCCCCGGTGTCCCCCGAACGGATCCACGGCAGGAAAAAAGCCCAAAGAAACGAGAAACGCCTGCGGATCTGATTATCCGCATCCTCGACTATCTGCCTTCTATCGGGGACACGAATATGCTATTTTTCTGCCGGCCACGATCCGTGGAATCTCGATCCTGCTCGCGGGCCCCTGCCCCGGGGATCTCGTGATCCTCCGGCAGGTGTTCACGGTCTCGCGTCAACGGCAACAATTTACCTTTTAGACGCAAAAAGTCCCGCGGCACCGGAGGGCAATCGAAGGAATTATTATACATCGACTGCCACCGGGGATTCGCGTCGGATAGGAGGCAACGATACCTCGATCATTCGAACTAATTTGGGGGATAATAGAACAATTACTGGTTACAGTGTTATCCTTAGCGATTTGTATCACGAATCACGGTGTATGTGGACTAAACGCGAATTCAGTCGTCGGAGATTTGGATAACCGAGGATCTACTGTGCTTTCAGTATCTTCAGTCGTACACGGCACATGCGTGACGAGCAATTCTTGGTGAATTTCATTTTGAGTTGATTCGATTTTGCGGGATATCTTAACACTTCTACCGAAGGTGTCGAAAGACGCCATTCAATAATTCCTATCTGATACTATTTTTATCAAATGGGTTAAAAGACATCGTTTAATCGTATTTAAGAAAACCAATTTCCTACGTTCTATGTTTCCTATGTAAATACTTCTCGACTTTTGCTATAGCCATTCCAAAATTAATTCGATATATCGTATAGTACAAGATATTGGTTTGCAAAGGTCGTAAGGCAACCTACACCATCTACGCGCAACGACTTTCTGCCCAAAACTGTGCTGTTTCGTCGAAAGTAGTCTAGTTCTACGTCTAACGAGGATCCAATAGACCGCTGCTAACGAGCCTGGACCAAACGGAAGAGAAATAAAGTGCCATCCATCCCGCGCTAAATAGGCGTGGCCTCTGTGCTCCGATTTGGACGAAGTCAGTGCCCCGTAGGACGACCTGCGCGCTCATGGCACCTCGATGGTCAAGGGAAGGAAGAAGCAGAAGAAGTGGCGAGCCTACGGTGGTGGCTGCGGAGCGCATGGTGAAGGGGGCAGAGGCGGCAATCAGGGAAGCGGAGACCCCTACGAGAGAGATCAAGGTTGCAAAGTAACTCTGATGACGCAATCGCCTGCAGCTGCATCCGGCGACATCTAATTGCTCTCGCCTTGTCATGCCAGCGGCATTATATATCGCTGCTGGCCGATCTCCCTCTCCCGCACCGCGGTCCTCTCTTTTCTCCCTCTTTCCTCGTCCGCCCGTGGACCGAGCGAAACTTTTCAAGCTGCGGACTGCCAAGAGGAAGGAAAGGGGACGCGTTCGCTCGCTCGCGCACGCTTTAGCGTAATATACGGCGACGTTAAATGATAGCGTGCCGGCGTGAACCGCGCGTCCAATTTGCGGCTACACTCCGGTTACCAGGACCGAT
This sequence comes from Megalopta genalis, assembly GCF_051020955.1. Taxonomy (NCBI): domain Eukaryota; kingdom Metazoa; phylum Arthropoda; class Insecta; order Hymenoptera; family Halictidae; genus Megalopta; species Megalopta genalis. The sequence goes on from NC_135031.1 coordinate 1,381,372, forward strand.
GATAAAGATTCCCGCCGGTATTTTGTCCTACCTCGATCATCGCGGACGACCAACGGAGCCTGCGATTTGCTCCCTCTTCGATCCGATCGCCTCGATCACGGACAGCGAGTCCATGCAAACGGACAGTCGAATACCTCGGGCTGGGGGGCGCGACCGCGGATGAGTTAGGGCACGTCCTAACGACGCGAATGCTTCTGTGGAATTCGTAACTTGTTTATTCTTGACGATTGGAGTCAAGTTTTCTTTCTGCATTCGGTATATGATCGAGGAATTATTGGTTTAAACGTGCATAGAGCTGCTGCAGCCTTAATCGTAAGGCGAATCTTAAGATTCTTTTTCCATGTAATAATAATGATTATTACTTGAGCTCGTATTTACGACGTTGATACGTGATCTAGTTCCCTGGCGAAAATAATCTGAATGCCTCGAAAACAATCTGAATGATTCTGGCGGCTCGGGAGCTCTCGGTCGAAGCTCTCAACGCGCCTCTGGTCTCGCGCAGATCCCATAGATAATTCGCAGGAGCTACTTTTCATGGAGGATATAAAGCAGCGCGATCGATGGCCGAGAAAATTCAATAATAAACAATTTGAGGTCGTCGATCATGTTTCGAGGAGCCTCGAAAAGATGGCCTGCGCGCGGTTCTGCGAACCGTTCATCCGACCGCGTGATATTCTCGTCCCCAATCGATATTTCCTCCTCGGGAAGAGGAGCGTTCCACCGCGGGCTCGTAACACGGAGCAATTTCGACGGGCGAGCACCTTGCTATTCACTTTGAAACCGGTCCAGAGAGCGACGCTGGCCTCTTTCTCTCTCGCGGCAGGACTCGCGTTCGCGCGCGCGACCCACCGGGTCCGATCGAATCGAATCTTCGTGTCCGATCTCTCGTTCACCCGCAAACGAGTTCCACCTCGTGCGCGGATGCGAGAATGATTCGCGAGTACCCGTGTTTACTTGCCAAGTCATCTTCTAAATTGCAGCGTGTTACGGCCGTGTGTCGATCGGGGATCGATATTGCGATAAAAAGAGGGGAAAAACATTATTGCCCGGCAGCGGCGTTCATCCCGGGCCCCGTTCAAGTAGCCGCGAGGTGCTATTCCACCGGGCCCAGGGAACGCTCGTTGCCCCGTACGGTAGTACAACGGCGCAAGAATGTCCCGTCGTATCGTAAATTCTTCTCTAATTAAGCCGAGCCTGCTTTCGTCGCGGCAAATGCATTTTTTCTGCTCGAACGCGATCTCGAAGGTCGCTTTGCGCAGGCTCGCCTCAGCCCTCGGATCGGATCAAACCCCGTCGGACTTTCCACTGTCATCCAGATTCAATATTTATGCGACCTGTCGTTCCAATTGATTTTTCTCCGCGGTCCGGCCCCCCTTGGGGCTTAGACTTTTTGATTAATACTCTTTGGCCTCGACGATTTCTTAAAATATTAATCGCTTGCGCTTCGTGCGTCGTAACGGGCTCCACAGGCATCGATAATGCCAGTAATGCAAGTTTCATTTCAATTGGAATCGTGGAAATCGACGGCACAGAAATCAGAGAAATTTTCACAAACATTTTATACGCTTATTTGTGAGTTTTTAGTGTTCCTCTGAGATACGTTTAAAATAACAACGTAAATTCTGGGGAAAATCTACGATGTATATCTTACGAGTTTCTATCGATTACACCTCCATTCATTTTGATATGTTTCATAGTTTTAGAATCTCTTGTTCGCCAGAAACCTGTCGCAATAGTTGAAGTTGCCTGCAAAAATATTTTCACCAAAGATCGCACTTCGAAGCATCTAATACCGACGGAAAAGAAAAATATGTACTGGACTTTTGTTGTTTAAATAATGATATCATTTGTCTGTTATTTTAAAGGCTACATAAAAAAGGCTGATGTAGTCAATATTTGAGAATGAAAATATATTGTTGCGCGCGGCACAAAATAATTGCCGGAGGTCGTAAGGAGACGAGTACGATTTAGTCCGACGTCGTGTCGCTTGCTGATTTATTTTGGACTCCACAGTCCACGTAAACTTGTATAAAAATTGTTAATAGTAAATAATAAAAATTGTTAATAGCTACAATTGTTGGAGCACGGTTCCGTTCAGCGTATAAAGGTGAAGCACGGCTTCGGATGGGCGCAAGGGCGCAGAATTAAACTCGTGACGTTAACGACCGAAGTCTTGACAATCCTAATTGTATTGCGTTGCACTGTAACGGTTATCGAAATGTGCGGCAGCATATATAGACACCTAGCCGATGTTCAAGGGAAAGCATCGTCAGGTGTCGATGGCCGGATCATTGCCTTCTAAGGCAAAAACGCCGCGTATACATACGGCCGAGGCGAGCGTTTGACGGTCGAGCCAACGCACGTTGATCGTGTTGTCTTGCCGCCTCGCCGTTTGTTCGACAAAAACGGCGAGACGGCGTACACCGAATGTCGAACGTGCGTTGACCCGCGGTCCGCGATTCGGCCGGAACATATATTATTTTCAATATATTTAAGAAGGGAAGTATTTTCTATTTGATTCGAACTTCTTCAAATCGACGGAAGAAAATTTTATTTCTGTGTAGCCATCAATAGGCCTCACGTTTTACCCATTTATGGCAAGAGTGTTACAGGAGATACAAGAGAACAAGAACACTAATAAATATAACAGAAAGTTACTAAGATATATATATATAAAGTTCCGTTCTCTGCTTCTGTTTCTCGTAATTATTCCACAGAACCTCCATTTTTCATAAAAATGACCGATAACAAATCAAGATAAACAAATCAAGAGATTTGCCGAAGAAGCCGCCGGACCACAACGCTTTTCGGATCACGAAAGCGATCAGCGCTGCTTCGAGACTCGTTCGTCTCGCAACAGACCGACACTTCACGATGGCAATCAAACTTGTCGAGAGTTCCGCTTCTGCCGAAATTATGGAAATCTTCGCGAAAGTCTCGGTCATTACTCGCCTGCCACAGGGGCGGCGCGAGCGCGCGGGTGCAGGGTGTTTCCCCGAAACGTAAAACAGAACATTAATACCGGAGCGGGATCGAGGATGCTCGCGTAAAAACGCCTACGTGGTCGTAAACGAGGGCCCGAAGGGATGAAACGAAGCTGGCGCAGCTCGCTCACCCCCGTGGATTCCTCGCGTGGCTTCCAGTCGCAACCCCCTCGAAACTCCCTCGCGAGCCTGTCTTCCTCTGCTTCCGGCCCGCGCGCATCCCTACAGTCACGAAATATGGATAAGATTTCGTTTCGAGTGGCGGAGCGGTATTAGACCCGCGCCACCCATGGAAACGAGGAGCCACCGTGTAATCCGGGGGAAGGTCGGAGCTCCCGGGACAAGATATTATTCCGAGCTAATAAGGTGGATATTGAAAATTACTCCGCAGACCTGGCCGCCCCAGAGTCCGCCGCGGACCTGTCTTGCTTTCTCCTCAGGGACTTTGCCCCGCTTACAGGATTCCCCAACTTTATGAACAATGCGGAACTTAGTGGGTCATTCCGAACGTTTCAAGCTGATATTTTCATCGAAAATTATCTCGACCGTGTAGCGTCATCTGGGAGAATTAGACGAAAATAAGCGATTGGAATATTTGTTGGAAATGGTAATATTGTTTGCCAGAAATTGTGAAAGACGAGGAAACGGTAGAATTTGATACATTGAACAAAATTTTCTATTCGACTGCTGTTTTCCTTGCATTCGATGCGGAACATTGTTATCGTGCGCGAATAGGTTAGTGTAGCCGATTATTACTGTGGAGTCATCAATTACTGTGTCTTTGGTTTGTTTTCGAGCGTAATTAATTTTATATTTATCGCATATAATATAATAGAATTATATTATACTTTAGTACTAGAATTATAGTATATTATACTATATATTATATTATAGTATAGTATGGTATAGTATGTTATAGTACTACTTTAGTATTAGAATTATATTATATAATAAACAAAATAAAAAATAAACGAATTTAATACGTCTTATTCCATAAATATAAAATTAATTGAGTCGGAAAACAATCTAAAAGCATAGCAATGCATAGGAAAATTTTATTTCCGCTTGCTATAAAACATTTTACCTGGAACGTTCGCTCATCTTGCTACAGAATCGTCATTTTCAGTGGAACCACGAAATTATCAGGACAAATTATTATTGGTCGCGTCGTTGGCAATACACCCAAATAGTTTTCATTCATCGAAGCGAGAGCCAATCGAAGAGGCGAATTAGATAGACGATGATGTCATCGAATATTTCGAACGCTGTAATTTTGCCAAGCCCACCGGAAGAAAAACCGGTGCGAAACGTCGCTTTCGCGCCGACGAAGCCTCGCAGCCCGCAGATTTCGTAATAAACGGATTCGTGAATCATCGTCGCGATTTCCAGTTTTTATGAGTCAGTCGTTCCGACTCTGTTATAATAATCTAGGATCGGACGATGAGGTAATGAAGACGAAAAAGGTAAAATGAGAAGTTCTGATGCTTCAACTTCGTGCATTCGAATTTACACATAATACCCAGACCGTGTATTAAAATTATATAATTTCTTCTATTGCCACTTTATCGTAGTAAAATCTATTGATTTTGATTATTTCCATAATAAGCCCCCTGGCACTATAACAACGAGTCAGAGTCATGATGAAAATTCAATATGTAATCTACTAAATATGATTTCTGTCAATTTCTTAAAAATCGCTTACATTATCAAAGTCGTTTTGTTAGGGGAATCGTTAACGTAGCCGTAAAAGAGGCCGTAGTGAAAAGTGTCGATAGAATTCAACTTCCTTTCGTATTTTTCCATTAATTATATCCTTCCATACATATAACGAGTTTAACGCTGCAACTACCAAACCAGTAAACATTCTTTTCAATATTTATTCGGTTCTCCTGATTTCTTCTTTCACAATCCTTGGCATTATAAAAATGTTTTTATAAGAAATTTTTAGATAAACTTCATCGTGTATTATCATACAACTCGATCAGAGTTTAAATAAATCTAAAAATGTTTAAATAAACCGGTACACTTTACAACGGTATGCGTGTAATCGTTTAGTTAAATCTATGTGACCCAACATCTTTAGTGTTTCCACGATCAACGTAAGAGGGTTAAGAATAACGTTCAAATTTGTATCGCTCAGTTTCTCGCGGTACTGTTTTCGCGTTAATTCGACAACAGGGGATAAATTCGGAACAGGGAAAATGTCAGTGGTGGTAGCAACAAGATGGAGACCATAGGGATGCACGCGACCCGTCGGGTTTACAAGCGACGATCGACCTTTTCGAAATCCATGGGGGAAGCCTCTAGAGGGGGAAGGGCCACGCTAATGCCGGCGGGGTTCTACCCATCGAAAGTGGGATGAAAACCCCTCGAAATCGAATCAATTAAGCCGTGTGCAACCCCACCCTCTCCTTTGCTGCATCGGTGATTGGATCGGTTGAAAGGTTCTCGCAAAATGGAGGAAACGAGACACGCGTCATCTAATTTGCCCCACGCGCGGAGATAAAACGGGGAAGACCGGCTAAGCTTCCTGTTTCTTTCTTATCGTTGGCTACCTTGAATAGCAGTTGCGAAAGAGGATGCAATGGGTATCCAATTTTCTACGGATTTTTATGCAATTTGCAATTTTCCCACTTGATTCTACGAAGGCTGTAATGAAGGAAACATTTTTTTTTATTTATAACTGTTTTTTTTTGTATACAACACATACTTTGGGATCGTAGAAATGTGTAAAGATCAGCAGTCTAAGTTCTATTTTCAAAAAATTATTTTTATAACAAAAATACATCGATATGTTGCTTTCCTTTTATTTCTTAGGATTTAAATTGATCATTTCTTTTTATTTTGTACCCGCACTCCGATAATTATTATATTTAAATTGTTGTATCTTTTCTGGATATTTTGTGTTTCAAGTTTGTAAAAACAGTTTATAAATATATACATGCAACATGACCAGAGTAGAGCGAAGCAATTCTCTGGTAGAACAATGAAATGATGTTAAATTATAGCGTCGAAATGGAGCAAGGCATCGTTGCATAAACGGAAATCGCCAAAGATGGGCTTCTGTTCGAGATGCGAATTAATGAATTCATAACTTAAAAGAAAGGTGAATTTACTCCGACATGTAAAGTGAAAGTTGAAAACTGCGATGCGTAACGGTCTTGCTCACAAAGGAGAAGTAACAGAGCAATATATTTTTACCAAATATTGTTGCTAAAAATTAAGTTAGATTTAAAAAAAAAAACCCAATTCGTCTAACTGTGAATACGATGTCCCTTTTGGTTAACGGAGGGTTAAGCAAAAATTTCTTTCCGATTAAGCGGCTAAGTGTGCGTATTTTAAGAGGCATCGAAACAAATGGCAACAGTAGACGATCGAGGGAAAAAAAAATAAAATCAAAGGGCGGAAGAGAAACGCGGAAGGGTGAAATCGCACGCGTGACGGCTCGCCCGTTATATTTGCGGACGGGAAATCGAGGAATCGCAGAAGTGGGACGCGGGAAATTTCCAATAAAGGGAAATCCAACATTCGACGGTGGCCGGGTGCGCGTCAGTCGGCCCAATAACAAAGCAATAACTATCGACGATGCGCACACGGCCATTATACGCGTCTACCGGCATCCACGTTGACGCGGCTACGTGACAGTGTGGCCGATGCAATTGCATCGCACTCGCCCATCCTCTCTGGCAATGCCTCCGACCACCCCTGAGCGACGCGACGCATCGTTACACGCCCTGCCCCACCTTCCTGCGTGTTGCCAACAAGGGAGCACGTTGTTCTTTCGCGTTGATATTCCGCCGACGAGCCTCTAAGTCGCGATCACTGAATATCCAAGTTCTCCCTGGGAAATCTTCCATCGCTCGAAGCCAATTTTAACCCTTATGTTGGCAACCGAGTGTCCAAGTAATTTTAACGCTTCAGTGTCTCAGATTCTTTGTCCTATGAATATCTTTGAAACTATAAATTGACGTAATCGCGTGCAACGGACGCTTGGAATGGTTCAAAGTCTTTTTTCAAGCGACTCTAATTAACAGAGGACCCACCGTAACGAGTTAGAACTGTCGAATGAATACACGATCTACTAAATATGAATGTTATTCAGCCATTCGAAATTTAAACATGGTTTGATTCTTCCGTTATCAAAATCTAGGAACGAAAGTAAACGGCGATTTGAAAGAAATAAAAATTGCCTTTTTCTATCAGGAACATGATTAAAGGCTGAAGAACTGCTAATCAATGCAGTTCTGAAAGAAATTAACGCAAGGGTTGATGCACATATTGAATCACTGAGATCAATTTTCCATAACGAGGACGATATAAATTTGTTAGTTTAATCAATTTTTTCATACAATTTTTCGTACCGATTTATGGTACGAGTGACTAGGCTATGTTTGAAACGATGGAATAAATCACAAAGAAAAGAAAATTACTATTATTTGAATGGTTTAAAATCATAGTGGCGTAAGTCACATTTTCGAAAATTTTGACTCGTGACATAAAATGTACACCACCAAAATGTTAAAAAGACAAATGAAACGAAATCGAAATAAATTATCTCAATAAATTTGCTCACTAAACAACGCACACGTTAGCAAACAATATCTCTCTTTGCTTCACATAGCGAGGAAAATGTGATTTACGCCGCTGTGATTCTAAACCACTCGAATAATAATAATTTCCTCTTTTTTTGCGATTTATTTCATCGTTTCAAACAGCATTCTCGTAAAATCGTACCAAGCTTTTCGAGTGTCTGCGTCAGCATGAATAGGAGTCCGAATTTGGAACGAAATTACAAAACGCATCGACAGGAATCTAAACTCGTGGCAACAATTTAATGCACGCGGGTCGATAGCCGCATCGGGCCGGGTTTTTTAATTTCGCGGTTTGACCACGAAATCGGCCAACAGAAAATCCGTAAACCATCACTGTAGGGGGTGGAACGCATCGAATCGAGAGCACGGTGTTGTACGGGCTCGCTCGATCTACGGATGCGTGAAACGATCCGGATTTCGAGATGACATCGCCACGGTACACACTGGAACGTCCGGTTCGATCTGTTTATTGCGCGGGCCGCGATCGCACGGTTTGTCGCGCCGGCAAATGGAATTGTTAGGGGCGCGTTATACACCCTTCATCGACTGGCTCTGCCTTTTTTTTCCACAAGCCGACGATACAACCGGGAACAGCGTCGCGTGCGCTATAACGCATCGACGGAGGTAAAACGCGTCTGCATATCAAAAGCTAATAGCTAGACTGCGGTTCGTTTCTTTTTTTCTTTCTTTCTTTTTTTTTGCGAAATTCAATTCTCGCAGTCGTGGAGTCGGGAATCACAATTTGTTTCTGACGTTGGTTATTTCTGCGGATTAGAGTAGTTTCGAAAAGAAGAATATTCTGTGGGATTCGCTGTCTTGTAGAGCTTCCCACGTGCAGTCCCGCGCTCTATAATTTGCTATGCATATTTGAAAGAGAACGAGACACCGCGATCACGCGACGACAGGCAATCATTTTCTGTCTACTCCATTGATTGACTTCGAGTTTCTCGAGCACGCCGTAAATTGTTTAACATTTCTAATTCTAAGATGAATTTTAAGGCGAGTTTTAAGATATGTTGCAACTAAAAAAGCGACAGCACAATTATTTATTATCATGAATTCGTTCTTTTCAGAATTTAAAATGTTTGATTTCGTAAATTTCTACTTGAAGATTTCCAGTTTCACTCTTTGCATTCGAATGGTGACACTCAGGCATCGATCAAATTTACTATTAATTTGTAATTTCAAACGATTTTTACGTTACTGTTATTACTTAATAATCTGCTAAAACTCGAAGTCCGACACGAGTTAGAGTTGAATTTTATGTGTTGAACAGGGTATTCTAGAACAAAGTTCTAGAACTTTAACTGTTTAAAATCTCCTCGAGTGGAAAGGGTTAAGTTTCTTGAACTTTTGCCTTTAAAATATGCCTACGAAATGAACATCGCAAATAATTGGTGAAGAACCATTGTGCACTATGTTTATGCCATAAAAATGACAATAACTTTCAAAACCGCTGAGATTTACTAAAATCAATTAATGAAGCTTATAATAGAATTCATTGACCTATAATATCAAAAAAGAGTTGTACTCGAAGTGCATGCAGAAACCTGTTCACATAAAGGAACTAATATGTTGTAGTTCTACATATGTAAAACAGCTTTAAAAATTCACTGTTCTTAACCAAATCGTTATGAATCCAATGTTAAAATACTGTCTGTACAATCAGTATCGGTAAAATACTCGAACTATGGTTTTCGAATCCATTTGGACCTAAGAGTATAAATATTATTTAATTATTTAGTTTCTGTAAATTTATTTAAATTTTCAGATGTGAGGTCTACAGAACAATTAACGCGTCTATAAAAATGAGTTGCAGGGCTCAAATAATCGTGTATCTCCTCTTCCCAAATTCCAGCTTTGTTTACAAGTTGGGGGTCAATTAGAGAGAATTTACTGTACCTTGAAAAATATGTTGAAAAAAGTTGACATGCGAATAAAATTATATAGGGATGCTAAGTATGCTCGGTTATATCTTCGTCAAAACAGTTTGCTGTCCGTGTGTAAACTTTCGGTCAGCATTTTTAGCTGTCGTCGGCCGGACGACGAAAGAAAAGCTCGCGTGGGCGGCCAGGCAGGAGCCGGGAAACCCTCGAGACCCGTTCGATCTGTCGTCGACGTGCCCTCTGACAATCCCGAAACCATTCGTGTGCCATCTATCCATCCGACTGGCGCATAATAAGCCGTCCGAGGGTTAAGCGGAAACTCGTGCCTCCCAATCACGTGAAGGGTGGCTCTCACACGGGGTTTGAGGGGCTCGCAGATGCGCGCAAGGAGGGGGGCAGGACGCAAGGGGCTGTTTTTCGTCAGAGTAAACCGGGGCGGTCTGTTGAGGGTGCATCACACACGCGGCATTTATGCGAGAATAAAAGCGGCCACCCTCGCGCGCGCACCGTGGCGCCATTTTTCTCGTAAGCACCACGCCCGCGACCAACCCCCATCCCACGTTCGGTCAATCGTCCAGCCTGGATGACCGAGCCCCGTTTCGCATCCACGCGTGCAAACAAGAACAGACGCTTCCCATTTTACCTCCTCTTTTGCTGTGTGTGTTTTTTTTCAAGCCGGAAGCTTCGGCCCGAATTCTCTGATCAACCCCCTCTAGTTGCTAGTTTCGTCGATGCCGTCGGCTGTCTATTAATTTCTGCTCGTTCGTTATTTTTCTATGCTAATTTTATTGTTAATTTCGTCGTACGGATGGTTCAGAAGCCAATCAGTGTAAGTCTTCTTTTCTTTGAAAATGCTTATACGATACTTCACTTTGTCACTGGAGATCATTTTCATATGCTGATGGATTCTCATTGCATCGTTAAAGTCGAAAGTTTAGGAAAAAGAATATAGAACCTACGTGTTTATAAAAAAGAAAGTCATGGAAACAAATATGATAGGCTCAAGAAAATAGGAAAACGAGAAAACACTACTAATACGAAGAATAAGTGAACAGTACACCGATGGTTTTTATGTAAGATAAAAATTGTCATCGTTCATTACAAGATGCAAGAACTGCATACATTCCGCCAACTAAGATTCTGATTTTTTAGTCATGTCTTGCAGCAAATTAGCAACATGGTACAGGAGTATACCTTAATGCGTTTTTGCAAGAACGCACAAGGTAATCCAAAAGTAAAGATAGCGCGCCCATCGTCAAGGTGTTCGGCCGGTAATGGGAATCGTTTTTACGATGTCACGCGATATTATGTCGTGCGATGCAAGTAAATGAAATTCGCGGAAGTTCATTATTCAAGAGACAACCCGTTTAATGTTCATCGACGAGCTAACGACGCTAAAAGAAGATCATCACTCCATAATGTCAGTGGAGTTATTGTATACTCGTTCGGAGGTACCCAATGGGTGGAAAGTTTTGCTCTTCAATCATTAAACACGTGTACTTAGTTGCAATATTATACGAAGTAAATATTAACCGAATCAGTACAAATGAACACAGTGTGGAACATTGTTTATATCTGATCCTCCGATAACAGAATTTTTCATCTCGTAATCGCGTTTCATAATGAACAATTCAGCATAAGATAATCCATACAGAGAACACAACTGTACAAATCAGGTGTAACTGAATCGTTAACTGACTCGTTGTAACCGAACAACTGTTCTATTATCAAAACTGTTCACATTCTCACGATTAATTCGGACAACGGTGACGCAGAATACATTTAATCGAGTAATTGTATCGCCAAAGTCAATTTCGAAACGTAGTCCACTCGAGGATTTAGAACCCGTCGAGTCCGTATTGTACAATGTTAGAATGAGGTGGGAGACAGCGGAGAACAAAAGTTTGATGCAGTCCGAAGGCCTATAGATTTTTTGCGGAAACATTACGAGTTATTATGGCGCCTTGTGCTCGTCGCCGATCGGCTTACTGGAAAACCTGTTCCCGCAAAAAGTCGCTGAAAAACGAGATCGATAGCCGGTCGCGTCTCTAATCCGTAGCCAGCTCGCGTTTCCTTTTCTTCTTCGAAACGATCACGCCGGAGAACGGACGGTTACAGCGAGAAATGGTACGGGTAAACTGTCACGGACCGTTCTAACCGTCGCTGCAGCGAATATTAATTTTTTGTCCGATCGGTGCGCCGCGCTGCGCACCACCGCGCTGCACTACGACTTCGAAATAGCAGTAACAGTAAAGCGATCTCGACGGCGAGGCTTTTTGCGGCCGTTTCGAAGCGTCAACGCGATCCTACGCGTTTTTTTATCACCGCCGCGTTCGATAATAATCCAAGTTCATTCTTCGTTACGACGCGGATCGAAGTGTTTAACGATGGCTAATTCGCGCATGAACTTGAACAACTGCATGGATAATTGTAGTTTTCGATTACGGTAGGACCACCATTTCGAGCATTAAAATGCAATATTTATCAATTTTTCAAGGACTATTTTGATTCGCGAGTGATCTTGAAAGTAGTCGCAAGAATTGCCTAACTATGAATATCCTCGAGGCACATGCTTTCCGAATGGCATTTTCACAAAGATTGCATTTGACGAAAACATAATTGCTGAACGGTGAATTCGAAATTTAGGACCTAGGCGTGCGAAACGCAAGTGGAATGGGTCGCTACTGACCCGACACCGTATTCTCCAGGGGCCCGGGTGTTGGGAGGGTAGAGGGTGTAGGGATGGGCGGTTTTCTCGGCGCTTCGACGACGAGAAAGCCGAACAGCCTTGATAAGGATCACGCCGCCGCCTACCTTAATTTTCATAGCGAGCGGCGAATAGCGGCCAACCGCTTGTCCATTAAATTCCGCCATTTTAGTTATCGCGGGAGGGGTGTCTCGGTTCGTTTCGCAGCCTCACAGTGTAAGTGTACACGGTACACACGCCGTTTGTGTACAGAGAGGGGCGAGGAGGCGTAAGGAACCAACGAGAGGGACGGAAGAGAGAGAGAAAGAGAGAGAGAGAGAGAGAGAGAGAGAGAGAGAGAGAGGAAGGAGGAGAGAGAGAGAGAAAGAAGAACGCGGGAGAAAGAGAGGGTGCAATAAAAAGTAAGGCGCTATCGCAACAAGGAAGTCGACGTTTCGCGGTTGCGTGCTCAGCATGAGCGACGTCAGCCAAGATGGCTGCCGACCGGCCCTCTCCATAATCGCGGAACACGCACACGCATGGCTTGAACGCGCGTAGACGCAATCACACTGGTGACAAAAGCTATTTTTTATTCGATATCGATGCGACTTTAGTATTTCTATCGTCCTCTGCGCGATAGATCAACTGCGGACGATGATCCCTGATGATACCACAATAATTTAGAAAATTGGAACATGTATTGCACATAAAAATGGAGGTTTCTCTTCATATTTTCTAAAGAAGATATTATATAGAAGAGCACTTTTGCGAAGAAAATATTATATAGAAATATTATACAGAAGTATTATATAGAAGTATTATGAACAAATATTATAATATTCTATACTATATATATTCTATATTATATATTATTATATATTCTATATAATATATATTATTATATATTATTATATATTATATATTCTATACTATATATTATAATATTATAATATTCTATATTATATTCTTCCCTTTATTATTCTATGATGGGAGGGCAAATATAATAAAACTTTCGAAATGAACTGAATTTTCTCTAGTTGGATGATTGTAAAGACATTCTAATAATATCTAGTTCCAAAATTAGCGGATATAGTGCGAAGAAAAATCAAACCTCTCCACTTTTAAATGCTGTGATGAGTATTAAATTATATTATATATTATGTTATGAGCGTCAAATATTATTTGGAAGGAATTGAATTTTTTCCAGTTATAAGCTGACTACGAGGAAGAAATGAAAATTTTAACATTGAAATTGTGTTGATTTCCAAACTGATCGAAGCTTTTAAAACTTATTCTTTCCTGCAGCAGTTTTAACGAACATAGTTTTCTTTGGCTAAAATCCAATGTTTCCACAGGTTCTCAAATAATATTTAAAATATTTAAAGAACAATGTAGACTTTAGGATTTCTTTAAAATTAGTTCCGACGAACATAATTCAACGTTCATAAATATACTCCACGTTTAAAAGACTAAAAAAACACAGACCAAAGAAAACACTTCGCTATTGAATGCTGTAAAACTCAATATTCAGTTTTCGCAGAGGCGGATAGAAATATATTGTTTGAATAATAGGTTTGGATTAGCACGATACGGCCGGGGTTTGATACCGATTACTATGAAATGATTTCTGTTTCCGTTGGCAGACGGATTATAATCTCTCCGGGTCTTGCTCGCTCGTGCACCGAAATATATAAATAAATCAATGGCTCGCGTGGAAACTCTCGTTACAGTCGAGAGCCGTGTTTGCAATGGCGCCGCGCCGGTTACGCGCAATACCGATCCGTAATCAGAAGTAATGGCATGGGATTCTTTACAGTTTGCTCGTCCCTGGCCCCGGCGAGCACACACGCGTGTGATTGAATTTATAATAACGTTTGATTCGTCGAGCCGCTTTCAAGGCACTCGTTAAATTCCGAGCCCGCGCCGGTGTCCGGTCTATCGCGGTAAATTACCGCGAAGCAATTTTCTGTCCGAAGAAAATTTCGAACGCGAACGCCAAGATAAATATCATTCGAACGAGAGTGCGCGTTTAAAATGCTCTTTCCTGTTCACCGGTTCCCGATATCGAGAGAACGTCGTTAATAAATTGTTGGAGTTCGCGAGAAAAATTGAATCGTCTCTTACAGAAGATATTATTCTAATTCTGGAATATTTTACGATAGTCAGGATCAGATGATCGATGACGTTATAGGTGCGATAAATCTGCAGTTTAACGCGATGGTTGCTACCTCGATTATTTATTTATTTATTCACGGATACAAAGGATCCTTTCGTATGCAATGATTAATTACCAATTAATCGGTAGGTAGTTACGACGTGAAAGATGCATCGTTTGAAAATAATCTCGGAGCGAAATAAGTCGATCGATTTACAATATTTGTTGTCAACTTATGTATAATTCGGTTGATGCAATTGTATGAGTTGAAAAGAGTGCGGCGAGTCACGCGAGCAAGAAGGATTTCGAGTAGATGATAATACTATATGAACTTATGTATGAATAACAGTATTCTGTGACTAGATGCAGAAATGAATTTTCATTGATATCGTGTTCGGAACAAATCCAATTTTATTAGAGTTCGTATAGTGCGAAACGGTTGGGGAAACAAGTTCTATAATGAATTTTAATTGTCTAGTTTAATTGAGTAGAGTAACTACTTTGATTTCATAGAATTTTTGTGGCTGATGTTTAGCATTCAATAGCCGCCTGATGAATACCATCTGTTATCCCCTTACATTATAATAACGGGTCGGATTCGCGATAAAGATTTCATACATGATCTACTACATATGAATATCATTCGTCGCTTCGAAATCGAAACAAAATTTGATTTTTCTGTTATCAAAATCTAGTTATCAAATCTAGTTATCAAAAAGAAAAAAAAACAAAAATTGTCTCGTTCTAATAGAGAAATTATTGGTAGCCGTGGCCAAAGATATATTTGTTGAATTGTAATAAAATTTCATAATTCTTTGGATCTGATATACTCTGTGTTTATAAGTTGCTAATTCTATTTCATGGTGTTTTGATAAATAGTATACGTATATGTAGATAATTAGTAGTGATAATAGAATTAAGTTATAGTTAAGTTATGGTAGTAGTTTATGGATGAAGATGTTATATATATAGAGGGAACCTAACCACTTCCGATTCGTAAGGAAACCAATAAATTATTAATTAACGTAGCTGTGAGAGAAATCGTAATGGGAGGGGTTGAGAAACGAATAGGCTGTAGATCTTTGTGCAAAGTAAACATTTCTCAGCAGTTGAACAGCTTTGCCTCTGTCATAACTGAATTAAGTCGAAAATGATGTATTCTCACATATTTGTCTCTTAAATGCATACGATCGTTTACGAACGCAGCCCGATGAATGCCGCACGTATCGCCATAAACGCATTCTGTTCTCTGGTCGAACGAGCACGCATAATCGAGGAGTCGATTTCCAGCGACATAAATTGCAACTTCTTACGAGCCCGAACGGAGCCAGCATCCGCGTGGCGCGGGTTAATGATTAAAATCAAGTGGATGAGCAATGGATATAGTTCTGGATCGTCGGTAGTCGAAGTCAATGGTAATTTCGAGTCGGTCGAGGCAGCGGCGGTTAAAGAGCGACGTTAACGAAAATTTAACGGCGAGTTAACGACGCGACACGCTGAGCCAGTAACCCATAAATGCTTACGCCGGGGGTTGAACGAGCCGAGGGACCCGGCGAGAGAGAAAAAGAGAAGAGAGAGAAAGAGAGAGAGAGAGGGAGAGGAGAGAGAAAGATGAAGTACTGGTCGGCAGAGGAAAATGGAACGAGAGGAGCGGATGGAGGGGGAAATCTGTGAGCGTCACCCTTTCGTATGCAAATTCCGAAACACCTGGAGGCAAAGGTCGCATGCAAATCAGCCCTGTAGCCATCTGATCAGAGCCGACCGTGGCGGCTCCCGGGCGCGGACACGTGATTTTTACAGCCTACGAAAAATCGTGTCGGTTCGCGCGCGCGTGGCATTCTTTTTTTTCGGGGCTTTTGTTCGGCCCCTCTCCCCCTCCCCGGCTTTTTTTTCCGCCTCTTTATTGCCGCGAAATTTCGACCGCCAGGAAACACGTTCAATCGACCGGGAATATCTTTTCACGGGGATTCGGTCGCGCGGGTGGTGCGCGCCCGTTTTGTTTACCGACCAGCGGAACGATTTTCGCGCGGTAAATATCGGCCGGCCGGCTCCCGTCGAAAAAAAGCAACCGTAATTGGGGACGGTTTATCAAATATTTCCTCTCTTTCTCTCTCGCTCTCTCATCCCCTCGCGGCCGTCGACTCGTGTCACGGTCAGGAAAAAATCCGGGGAAAAAGCAAACGGCAAACACGG
The DNA here is from genome assembly GCF_051020955.1 of Megalopta genalis. Lineage (NCBI taxonomy): Eukaryota > Metazoa > Arthropoda > Insecta > Hymenoptera > Halictidae > Megalopta > Megalopta genalis. Next base: position 1,397,868 of record NC_135031.1, read on the forward strand.
GGGCCGTGAATCGACCATCGCGACGATTAACTCCGCGCCGCACCGGAAATCCCTGGAACGGAACGCGATATTTGTTTCGTGCGTGATTCTCGGACCCTCGATAATCGAGCTATCGATCTTTTTTTTCTGATGGGAACGGCCGAGGTGAGAATTAATTGCAGGTAATTTCGAGAAGGCATTCATCGTCGTTGCAAGCGATAGCGTGCAGTCTTGCTTCGGTAAAAAAGAAATCAACTGCTGCATATATCGATCTGAAAGTTCGTCTATTCATCAATGCTTCGCGAACATTCGGTCATTTTTTCACTTGGAAGTGACCATTCAATTCGAAGTTATAACAACTTAACAATAATTCTTTCGTACTATCAGAGTTGAGCGTTATTCAAATTGTTTCGAATTCATATTTATGTAAGATAATTATAAGAAAGAATTCATTTTAATCGAATATTTTATTCGCATAAGAATTAGTCATTATATTTATTCGAATAAATTATTCGAATAGTAATGCGAATAATTGTTGACTGTTTTCGTTCTTACGTAATTTTATGAGAATATATTTTATACGAATATATTTTCGATCATTTCAATTTTCGACGTCGAACAAATAAGCATGTATGCATGATACACCGATGCAACATTTCAAAAAGAGTTAATCGTAAAAGGTAATATGGAAGGAATACATTGATAAACTGTGAAAAAATACTTTTCATATGCTATCATTTTTATTAAAATCGATTATTTTCCGTGTGAATTCCTGTACGAATAAATTCATATTCGAATAAATTCTTGTACGAATAAATTCTTATTCGAATGAATTCCTGTACGAATAAATTCTTACTCTAATGAATATTCCTGTACAAATAAATTCTCTCTCTCTCTCTCTCTCTCTCTCTCTCTTCTTACTCGAATGAATTCTTATTCGAATTAAATCTTATTTGAATGAACTTTTATTCGAATGGAATCGTATTCAAAAATGAATTCTTATACCAATAAAATCAAGACTCTCAAGTGACAGGTATTGTATTGGGTGACCGCACGAATAAGATACTATCCAATTACCGTGTTTTAATTGCTTGCGTCGCGAATATTGGCCGGCGCATTTCGCATGCAAGCATTTCGGGCGCGGATGCCCGTGACGGACGTATTAATTCCTGGGCGTCTTTGCACCACCAACGGGCCGCACCCCGGACGTTTCTTGTCCACGGGGCAGCACGGCCGAGAAAGTGTAGGGCGAGAAAAAGGAAAAAGAAGAGCCGTGTCCATAGTGGACCCACGAGGAATATCGTCCCTGGTCCGCGGAGAGGCCGCGCTTTCTAATTATTCTCTTCGTTAACGACCCCGGCCAACCTTAATTGGCCAACGTGACGATACAAATCGTATTTTCTTTCATACATATGTATGCACGATGTAAATCCGAGTAAACGCTGCGATATGAGCGAAGCGCTCGAATAGAGACGTCACCGGGGTTGAAATACGCTCGCAACAACTGCTTAATTATGCGCGAAACACCGTTGATTTTCTCTTGGCCGAGGGACCCCAGGGCGAGGTCGCCTCTTCTTTTCGACGGGCCCGGGCCGCAAGGGCTGCCGCGGTCCCCTCTTTGCAATCCTTTCGACTCTCCTGCCAGCTTTACTACTCGGCGCGTTGTATAATAATTGGCGCAGTTCGGAATATAGCAAGATTCGCGTTACGAAATCAGTTTGTTCGATACTGAATTCTTTCCAGATCTGTCGTGTTCTCCATTTACCGGTTGGTCTCATTTGTGTGCACCTTTGCTACCCGACATGCTAATATTTTTATCTAACGGAAGCCTATTAACCTCTCGACTGCCTGCGCGATGCCATATGGAGTCGCTAATATTGTAACGTATTTTAGAGAATGTTTTTCTTTGCTTTCTTATTTGTCAGTAGGCGTCCACGTCGTAAATAATTTTCTCGATAACGCACGGGTAAATAATAGCCCATTGATCGGAATAAATTCATGGAATTACTTGATAAGACCTTTGTTTCACAAATAATTTGATAAAACCTTGCCTGAAAACTTGTCTTGGAAATTATCACACCAAAGCTGTTTTGCCATAAATACAATATAAACAAATAAAAATAATATAACAATATAACAATTACATAAAAAAGAACAGGAAAAATACTTTTTTTCATTCGTTTTTCCAACTCGTTAGCCAAGGATAACTGTAAAATAATACTGTCTAAAAAGTACAATGTAATCTGAGCTTCTAATCCGAGATACTTTTACTAATCTGCGATACTAATTTAAACTACAGGCACTACAGGTATTAGAAGATTGTTGCCATTCGAAATTAATCCAAAACGTAATTATGAATATAAAAGAAATATCGTTCGACACTTCTAGAAATACCATTTTTCAGAATTAAAACATTTTTATGCAAACAATTTTTCGTCGCCAATTCAATTAATTCGTACGTTTTACGCGCCGAAACTGCACAGAAATGTCTCGAATCATTTGATAATCGGATCTGATATTTACTGATTGATACAATCAATATATAGCGGCGTTGCTAAAAAATATTTCTAAAGAAAAATATTCTCAAGCCTTCCGAAAGATGCACAACAATATCTGTTTCTAGAATACTAGAGTGAAAGCACTCACGGAATGTTGCTCCGCACAACATGTATGCCGAATTCAATGTCTTCAGTATACCCTATTCAATACGAGATAACAAAACAAACAGTCATCAACCGAATGTAGTATAACTAGACGGCGAATCTTTGCGCAAAATAGAAATCTTCCATGTCGATCGTGAGAAATCGAAACTAGTTGAAAAATGTATTTCTGTCAATTTTGCATAAATTTGAGCATTTCAGCAATTTCAGCAATGTTTGCATCAATCCAGAAACATTCCGAACGCGTTCCATACAAAGAAATAAAATCATCGTTGCCCAACAGGTTTCTCAGACACAGATCATTTTATGATCGGAGATAAATTCCGATAAGTTCTGGAGGATTAGGGGAGAATTTGCATCCTGCTACTCGAAGGAGCGCAGGTGCACTCGCGTAATCGTGGCGGAGCGAATGCCTCGCGGTTCGTAAATCGACTTGTCCGCAATTACACGGCCAGCTAATAAATCAGATCTTTTTTTTCGGCCGATGGGATTTTTGCCGGGGCATGCGTAAAACGTCCCGTAATATTATCTTTCCCGTTGGTTTCGAGCGGCCGGCCGGTCCGCGCTGCCATTCCGGCCGAGCGCGGTGTTTATCGGCGTTGCGTGCGCCGCGAAAGAATTTTTTAATGGTGTCCCATTGCGCCGCGGGTTCGTTAAATTTCACGGAGAAATATGGCCGGCCGTTGCGTGTGGCCCATAAACACGCGGGCAGGGCCTTAAATTTTTCCTAATAAGGACTCCGCTATCGGGGCCCGCTCGCTATTGTCCCGTTAAGACACCGTAATCGGGCCCCATTCCAGATAACGCGTAATTAATTATCGCCCGCCGTCTGATTATCGGCTGGAACGGTTACCGAGTGTGCTTTTAGGAAGTGAAGCAATCCCTCCTCCGTTTTTCTCGCTTAATCTCAACCACCAACCATAATGGTCGCGCTTATCTCAAAGATATCGTTGTTTCGTATTTAACAATGAATTTTCAACGCGAGCAAATAAACGAAAACGATGCAGATCGCGACACGAATACCTCCTCGTAGATTCGTTTTAGTAAATTCGCGACTGATCGGATTGATTTCAATCGTAGATACAGTACTCTCTCGCTCCTTAATAGCGTTCCGACCATTGCATACTGGGCAAACATATTCGCGGTCGTGTGCATTTCAAAAGCGACTCTCATAATAGTTCGTTCATCAAATACGAAAAACAATGCACGTCTTTTCTTAGAGATAGAAGTAACGTGTAAAGACGGGTTTTGTACACGCGTCCGCGTTTATACCGATGTAATGGAAAATATTGCTGTTGTTTTCCTGTAAGATCGTCTGCTTCAGAAGCAGTCTGTGACGCAAACACGTACTGTGGTTAATTTGGACGTTCACGTAAAAAAATGTCGAAAGAATTATTGCCAATAATAGTTAAGATAAAATTCACTTATTTTTACTCAATCTACAAAGCCGTCTATATGTTTGCTCATTATTCGGCAAGTGTTTCTTCTCTTTAAATGCTACAATAACCCTCTTCATCTCGCTTTTCGTTCACATCTTTAATATTCCTTCTTTCTCTTTTTTTCAAAATTCTCATCGCAATTTCTTCATCATCTTCTTCTTCAAATAGTAGCAAAAGTGCAAGTGAATTTCGATCCAGTCCAAGAAGTTATTTTGCCTTCTCTACACACGCTGTTCTATTTGATAGGCGACACTGAATAATAAATGCATCGCACGCGAATTATATGCGAAGCATGCGTCTCTGGTCGCACGCATCTGACACTTATAGAAAATCTTACCTTAGGGGGGCATTTGTCTGTTGATTCTTTGTTTCGCAACCTACGTATAAAGAGGAATTGATAGAGATACTCCAAGTCGCGGAAACATATTTTGTATATACTCCGTATACATATACCGGATTGTTGAGTGAGAGTATGCAATGTACTCCGAACAGGACAAACTCAAAGGAAAGCATCGAGGGGGTATTTCTGTCTTCAATGGAATCCTTAATTCCCAGTTCTTTTATTTCACAGTAATTCCACGGTTATCGATATTATTCGAAGCGAACGGATCGGTTAACGATCCAATAATTCGCGGCGCGGTCGTACCCCGATCCGCGTCGTTTTAATTAACGCGGCTTCAATTAGCGGTAAAAAGCGGTGCCCGAAGTCGCGCCGAAGGAGAAAGGGGATCTCCCGATAAAAATCGTTTTTCATTCTTCCCGCTCGGTTTTCGAATCGCTCGAAACGCTCCTACGCAGCGAGCTCGAGGCGAGCGGCCAACGTCCGTAATTAATGATAATTGTTCAACTAGCTTGATGGTTTTAATTAAAGACAGAGCGCTGCAGTTCAGCCAGGCCGCGGCGGTCGGCAGCTCCCATTTTTCCCATTTTTACCAGTTTTTTTGCTCCACCCTCGGCGTGACCTCCTCCCTCGTTACAGCCATTTTCTGCGATTAGGCTGGGGAAAGATATTTCCGAGGAGGCGGCAGTGGCGGCGGCGAGCGTTATCGCGCGGAGGGATCGAGCCGAGTCGGAGACGCGCGCGGATTTGACGAATCGAAAACAAAAGGTGATCTATCATTGCGCTGCCGGCTCGGAGCGGTGGCATAATGAATCAGGGGATCGCTGGAATTCTACGGGCAGCCGTGTAATTACTCGCGAGAAGGAACGCGCGAATTACTGCCCTAACGATTTCTTCGAAAACCCTCGTTATACGCTAAGAACGTCTCGTTAGCGGGGCTGCCCTGTTATTTCACTGCGCTCGCCGTTTTCATTTTCTTTTTTCACCTCTCTCTCTCTCTCTCTCTCTCTCTCTCTCTCTCCCTCTCTTTCTTCTCTATCTCTCTTTTTCTCTCTTCGGCACAGGAGGAACGAAAAAATCAACGAATCGTTACCGAGACTCTGTTATTTCGAAAATATCGCGATTCACGGAGCCCGCGGACCGATAATGCCCGGATAATGAATTGCCCGTTTACCGCTGATTTGAAAATCACTGACCGTAGATCATACGACCGGGTGTCCCGTTCCACCTAACGCGTCGACGTATCCGCTGGCGACGTTCGAACAATCGCTCGATTCTGCTAACGTTTCATGCTACTCACGCAGCACAGTGTAGTGGCGAAATTGTGTAAAAGTCAAAGAACTTTTGATAGAGATAACGTAAAGCGATGATCTTCTGTACGTTAAAGCTGAAATGTTATCGAATAAGTGAAAAGTAGAGAGAACGTAGTAGAGACAATTTTCAACCAGCGAAATGTTGAACTTGAAATATTTCAATAAAATTGTGATTTATCCAATGCCATGAACAGTCGGAATTTTTTTTAACATGTTATAGTACATCATGTCTCGTAGATTTTGACACGCTGATCTCAAATCCGGTCGCAAAATTTATCTATCGCTTCAGGATTCTGAAAGAATTCGATTTTAGCGAGAAAACTAACGAAATCCAGAAGCGGTAGATAAATAAACGACCGGATTTGAAGTCAGCTTGTCGAAATCTGTGGGAAATGATGTAAAAAGATTCATCTGCACATTGTATTGGATAAATCACAATTTTGTATATTTTAAGTTTAACATGAATTTTCAAGGTTAACAAATGTTCTCCCTATTTTCCCTCTATTCTGCAACATTTCAGTTTAACATGAAGAAAGAATCATCGCTTCATCTCACTTCTATCAAATGTTCGCTGGTGATGCAATAAATTACATCTAACGAAGAAAATCGAGAACGGTACCGCTACTTTCTAATTGTAATTCGATGATCATGATCATTCGATGATTCAATCGAAATTAGCCGCGATTTCAGGTGCGTCCTTTCCAGGCAACAAAAATTATACGATACGGGAATGGACTGGGAAGTTTGTGGTCGTGCACGTTTATGCAGGTCGAAGTTTTCGGTGCGCCGCGACATTCGGCGACTTCAGAATCAACTGTAACTTCGTCGGGTTGCAGAGAGATTGTATCTTATTAGTCTATTATTTAGTGCGGCGGATCTCTTGATTCTATGCTGGCTTAATTAAATGAAGTTTTATTCTATATGCTAATAGAGTTTGTATTCACGTGTATGCTGCACGATTCTCATTGGACTACACTGCTGCTAAATATAACTATTCATCAGTGATTAAACTCGTCGCATGTGAAGAAAATATTAATGCTACGATGATGCATTACTTCATACTTGTTAGATATACAAGACTGTTTATCGTTGTATTCACGTTTTTTTTTTTTAAATGTCGTTAAATATTCTATCGTTCGATGCAGTAGCATTTTTCATTTTTTTACGTATGCAATCTTGATCGAACATTTTCTGTCAGAAGTAGTAGACTGAGATAAATATCAGATCACTGTGTAAGTAGTGAGGTTTTTACGCTAAATTGTAAATATAAAATAACAGTACTTACGTTTACATTTAATCGTAGACTCTTTAACCGTTGCTTTCAATGACAATATCTTCTTATTAGAATTAATCAACTTCTTACCACCGTTTTCATAGAACTTTTTGGAATTTCAAATGAAAAAGCGTCTATCTCAAATGGTTTTTTCAATATCAAAAGTTGTAAGTTGACTTGATTTTGATTCGATGAAAATATAGAAAACTTCGAAATTTTTAGCCATCTTACAGCTTCCAAAATATAAAAAAAATGCTCATCAGTCATAACTATTTCCAACGACGTCTTTAACGGTATTATATTTTTCTTCTTCAGACAACATCGAAACGTAAATGTCCAGCATTTTTGAAACAGAAAATCTCGTTCGAAATGTTCCTATTGGGGGCTCCAGAGAGAAGTTTCTCCGTATTTATAAAATAAATGCAATGAAAAACGACCGAATTTACGGGAGATCGAAAAAAATTGACCGAACGATGGCTAGAACGACGATACGGAAACGTGGTAGAAAGAATTTTTGGAAACTTCGTTGCGCCGCGCGCGCGATCGGATGGGTTGTTTATCACATGTTGAGACAGCCAATTAACCGAGCGTAGACCCCTATAGCGTGACACGAGGGGCACTGGAAGACGATTAAAGAAACGAATCGGCCGGAGATACGGCGCAGCGCGGCGGCGTTCGAACGGCTCGTACATGAAGAGACGTCGAAATCTAACTTGTAAGTCAAAGTTATCATCTGGCCTTTTTACCGGGGGCCCCCCGCCAGACCTCGGTTCCTCGGATTCCTCGATCGAGAACCCTTTCGGCCCTGCCATGTGTTTCGAATGAATTTACATGACGTTCCCGGCCCGTAGCTATGTCGGTTTTTGCGCGTGTGCGTGCCCACATACAACCACCGCGGCCAGCATGTGGGCAGAGATTCCCTGCAGCGGCAGATGTTGGACCATCTTCCCGTGTGCCCCTTCGAGATACGAAACCCGCCATGATTATACCCTATCTACCCACCGAGACCAGGGCCGTATCGTCTTGCTGAATTCTTCGGCGCCTCGGATTCGCTCGGTGACGCAACCGACCCCTTCTTCCCCCCCAACCCTGAGGAACCCCAACAACGATCTTATAGGGTCCCCGAGCTCGCCGGACTCTTCGTTTCTTTCGTCTTCTTTTCGTCTTGGTCCGATACCTTTATGGCTAAGAGTGACTGATGGACCTCCTGTGCCACCACGGTATTACTCCCGATTACGCTTCAACCGGTTACTATTTTTAGTATCTCTGTTGCAATGCGTGGACATTGTAGTACGAGAAGATGCGAGACCCTTACGGTGTTGCCAGCTTGTATATTCGGTAAGTCCGTGGGGATAAACTGAAAAGTTCGTAGAATTCCGTAGTACCGTTTCGAGAAAATCCGTGCACCGCTTGGATATGTAAATTAACCCTTTAGGCTGCCGGCACGATGCCATACGGAGTCATTAATATCGTACCGTATTTTTGAGAATAGATAGTTCCCCTTCGTTCGACTTCGATCGTGAAAACAAAATATTAGGGAACCTATTATATTATATTATAAATAATTCTTCTCGTTAAACATTGATCGTTGCAAAACACGATACAATATTGATGACTCCATATGGCGTCATGCCGGCAGTCTAAACTTTAAAGCTAAAATTTCTCATGGACCTTTGAATTGTGCGGTATACGAACAAAAAAAAAGGTCCTGCACCATTCGAACGAGAACGAAAACATCGTTGGGAGGAAGGAGGATTTGAAAACTGAATTGGCGCGGAGCTTTTTTTCTCTTTTTTTTTTAAGGCCATGAGATAAATCTGCTGGAATTTCATCCGATTTTGTGCGATCATCACTACGTGGCACCGTTTCCATCGGATCTACCAAAAGTCCGTAGATTTTCGTTCGAGATCCGTAAATCCGTAAACAGGGTTAAAAGTCCTAAAAGAGGTGGCAACACTGGGTCCTTATGCTTACTAATTTGTTCCTGAGTCGAATTTTCCCCCTTTTCCTCTCCAATTTTCTAACAGTCTTTTAAATGATACGAATTGAATCTAATGCGACGATTTGTGTTTTATTTGCTCTTAGTCTAGAGGTGCGAGCAGATTAGTGGAAAATTGAACGAATGAAGCTTCACTTCACCGAATCGAGCATTCTGGGGACATTACGTATAGAAAAAGCTCATGGACGATCGCAACAGCAAATTGCGATACTGTTCGATCAATCTCCAGCGGTTTCGCGAGAATTCTTACCGAGCCGCCACTAAGTAACATGAACACTTCCTATCGATCGTCGCACCTGGAACAATAAAGAAAGAACAGAATTAATTGGGATCGGTCGGATCGAGAAGGGAGAAAATTCGATCGGGAAAGAGTGTGAAACGGTTTTGAGGACGAATTTGAAACTGCACACGCGACGGCGCGACTCTCTCGGTGCATACTTTCTCTTTGCAGGGTTCACACGAATCTCTCGTTCTGCGCGACAACAATTCGCATCCCCTTTTTTCGAGACGCGGGACACGTTTCTGTTTTCGCGCCGCGCTCCCGTTTAATAATGATTATTGTTATTACTCCGAGCGCTCGGGTATCAACCGTACGGATTTCGCAACTTTACTTTTAAGGACGAGCCGGCCAACGTATACTTAAAGTGAAACGCTGCTTTGTCGTGGGACGGTTTTAAAACGCCTTGTGCAGCGCCGTTTCTCGAATTATAATAAACACAGGATGTTAAAGAATAACATCTGTAGAAATTGCACGTTACGCGGAAAGTCTTATTACCAAACGGAGCTACGTTCGGAATGCTCGGCGAGCGTGCAGTGGTCGGGATATAATAAACGCGGGGATCTGGGACGACCGAATGCGGAACGTTTCTTTTCGACACATGACATCGTAATGAACAACCTCGCGGTTTGCCGAACAAAAAATAAGAGAAATCATTTCTCCGGAAGAAATATTTCCGAGTCTTTGGAATCCACTGCACGAAAAAATAAGACATTATTTTCTATAGTTACGTTGGTTGTTTGTTTGTTCATTTATTTATTGTAAACGGGGTCAAGTCTCATTGGTGTGCATACGGTATGCAAGCAGTTAAAAAGAAATATTATTATTCGTTTTATTAATAAGTATTCATTCTTTCTGTTAACCCATCGCATTATAGCGTGTCAGATTAAATACGAACGTTATTCATTTCTTTTCTTATCTTTTTTGTTATTAGAGTCTAGAAATGAAAGTAAATGAAGACATACGAGAAACAAAAACTGTCTCGCTCTGCCAGGGAAATGATCAACAACGAAATGTTAACATTTCCAGCAATTATGTGCTTTGAGATATAATAGAGTAAAAGGTGCTAATATTGCACGAAATCAGTGCCTAATAAAGTCAGTAGACTGCGGATCTTCATGCGAAATAAAAATGTTCTGTACTAATAGTTAGAAACAAGATTTAGTTGAAAAAAATATATCTTCTGTCAATTTTCAAGTTTTTCTAATGTCTTCGTAGTTTTGCATTTCATCTAACCACATAGATTCATTCAGATGACGAAAAAGGTCTTTAATTCCAATTCTTGCAAAACGACGTAAGAAAGTCAGCATCCGCTAAAAAATTCACTGTCTAAAATAATCGGAGACACGAAACACTAGGTGCATTAACACCTTGCCGTACTTAACACGAGTCCGACTCGTAATAGAGATTTCTAATACGTAAAACCTGTTAAGTAGGGTCGCACACTTTTTTCCCTTTATTTCGCAATGTTCCTTTCTTCCTAAGAAGTGGCAAGGGCTCGACCAATCACGTTCGAAAGTGCACCGACAGTAAAAAAATTGGCTGTTGCACAAAGTTGACTGACACCATCGCCAGTTCTATAATCTTACCGCGTTCGAATCGTCATTTCTCGTCGATCTCGACAGAGTAGGAAGAGAAATTTGTGTAAAAAAGAAATATCCGGGATTCGAGCGAATCCTCCTGAACCGAGCAATAATTGCCGCGAGTTGCGGAAGATAATGGCAGGCACGAAATTCCATGTTGCGTCGTCCGTCTAGCGTGTCAGGCCCGACGCAACGAAAAAGGATCCGACCAGCAATTTTCTTGTTCATGGCGCAATGCGTGCGATACCCGGCCGGTCGAAGTGAATTCAAATTATCAACGATGTGAGACGTGTTCGCGGAAGCTCGTATAATTCTATCTCCGGCAGATCGCAAAACGGGCCCGGTCAACAGCAGCGGCAACAACAACAATAACAACAACATCAACAAGAACCTTTTTGTTGCGAATCGATCCTCGTCCGAAAATCCAATTTCATGCTCCGTTCAAGACGCGGCTCTCCTGGTTCACTGTTAGCGCATTACGTATTCCGGCTTTGCCCCGCCCTCTCATATTATTGCTCGACTCTGCGCATTTTTCCTTTCCTCTCTTTTCCTCCTCTCCCCTTCTCACTTTTTCTTTTTCGTACCGGGCCGGTTTCAGCTTCTTCTTCTTCTTCTTCTTCTTCTTCCTCCTCCTCCTCCTCCTCCTCTTCCTCCTACTCGGAGTTAGGTTATCGGTAAACCGAGCGTTCATTATAATCGCATCAAGACGCGCAAGATGATGCCGGGGAAGGGCACCGGCCATGGACCCCTTCAACGAAATTTCGCTCAGCCCGTGGGCCCATTTCGACCATAAACAAGCTCGGTTTCTTCAAAATTTTATCCTCGTTATTCAATTTGTACTTTTGACGGAGCACGAACGACCAGGCCGCCTTTTATTCTCTTTCACTTTGTAGCTGGCAATTTTATTGTCGTTTTCTAGAGCCAGATATTTCTCGAGGAATTCCTGCCGGATGATAGTAATTTATCGTAGAATGTCGAACGATCTTACTAGACAAAGGGTAATTTGTACAGTTAACCCGACTTTATTTTATTCTGCAGCATCCGGACAATTTTAGTGTCGTTAGTAGAGTACGAATGCTTATTTGTATCTTTATCTTTTAGAAAAGGGGAACTACTTTCAACGACTTTTGACGTCATTTTACAACATTCGCACAATTTGACGGATTTATGACAAAAATTGGACGATGTAATTTGAAACAGTGAAAAGTGTAAAAGAATTCAAGATTGTGAACGTATTTAATTGATCTTGTTAAAATTCTTTAAGAAGGAAAGAAATTTCTATATGATCTTGTTATTTCAAGATCAAAGGGGACAATTGTTTTTCATGAAGATTCGCTAGTCTAGTCGCGTTGCTAAACTAGAGATCCTTATTTCCATGTTCTCATGGAAAGTAAATCTCGCAAAAGTAGCTAAATGAGAACAATTTACGAAAAGTTTAATTAGATATTGTTTGCAAAGCGATGGAGTCTTTTATGTAATTAAGGGTATAAATTAATTAACATCACACGGGGAAACAAGACCTGGTAACGTAGGAATCTATTTAAGAAATGCTAACGGAAGAATTCTAGAATTGTCCAATAAATTCTTGATATCACTTTATTAATACATAAATCCGTGGCGATAAGAAGATACGTGTGGCGTGAAAAGAATCAGCATGACGAATTAAGCGCAAGATTTCGTTAATTCGCAAGAGTCACGAACGTTTCAGTGGTGGTAATAACGTTCCCGATTAAACTCTCATGAATACAGAGCAACACGCGTTCATCTCGCGTTTAATTCCAGAAGCGCAAACACGAAACAATATAGCTGGGTATCCGGGCTCGACGTTCGCTCGTAGGTAGTTTTCTCGAGATACCCTTTACCTGTTCCCCTTTCGAATAAATATTACCAGGATGGACCCCGCGTGTATTATATTATAATGTGCGAGAGGGCATGCTAATAGAATCCGGAGAAGGTTCGTCAGAAGGTACACAGATGGTCCAGCGTCGCCCTTAACCCTTCATCACGGAGGAATTCGGTCTCGTGTCGAAGACCGATGGATCGGGGACCTATTAATATTCCTTAGACTACCGGATCCCGTGAGAAAATTCCCCGAGGGTGTTTTTCCTTCGCCCCCATTAGCATAAGGCGATCATCCTTTCGTTTCTCACGGATCCAGCGACTGTTACGCACTCGATAAACAAATTCCCGATGCCCATTAACGGTTCATTCGCACCTTGTTCATCTCAATTTAATTGTATTTCGTACGTTCGTTCGTTGATTTTTAATTTTAATTTTATCACTGTATATTATCGCTATATTATGCGAATGCTATTCAGATTGAATTGTTTGTAATTCTTGCTGATGTAAATCTGTTTATAATGCTTGACAAACTATCGTGAAACCGGATCCCCATTTTTTGTACGCTTTTACGTCGATTAACGTTTCGTGATGCAAACACATATAAAATATTTTGAACAATTAAACTTCAAATATTGCGGAAATCTTTGTTGCACACGCATTGGTTATAGTGGAATTATGCGATTATCATTTACTGACTTACGTTCTGTTCGTATTGTAAATCATATAAATATCAAGATAGATCAAATTTTTCGTAAATGATGCGAATTAACCAACCAGCTGTTAAAAGTTCTACTACGATCCAACATTAATTTTGATATTAATTCATTCTTCCATACTTTATTTCAAATATAAATTGCGTTCGATACTCCGATCATCTCCTTAAAGAATTCCACTTCGTGTTTAATCTCTCTTTCTTAATGATGAAATCATCAGTAGACGGTACATGTTCAAACAACACAGAAATTCTCTGCATCATTTACAAGGAACGAGATTAAAATACAGTTTCTTCTCTTACTATTACAATAATTTAAAAGTATAACAAGACTACTGAATTGTTCTGACGTTTTGATGGTTTTATATTTCATCTGGATTCACTTTTTCCATAAATGCATTAAATCCCGCAGTCTAATCATCGCATTAACATCACTCTGCGCGTTATCCCGTTTCGATCTAACATTAATTTCTATATTAATTCATTACTCCGAATTTTCTCTAATGCAAATTGCACACGAACCTACGGCTATCTCTTTAAAAATTTACAGATCAAGTTTGTGATGTTGTTCCTAATGATAGGTACAATCTCTCATTAGCAACGCTTCGCACCTCATCCATCAGGATCTAACAGTACCTTCTGTATTCATTCGCTTCTTATAAATGAATTTGAAAAATTGTTGCTGCAATTTTCATCTCTGTTCAACAGTATAAAACACGGTGGATTCTTTTATTTAGAAATGGAAAACTCAACCTGATTTCTTAACACGCCTCGTTTCGATGCAAATGAAACTAATACCGAGAAATAAAAGGAACGAAAGTAATCTTGTGCTCTAATTTGAGGGAAAAAGTTAAACGTTGGAATAATTTTAAAGCGGTGCGAACTGGTTAAGGAGACTGGTGTATACTTTTCCAAGCTAGCAATCGCCTAACGGTTTCCGATCGTTACACCCCGTCCCGACTTTCACCCCTTTGCGCGTTGAATTTTCATAAAATTCACATAAATAAGCGCGTTTAGGCGGTGCTTATTTATATACAATATTTATACGCCACGCATGACCTGAAACGGCAGCCCTCGTGGAACTTTCGCGTAGGTATCGAACTGCCGCGCCTCGAAAGGGGTGAAAGGGATCACACACCTGTAAACGATCGAATCTTTTGGATCTTCGACCCTAACGTACAACAATTCGATCGTATTCTCTTTCACGAGCCTAAAGGACGACACTTTATATAATATTCTGATGTAGCATCCTATAATAAACACTTTCAGATGAGACGAAATACTGAAAATCCTGAACGCTAAAGAACTTTGCGTCGCGAACATCATTTTTCAATCGGTCTTCGGACACCATTAGCTCTCCGAATTAGTTTCTGGATTCCTATTGAACCATCAAGTAAAAATGCAGCTTTGTTACTCTCGGCCAATAGCTTATCACTATACTGCGTATTTTGTGACGTGAATTTATGATAAAATTGACTGAATAAAGTACCAAACAGTGAAGATGTTATAATAATTTATATTTATATATATATATAAAACGTTCTTACGATCTTTCTACTTTATCGAAGTTACTATGCTAATAGAAAAAATTTATTTTTATTTAACTCCTGTTTCCTACAATTGACTAAGAAAATTTGTATTTTGCAAGAAGATCTGCGGTCTACCCGTGACAAGCAACAATCGTGGTTCTTTGGGTTATTCGCTTGGATTTTGAATTTTTATAGAACTTTAAACGAATTTCACGTAAAATGTGATATTTAATCTTCCATACACGCCTGAGAAGATTACAAATTTTGCCAAATATTTTAAAATGAACTTGAAGTAATGCCTCAGAATTCTTCTAAGCTATCCAACGAGATTTATGTATTTTGGAATTGATGCTGTCGAGAAATTTTCAACTTTTTATTTACTTACACAAAGATTAATGAATTCGTTAAAAAAAGTTAAGGAGGTAAAAGTACTTAATATGAAACACCGCTGAATTCTGACCCCTAATTGAAACATTAGTATAAATAATACAAAAAAATAGACAGAGCATTTGAAAGTGAATGTAAAAATTCTACCCACATTTTTGACCATTATTCTTTATAAATAATCACTCGCACAAGTACTGTTATGTAACAATCAGCTGCAATAAAAATGTTTATTCGAATACGGTTGTTTTTAAGCAAGAATGATAACATGATACGAAAACGATGTTCCATAATAGTTCGTACTTTACTAGTCTATTCGTATCATTATTTATCCATATTAAATAAATATTTACAAGTTCATTACACTATCTAGAAACATGAATCTATCGAACAGTTGTATAAATATTCGACAATGACACTTTTAAATTGTAATAAAATCGCTGATAATCTTATACCTCCTCAAAAGTGTTTCATAAAAGGCACTTTTTACCTTAATCATCAATCGAACAGTATTCCGTGTAAGACGACCGAGACCGAATAAATTCGTGTCCGCCACGAAACACCCCACCCGAAATGGCTGTCCATTGGAAAAGCTGTACAGTCCGAGTGTCCCAGAAGTATTTCGAGTGCGTCAAGACGAGAAAAAGAGCAGAGCCCTCGTCGGAGGAAAAGTCACGTAGAACTTTTTTCCGGGTGGCGAATTTTTCGAAGCACTCGCTGATCCGGGGGTGAGAGTCTCCGGCAGCCGGGAGGGAAGAGGACCGGGCACCCTCCTCGCCCCGTTCGCAGCCATCATCGCGGAATCGACGAGCAAATACTTAAGGCGTAACCTCGTTACGCCGGCAGCCAGTGGAAAAGCGAGAAAAATCCACTTGAAGCCGGGCTGCAGCGACGACGGTGCCGGCGGCGACGGCGCGGAAAACTCGCTTCCGGTCGTTCGACGTCCCTTCGGCCGTTTGAAATACGACGGGGAGCCGTTGATGCGCGCCAGCCGTCGTGAGAAATGGGCGAGTACGCGAATCGCGACCTCGCGAGCATGCGAGCCGAAACTGACGGAATATCTCTTGCGGAAAATCTCGTCGCGCCGCGTCGTCGGGGATGAAACGAGCTCGCTCCGACATTTTTCGGAGCACGTTTGATCTCCCAATTAAGAAAAACGCGCCTGAATCCGGCCGCGCTAAGGGCCTCAACTACTCCGCGGAAAAGCGAAACGTTCTCGGAGCACAGGGAAAATTTCAACCGAGTCGCGGTTTTGCGGTTTATCCCGAGTTGTAAATTAATAGATGAAATTGTATACGTTCTAATCGGATTTTCGTCTGTCGTAAAAACCAACATTCTTTCGTCTAAGCACTCGCGTAACCATTTTTTGATCATTTAAGTATTCACTAGACTACGACGATTGTGAAACGGATGTCGAATAAAATGTATCTTAATTCTATCAGAATTTTTGCAGAATCGTTCGTTAGAGTTTAGAAAATACGGTTATATACTCGAAGTAACGGTATAATGACGAAGCTAACTACAAATCTCTATATCCTAGTTACATCAACGCTGAGTTCCGTTTAAGTCCCAATGTGACTTGAATCTGTCAAGCTAGTTTGAAACTAGGATAGTTAAATTTTACTGTAAACTACAGCATAAACGAAACATAAATTACACACCAATGTCGAATTATATCAAATGAAGATCCTTTGGTCAATGAAAATTGAACACACTGACGCATATAACACTATGCATTTGATACAGTCGATGTCCTAAAATTCAGCCTTCGGTAAAAAAGAAAGCAAGATCATGTGTATGATTTTGTTAATATTGTACATACATTTTCTTCGGTAACAACTGATTCATGTTGTTAGAAAAATTTCAAGGAAAGAAAGAGAGTGCAACATTCCCTGTCCCGAAGAAAGAACTTCGAACCCGCAAAATCGTATAGTTCCACTTTCGAACTGGTCAGAAATGATACAGTCGCGTGTAATAAAAGTGGTGGAGAAGATCAAGGGGCACGGATAAAAACGAGAAAAAGGAGTGCACCGTAAAATGGACGAATTTCGTAGACAGTAAAGCGCCGACGAGAACCTAGCATTATACGGTCCGACTCCAGCTAATTACATAGAGATGGAACGGACTAAGATAGAAATGGATAGTCCTCCGCGCGACGTAATTACCTAATTCGGCCATGCGTAATTTCCGACGATTAGGGTGTCGTTCCCGAGACATTTCTGAGGCAGCTGCAGGTGATACCGAATACCGCTCGTACCTTGGTTCGCTCGCGGGGACTTAATGCCGTGTGTCAACTTGATGAGTGTAGCTCTCGTTAGTGGACACACACCTGAGAAGCCTCGAGTCTCGAGCAGCTTCTATGCCAATAGCCGTTGCTACCGGTCTACCATAGAGCGCAAGAAGAACTTTGCTCTCACGTGGACGAGAGCGTGCGAGAGCTACTTTCCAGTCTGGCTCGCGTGTTGACACACAACATAACTCGCGCGAACTATGCTTCTTCCACTTCGAAATCAGAGGTTCTACCCCGCGAGTGTCTCGGGGATGTTGTACTCGATGAGTGCGCTAGCTTCTGAACGCGTGGGAATTCATCTTCTTTCCAATAATGATAATAATATTAATATCTTCGTTGCTTTTAGTCAGTTCGCAAAACTTTCGAACCGATCGGTTAGCAAATGTTGAAGACGTGTGATCCACCTCGTTTGAAATACCTCGGCAAAATTATTTTCCTTGTCTCTTATAGAGATCGACATCGAAGAAGACTTTAAACGAGACTTTGTTTCTCGGATTATAGAGTCTTCCTAGATCGAATGCAACTTTCTTAATCATTCTAATTGTCCGCGAATTTGTCACTAAATTACGAGTCTTCGCGTGTTTACAAAATCGGCGAACTTTGTAAAATAGAGGAAAATCTGTGCAGTATCAGCTAAACTAAATAAGCAGTCTGCGGATTTATGTACAAAACGAAAACTGTCATCGTTAGTTACACGAGTCAACAGTAATATCGAATACCATAAATGTTTGTGTTATTTTGCATTCGATCTACTCATTCTTATTACAGATTCTTAAAATTCGCAGTCTACTATATTTTCTCTAAAACATATTCCACTTAAGAGAATGAACTATTCTCTCGTTCCGCGTTTCGCGGAATTAGCTGGACAGATTGAAAATTCTCGGTCTCGTTATGGCTATTGTACGACCGTAACTTTCGGATGATGTTTGATCGTAAGAGAAATTACTCGTGCCGTGATGATTTCGTAAGCCGATTTTCGAGAGACGGTGATAGAGGAGCGGAGAGGCAAGGGTGGGCAAAGAAAGCCAGAGGTTTAGAATAAATCAAGTAGAAAGGCCGAGTGGGTCCACGGACTAGAAATATTTGGCACTCGCTTTGTACGAGGCCGCTGCACGGGACGGCCCAAAACGAAGAAGAGAAACGAGCAACAAGGAGGCTGTCGGCCGAGGAGCAGGACAGACCGAAGCCAAAGGGGAGAGAAAGATGAGAGCGGAGAGGAAGGGAGAGAGGTCGAGAGAGATGAAGAAAAAGAGAAAGAAGGAAAAAGGAGGCGAACGAACGCGGACCAGGCCACGTTACAACAGCAACGACTGAAGATATCAATCAACGGGCGCATTGTGCTCAGGGATAATTTGACGCGCGGCTGAAAGGGCCAGATCTCGAATTCCACGATCGGATAATGGCCCCTATAAGGCCCCGAGGAGGCCCCTCGACCGCCAGGAGTATCTACCGAGCCGCAGCTAGTACGGAAATCGTGGTGCGCGCGCGCGCGCGCAGCCTCCCTGCGATTGTCTTCGACTGCCGGGGAGCCTTTATTTTCGTCAAGACACATTACTCACGGGACCAGCGACCAATCGATCGCATCGATTTCATTCACAACCGATATCTGATACGACCGGTGACACCGGATTAAGTGTTTAAGTCTCGGGACTTGCGAACCGGGCCCGCGGAACGTCTGCTCGATCCTTCGACCCTTTAAGTCCTCGTCACTGTCCTCTGGCAGCGAGAGAAAATTCTTTTCGATTTTTCCGATTCTCGTGGAAACGCCAACTTCCTCGAGACTCGATCGGGACGGTCAATCTGATCGTTTTAGAATTGAGGGACTCAGTGGAAAACGGACACACATTTTATAATTTTAAATTTTACAATTTTATAATGGTATTTATATTTAAATGATATATAAAATTCGGTTGCAAATGGCGATTCTTATTAATTCTTGCTGCAAAATCATTTTTGTTATTACATTTTTTATTGAATCTTGAATGTTCCTAACGTCACGCGGATTTATACAATGTTATTTGATGACAAGTGAACGATTTCACATTAATTGGTTATGTAACGAATTAAACGACTATGTAAAAATCTAATACGGCAAAAATAAATTCATACATATGATGGAATTTGTTTCCAGAAGTTTTATAGGATCGGAATTCTTCTGAAATGGGAACTTTATTCGGTAAATATTTTACGTTTTAAATTTCGTTATAAATAACTAATTTCGGCAATAAATATACAAAGAAACTCGGCGATCATCCAAATCAACTAGCAGCAAACTTATTAACAGATTTACCTAAGTAGACTCAGAATGTTACACAATCGCTAGATAGTGTTGTAATTGGTGTGAATCACTGGACAAACGCCTACATGATATTATTAATCACCAGTTAATCAATTTACTTATTGCTCGTATTATATACTATAAAATCTGTGAAAATAAACCGAAAATTTCATTACAGCTTCTTATTTCTCGATTTAAAATGATACGTCTTTGAAACTGAAATTTTGATTTGCCGTTGTTATTTCGAAGCAATTTCAACTGCGGATCCGTCTGGTCGAAAATCTGTTCTCGCTCAAATGATTTCGTTGCGTTCGAATTCAAGAAAACTCCGCTGATTTGCATCTCTTTTTCAACGTTCACTGACTCCGTGCCAAGAATACAAACCCTGATATTTCAATTCACATTTCGGAGCACAATACGACGATCCAATCGAAATTAACGAAATTTTGTATCATTTCTGAAAGCAACACAATTTCTACCGAAATATCGTTCCTTTTCGAAAAAAAAGAAGAGAAACCCGCACAATTTCAACCGTATAATCACCAAACATTAAAAAAAAATTTTAACTTCCGAAATGGAACACGGTCGGATATTCGGTCGGTTATTCTGCGACTCGGAAAAAATATTTATTTTCGCACCGCACGGCTAACTGTGATTTATTACCACCGCCAGCTAAATGATTCGGAATGACGCAGAGGCAAATTCCCGCCGAGCGTCCGACGGCAAATAGTCGCACGATCTTTCGTCCGAGGCGGCCGACAATTACTTTCCAGAACACATTCTGCGGATTTCAGTGAAACCGAGTTCCAGCGAAACCAAAACCGACGGGGAATACGTGCAAATAGATTTTGCGAGTCTCAGTCAATTAACCGCGGGGTATCTAGCCGGAGAAACGGAGCCGCCTCGCGTTCCGAGCGGCTCGAAGTTTCTCCGGAATTCCATCGTTCCACCGAAAAATTTCGTTTCAGAAGATATCCACGGCGATCGAACGGCTCTCGGTTGTTTCGAAACTCGGCGCAACACGATTTCGAAACGTTCCGCCGTCGCCGCCGATGAATTTATGGAAGATGACGTTCCACTGTGGCAGCAAAAAGAAAAAAATACTTAACGTACGAGGCTGACGCGAACATCGACGGCGCGAAGTATCGCGGAGATATCCGGCTCTAACAACTTGATCGCGTGTGATTAATAGCACTCCTCCTGATAGTTCTCCCGACGCGAGAACGACTTTTATCAAGACCGTTTCTCCGCGACTGAAAAGCAGACGAGGCTCTTGCGTCAGCCTCGAAATCAATTTTTCAAGCGAACCCGGGGCTTTCCGAGAGTTCTCGAAATTTTTCGAGAGCAGTCACACGTGTCCGACTCGAGATGCTTTTCCCTTGCCGAAGCGCTGAATGGAGCACTTGACTCTCTCGCATCCTGCGAGCGCAGGATTGGGAGCCTCGCTGTTCCGAGGATACAATGCGACCTAACCGGAGGGCGCCGTTACCTGAACCACGGGAACACGTGCTCCGGTTTTTGTTCGATCGGGGAAATTTTTCGGGACACGCGAGACAGTCCGCGCTACAGGTGGACTCTTCTCGAGCCACAGTTTCGAACGAAGATTTGCGGTCAGCCCGTTTGCCTAACAGGTGGATCTGCTTCCACTCGGGAAACTGTTTGCTCGGGAGTGTCAGCGAAATCCGAGACTTGTTTGGCCGAACAAATTTGTCCGAAGACGCGGAATTCGCTATACGCCGGGAACGGCGTCCAAAGACACCGAAACAAAACAAAAACAGCCGAATATACGAACGTTTCCTAAACTCACTGGAGCGAGAAACTGTTCCCGTAAAGTGAATACTTGGTATCAGACATCGAAACGAACTGGCTAGCTAGAGATGTAACTTCGATGCTGGAAATTTAGGATTTTTGGTCGAATTTGTGAAATCGTGGACGCCAGCCACAGACATTGAAGCTTGCTGTACCTACTGGATCACCTGACTCGAAGTTAGGTAATGAACTGGCTGGGCAGAGCTGTTATTTCGATGCTCGAAATTCAGGATTTTTAGTGGAGTTCGTTGAATCAAGAAGACACTAAAGCTTGCTGTGCCAACTGGGACGAAAGACAGTTCCAGTGAAATGTGTACTCGTAATCGGTGGAATGAACTGGCTAGCTACAGATGTAACTTCGATACTGGAAATTACAGATATCACGTCGAGTTCGTTAAATTAAGGACGGATCACCTGAAGATCGTTGGTGCTCGCTTGTTCCATCGAAATGGAATAGTACTCGGAGTCGGGGAAATGAACTGATTAGCGCGATAGAGGTGCAGATTTGGGGCGGGAAATATCAAGTTTTTGGTCGAGTTTATTAAAGCAGCTGGTCTCTTACCTCACTCTCGAAAACCGGCGATCTGTCGACGTCGTGGAGATCTCGTAGCAACACGTCCAACCGCGACAGTCGTTGTCTGTCGCGGCTTTGCCGACGATTTCGCCGCGTTTGCCCCCACTATTTTAGCACACATTACTCTTTCTCTGTCGTTTACGTTTCTCTTTCTACACTAGCCCGCACTCAGTGCAAAATTGTATTCAGTTCGCCGATAAGAGACCGGTTATCTTTGCTCGTCGTTGCATAACGATCCAAAACGGCACCACATACCTGGCGAAGCTACGATATATATCTTCGAAGACGGTTACACCGACGACATACGGGGCTGTTGCCGATCGTCGAGCGGCCTTCTCCGGGGATCGAGCGAGACGTCGGTTCACACGATTCGGAGCACCACGTGGCTCGACACGACATGGTATCGCATCGCACAAACCATTCGAACGTCCCCCGGCTTGTTTGCGTTTCCCGTCGCGATCTCACTGAGCTGACGTCACTGGTACGATTTCGATAAAGTGAGACCCCGGGGCGAGTCGGAGCGATTCGTTCGAGGGAATCTGCCGGATCGTCTTCGGGTGGTGAGGATACAATCCGATTGGCCCGCGATCTCGTCGCGTACGATCGTTCAAAGATATTCGAGCAACGATTATCGTTCTCCCCGAACATCTGTTAGCGTGCGTCAGCGAGCCTCGGGTTTCCTGGGGGCCCGACTTGTCGCTGATCGCGTCGAGCCCCCGGAGGCTCGGTCAGCAAGAGACGTTCAAAGTCTTGTCACGGAGAACGGACGAGCGTGATGTTTTCGAGCGCACGGATCCGACGTGGTTCTCGTCAAAAGCGAATGGTTCTCGGGCGTCGCCGACGGTTCACGGAAGGCTGGCCACTCGGCGGTGGGCCTCGACTACCGGAAGCCCGGGTAAATCCATCGCGAAACCGATCCTCCGGTTTTCCGAAGCGGTGATCGCTGCGCGGTGTCCAAGAGGGAAGCAGCAGAGGAGGACTGGATGAAGAGAGACTGCCCAGGAAGGTTCACACTGCCCGGCGGTCTGATCGCTGACGACTGAACGCCGTGGTAGCGTTTCACCGCGTAGTAAGCCGACTCTCACCCCGCCAACGGCCGCTATCTCACTCTCTCACTCTCTCTTGCTCACTCCTCGCGGCGAAGCAGAGTGAGAGAGAAAGAAAGAGAGAAAGAGAGAGAGAGAGAGAGAGAGTGAGAGACACGAGCGATCGAAAGAAACGGAGAAAGAGAGAGGGCCGGTGAAAAAGAGAAAGAGAGAGCCAGACAGCTATAGCTAGCTAGCTAGCTGGCAAAAGAGAGAGAGAAAGAGAGAGCGAGCGAGAGAGAGAGAAAGCGCGGTAGGGGGAGAGAAAGAGAGCAGGAGACACCCGTCTTTTTCGACCCACTCTGACGTTCTGCGCGTCCTGAGGCCAGCATGCCCCCGTCCTGCTACTCGCTCCGTTCTCTGCATTCGCCCCACCAGATCTTTTATACTCTATCCCCACCAGCCGCGTTCTCTGCCCCCACTATGCGTGCCGATGCCCCCACCACGGACTCGCAGAGGTTCACGCGGTCGCCGCTGGGCGGCACCAGCGTCCAAACGGTCCGGCGGGACGCCGCTCGAGCGTGGCGGGCAACAAAGATCCCGTCGCCCCAGTCGGCGGCGCCGTTCTATGGGAGAGGACGCGTCGCACTGGTTGGTGGAAGGGGAGTGGTAACTACGGGGGTGAGTTCGAGTTCCCCTCGCCGCGTTCTCCCACCTTCCCCTCCGA
Source organism: Megalopta genalis (assembly GCF_051020955.1). Taxonomy (NCBI): domain Eukaryota; kingdom Metazoa; phylum Arthropoda; class Insecta; order Hymenoptera; family Halictidae; genus Megalopta; species Megalopta genalis. Next base: position 1,421,901 of record NC_135031.1, read on the forward strand.
CGCTATCGCTCCTCCTCCACCCCCACCGGCGCGGCACGTGCTCCGTTACGCTCGAGCCTGCGTGCTCGCCGATAGTACCGTCCTCGTCTCGATAAACCGTACGCCGGCTGACGGGGTGGGGGCGGCGGCCACTCGGTGGGGATGTTTGTGGAATGAGCCGGGGGTGGGGGACGGTGGACCGTAACACCGCCAGCACACGTCACGCGCTCTCCACGCTGCGAGTATGGTCGTATCGGGAGCCGCGAGGATTTTTATCCGAAGCAAACCGCCGCGGCGCGCTCCGCTCCGCGCCGGCCCGGGACTTTTTCGAGCACTTTCACAGCGAACCAGACGAACGGCACGAGCAACCCGACAGGGAGAACGGGCAAGGTCGTCGTCGTTGCCTTATCGTGCCGCGCTATCACTGATGCAGAACGTTTGCCGAGTTATTTATTCGTATCTAGCGACGCGTTAATCACTCCCGCAGCCGGCGGATAGCGCGATTACGCTCGGCCTGACGAATGTGAACCAGTTTCCGGGGAGAACGGAGGGCGATAGCCGGTAGCTAGTCACGGGTGTCTAGGGCAGATTCACGGATTCGCCGGCGCCGCGATCTGATATCAGCAGGTCGCCGCCGAAGAGCTGGTGTCCTTATCTTCCTGCGGAGCGTCGTAAATTCGAGAAGACAGTTCGAATCGAACTCACCGCTCGACTAAGACGAAGCCGGATCACCGGCAGGTCTAGGAGATTGCGAGCTTCCTAACCACTTCCTACCACTGTTCTAGCTGTGGGCCACGTGATTCCACGTACGCTCCCCAAAGAAACCTAACCGAGCTACCCTGTCTGCGTTGTCTTCCTCTCGCGGAGAGCACACCGCCGGGTGCGTGACAGATAGAATTATACGAACCAGGAGACTTTGAGCCGCTCCGCCAACTTAGAGACCGACTCTGCCGTCCGATCGCGATACGATCGTCGTCACGACCTGCCGAACAGCCTGACCAACGCAAACACTGACCACTGCGAACCACGCGTACACGTTTCCACGGTCCCCTCTCGAGAGACGTCGCGGGAATCGGCGATCTCCGAGACGAACGAGAACCGAGATATCGCTCGGACACGGGAGGACAGTGTCTCAAGAGAGGGTTGCCACGCGTTGAACTGACTGTTGTCGAGCTCGATCGGTTCGCCCGAAGCAGCCAGTTTCCCCTTCGCCACTTTCCCTGAGCCTCCCTACCGCCGGGTCTCCGCGAACGCACACTAAACGCCGCGCGTATTTTCCCCTTCATCCCTTCTCGCGTTGCCACTCGTCTTCCTCCCCCGTTCGGGGACGCGAAATTCCGGAATTTCGCGGACTCTTGACTCCACCTTCCCCCTCGCGGAGCGCAAAATCTTTTTTTTAAACCCCGCCTAGCCGTGCGTCGAAGAGAGAGGCACCGTCAACGGGGAAAAAACTGGGCAAGCGCGGAGCCGAGCTGCCTTTTTCCCACTTCTTCCGAGAGCGCGCGAACCGCCGTAGCTCCGCCCCCTTTCCACGGCCTCCCCCAGTCGCTTTTCCGACGCTTTTCCGTTTTCCGGGGAACATGGCTTGCCGCAGGACGAGCGAGCCTGCCCCTCTGGCGACTGCTGCGAGCGGCCGGTCTCTCTGCTGCCATCTGGCAGCGAGCATCTTGCATCACGATACAGTCTGTTTTGCTAATTTTGCAACGAGATCGATGTACATCGATGGAAATATGAAGTAAAACGAATTTCTAACGATTTTTACGCGAGATGGAAGTTTTCTAAACTTGAGAATTTTAACAGATGCGAAGAATTTTTTATTTATTACGAAATTTTCTTTCTTCATTTCGTTAAATGCGGTGTCTCATGATTTAGAGTTGTGTATTTGTTGAGAATGCATGCAGGGGAGTAGACGGAATTAAATTTATTGATAGGTATTTGCATAAACCGTGTTATCGTCTGCTGGTAGAGGAGGAATCTGCTATCTCCTGGGCATCGATTTTACTAGGCCGGCGAAGTTACTAGACTGCAGGTGGGCGACATCTGTCGGCGAAGTTGCCGGCACCGGGGTAAATCACCCCTTAGAACTTTCACATTTTTCTGAACGGATAGATACTTGTCTAGTTTCTTAATCATTTTCTTCGCCAGTCAAGAATTTGTGAAAATATGACTTATCGTGCGGATTGTAAGTAAATGTATTATTTTAGATTTAAAATAAGTAGGGATGGCTGATCATGTAAAATATTTGATATTTATTTTTCAGAATCTAACGAAGCATTTTTAACTAATCAGAATTTCGGTATTACAGTGCAGAATGCGATAGAAACATTGAGAATAATTTAAATCAATGAGAGAAAAGAGATCATCCCCTAAACGGGGGTGACATTGCCCACTGATAAAATTCCCTATTCCATCGTTCAGTCGGTGAGGCAGGTATTTACCCGGACTCTGTACCGGTTTTCTGAAACTTGATAGGAATTAGACTACTGATGGCGCATGTATGTATAATTTTAACGAAGCTAAGACTTTACGCAAAAATGTACAATCAGAAAATGGTTCATCAGACCATCGTTTTGTGAACATTAATTTGTTGTCCAATTTCTATTTCGTTCTTTAGATTTCTAACGCGATTTTCAACTGCAATTTATTTCACAATTTATTTGGATGATTTTCGTATATGTATAGTTATTGTAACTGTAAACCTCCCAGGTTGGTCAAAATAGTCAGTCTCAAATATGCTATTTTTAAATGGTTAAAATTCTCAAGACACTTCTTTTAAGAAACGACTGAATAAACTCTTTTTTTCAAACTTATATTATAAGAAGATGACGATAAGTCTAAATAAATTCAATATTAACATTCTAATGAAGTAGCACACGTTAGATACTTCCAGAGATCGTTAGGTTCGGTACTAACGCTTCATTCCATCCAAGTATAGTAAATATCGGGTCGTTCGGAAAGTCGTTCTTTCTCGAGCAAACGAAAGACGATTTATCAATTTTCAAAGTAAAAAAGTAAAAATCTTTTTATGGTTTTCTGGTAGCTTCGAAATCTCATGCTCGTAGACATCCTACCTTTTATTGTCAAAATACTGACTCAAATGTTTGTTTAACACCCTTGCAAAATGAAATTTTTTTTGAAAAACGAAGCAACACTCCGAAGAACCCAATACCGTCAGTCAATGATCGGAGAAATTAGAAAGTGAAAGATAACAATTTTCTAACGAAAGTATGTGAACGTCAACGAAATGTATCGATTACGATAGTGCCTGCTTCATTTGTTAAAAATTATCATGGACAAAAATGAACAGGCTCACGGTAGTCAAAGCGCCAACACAGATTTTCACCGAATCATCGATCCCGATCCTATCTCGGTCCGCTCGCATTCCCATTTTCCAGACACTTTGTGCTGCAGTTTCTCGGCTGCGGAATGTAGCAACAATTCCGTCGAGATCGCGAAAAAAGAAACGGATAGGTACAGGCAGTCAGGCAGGCAGGCAGGCAGCGGGCAGTCATGCGTTGAGCAGGGAACGCGTCAAGTAGATTAAAACGATTATGGTCAGACGGGGCCCGGCAGGCGAGTGTTTATCGGCGGGCCGAAATGCCGTCGACGATTTTTGCCCGTCCTCGGCCGATTCCGATCGCGATCGGCCCGGCAACGGGGATCGGATGCCTTCTCCCCCTGCCTATAGCTTTTTTCCGTTTTTTGTTGTTTTCGACGGGGGCAGCTTTACGAGTTACGTGCATCTGTCGGTGGCAGTCAGCCACGGAATTCGAGCGAAGCAATGCGAGGTATGTGCGTGGCCGTGTAACGCGTAAGTGACCACCGGCACGGTGATAATTATGACGCTGGCCGGCGATAAGGATCTTCTGGTTTGTCGGCGATAATTATGCGTGTGGGACCGCGCGGCGCGGCCGCCATTACCACTCGGAAGAAAAAGGGAAAGGGGCCGGCGCGACGGCGTTTCCGGTAACCAAGAATGCGACAACCGCCGATTAACGGAGCCCGCCGACAAAAGGATCGTTCGCTCGGTGACACAGAATTTCGACGGGTCCTCGTGCGACGCGATCGGGCTCGTGAGAAGTTGCAGAAACGCGACACCGGTTTTCCACCGTGTCGTTTCGGCCCCGTTGTTTCTTTCGTTTCCCTTTTTTTTCTTCCGAGAGAAAGAGATAATTAGGTCGGGCGCTAGGATAAACTATCGGCTGACAGTAAGTTCTTCCCCGTTTACATCTTGATCGCGCTGTGTATTTTTCGTCGACAGGTTAGTAATCATCTAACGAGCGCAGTTTTTGCGAGACGCCTCGCTTTCGACCGTGAAATTAGGAGCAATTTAGTCTTTCAGGGAACTATTCGCTCTTTGCGTAGCAAAGCCGTCGCTTCCTTGTACTTCGCAGTTGGCGGCTCTAATCTCGCCTTGCCACATTGTTTCTGGAACGTGTGCATTTTATTTAATTTTTGTCCGTGGCTCTCGACCATCTTGGCGATACTAATTTATTCATTTGCTGGCTACGAGTGTTAAGAAAATGCAGATTAGAGTCTGCTTCGTGGGATCTTCGGGAAAATATAATTTTCAGTACTTTATTTACCGGAAGCATGTTGATAGGTACTTAACTTGGAAATGACCCGCTAGTATTGCCAGCGATCCGACAAAATATTTCATTTGTCTGAAAACGTGTGAATAAATACTAAAACATTGAACTAATGTATTATACAATCCATACAATATATAATATATAATATATAATATATAATATATAATATATAATATATAATATATAATATATAATATATAATATATAATATATAATATATAATATATAATATATAATATATAATATATAATATATAATATAATATATATAATAATAATATATACCAAGTACAATCGAAATTCGAACATTTAGGAAACATAAGATACAAAATTTTACTTTATCAGAGAGGAAAGATATATATATCTGAAAACTTTTTTCATGTTTTTCTCAAAACTACATCTTTCGACTTGGTTATCACAAAAGCTCCTGAACTATAAATCTGATTTAGTTCAAATTTTATGGATATATTTGGCATAGGGTATTCTACAATGCAGTGTACGATTTTTTTTATATGTGAAGTGCATAATTTTTTATTAGTATTTATAGTTGATTTTTTGGGACAAAAGCAGCGGTTTCTTTCTCAAACTGTGGTCATTTCTACAACCATTACAATTTTCAAAAATCCATACGCTACATTTTGGGCAATAGTTTCTAAATTACGAACCAACAAAATTTTTTCCATTCTGATGTCACACATTTTGTCAATTTTGTCTTAGAAAGTCTAAATCTTTTGATTGGTAATTACCTGCAAAAACTTCCCACACTTGACCTATTTCTTAACGCCTCCGGGTAGTGTCCTCCCTTAACACGAGAACAACCGTGCCCTAAACGCGACTAACGTAAATTGCTTCATGTCGACGATAAGATTGAATTTATTCAAACCTCGTATGATTTTTATTATAAAATATGCTCGACTAAAAATGTTTATCTAAAAGATTCCCGTGGAAACACTTTCATAATATTATCCACTGTAGATAAAAAAAATCAGAAACCAGTCATTTTGCCTGGTATGCTAGTGTTAAAACAGAAAAAAACAGGGCTTTATTTTACAACCCAATGCATTCGATTTTATGCAAACATAAGTCATTTTTTCGAAGCTGTTACGCGAGAATCCCCTTAATTCCGGGATCGCAGGAACGAAAGGATTTCCCCGACGGTAGAGAAAGACCGCTATGATAATATCGAAGGATGACGGTGCGATTCAGCCGTGCACGGATGGATTATGGATAGCCGACGGTCGAGCCGCGGCCTACGAAACCCCCGAAGACTAATTCGACGTAATGACAACGGCTTAAAGGTACGATCCACCAGGGCTGATTGGATGCCAACGGCGTTTCGCAATACCTGGAAGCCGATTGGACGCGGGCACCCCGTCGAGGCGACGCGTCGCATGGCATCGGCCGTGTAACAACCAACGGATTACGCCGGCAGGCCTGTCGCCGCTCGTAATTGATTTCGTTTAAACGGTGCAGCACGACCCCTCCCGTCCACCCCGTCGTCCCTCCTCGCCCCATAATGCGCGTGTTGCTCGCTAAAAAATCGAATCGGAAATGCAACCGTTTTCTTGCCGCTTCATTCTCAAACGATTATTCTAAGATCACCAATCAAATCCAATAATATTCTGTCCCACGATTCGCTATCGTTTTGGTTGTTTTTTTTTGGCAGCTTATTTCTTATTTGTACAGACCGTATGCAAAAATTGGCGCACTGCAGATGGCGATTGCAACGCAAACAGCCCGAAGAACGCGACAATATGCGGCTGTTGTTGTTACGAAAATTGGAAAATGAAGAATTCCCGCGCAGTTTTAATGAAGCAGACGTGCTTTTATTTGCTATGTTGCACACAATTCGCCGGTAACGTTTGTTTCTCTTGTTTGTTTGACTCATGTAGAACGCGCGGAAAAATTGACGGCACTGCGGATGTTAATTGCGACCGCGGACGATCTTTTCAGATAACAATGCATCTGTTGTTGTAAATGCAGAATTTAATGATCACTGACTTCATCGCGGTTTTAATCGATCGCGTATGTTTCAATTTGCTGAGTGTCTGCGGACAACTGTAGTTATTATCGTTGACATGATACGTAAATTAAATAAATATAGTAGAATCAATCTATATCAATTCTATAAACAATTCATCAGTTAACCCCTTTTCTGATGATTTCTTTTACAATCGGGTTTATTAGCACTTTAGGCTTAATAATTTACTTGATAGAATTTGTGTTTTTTTTATATGTCTTTATTTACTTTCATTTTTAGTGTCCGATAACAGTTTAACCGGCTTTTCGAATTGATTGATTTATTAGATTCTGTGAAACCTTGGCAACAAAATACATAATTAATTCACACCTGCAAATAGTTTTCAACTGCTATCTCTTACACAAGGACAATACGTAACCCTTTTAATGCCGACCAAAAGAGTTGTATATCTAAGCGGAAATTACCAAACCTGGACGATGTTGTTTGGCGAAGTTTCAGCGAGAAATCATAAAAATCGTGTAATGACTGATAATTACAAAATCCTAAAAGAAACATAAATTAAGGATTGATATCGTTCTCTATGCAAAAAATGTTTAGAAACAACATTTTCTGAAGTGTAGCCAACAACAAGGATTAAATTAAACGAATATAGTAAATTCTCCCTAATTTTTCTTCAGCTTGCAAACAAAAATGGACAATTTGCATCTCGTTTTTATAGTTGTTGACGATAGACAAATATAAAAATGAGCCGCGAGACTCGAATAATCGTATCACGTCTTCCCAAATTGTCCATTTTTATATACAAGCTGAAGGAAAATTAGGGAGAATTTACTGTATAGCAAAAACAATTTACCAATGTATCTGAGTAGAATCTGAAATACGAAAGTAATTTTCTACAATCGGTTAACATACTAAAAAAAAATTACTGGCAGCAGGTCGTTTAAAACAGCAAATACGCGATGAAAGGGTCAGACATTGTTGTCAACGCTATCGACAGCCGCATCTGCGTTCAGATTGCGGGAAACGCTGGTTTAATTGTTCTCCCCACGCTTTACGTCCGTTCACACCCCGAGAGATCATAAGGCTCGACGAATACGATATTCAATTATCGAGCGGCGCGGCGTGCAAAAGTCCCGCCGACATTTCCGCAAACTGTGACCCGACGGCCATAAACAACGCATAAACGTCTGCGGCGTCGATGAAAGCGCGAAAAAATCGGGAAACACCGGGCGGGAGTGGTGGTTGACGTAATCAAGGGGTAGCGGAACCGTTCGTACGCGAGTCTCATGGGCTCGTAACTAATTTCCCCGTTAAAGGAGCTGCGCGGCTCGCGTGCACGCGCTGCATACGCTGGCTGCATGCGTTGCATGCGTGCACCGCGTGGGCGGCGCCGCATCAGCGTACCGACGCACCGGTGCATCGGACGTTAAACAACGGGCCGGTGTTTACGGCCGTGTCGGCTAATAAATAATTCGCGGCGACGATTTTCCCGCCCATGGTGCCCGCGTTTTTTGCGTCTCGAAGTGGCACTGCTGGTCAGCGACTTTCATAATTTAACCACTTAACGTACAACAACGCTGGCAAATACCGTTTTTGTTACGGAGAATATTTACGCCCGGTTCTTATACAGTTTTTCTCGCTGAATCCGAATCGGGAATCCGTTTTTTTCCTATCACGTGTAGTTTTTATCACAGTTGTGCCAAAAAAGTAATCAGATTAATAATTAACGATTATAATTTGTTAGTCATTGTAACTAATTTCTAATCGTTTATAATAACTAATGAGTCATAATCGTTAATCGTTAATCGGATTATATTTTGCCGAACTTTGATTTTTCTGTAATTCCGTTTTGAATCACTGAAAAGTTTTGATTTTATGGATTTTCTACTAATGATTCTGGTAAACGAGACTTTATCACAGATAATATTTACACTGATTCTTGTATATTTTTTTCTCGTTGAATCTTTTATCACGTATAATTTTTATGTACGCGGTAACTAATTGTTTCAAATAAAAAATGTTTCAAAATCAACGTTTAATCTGCCGGCTGATTATTGCTGGACGCTGAAACGGGATGAAGCCAAGTATTCAGGAATGTCAACAAGTAGCATATTCTGTGTAATGTGTTATACTTTAAATATGTAGGATTATAGTAATTATTTAATATTATAATTCGTGATTCTAGAAACGGATTGCATATTTAAATTCAGTGTAAAAAAAGCAGTATTATGCTCACAGATTGTGTAACAAAAAAAATGGGTCAAATTTTGTTTTCGAATGAATATTTAATCAAATCGATTTTTCATGAAATGACATCTGCACCTATACTTGTAGTTGTAGAATAGATTTATCATTTTCCATATAATATAGAAAATGTTCATTCGGTGTGAGGGTTGGGGGCGATGTTTATTTATTCATTGAACGTATCACCTTAGCATATAGAATGTTTCCGCTGTTCTTCATATGTTTTCTTGTATGCGAACGTAAATTTCCGAGCAATCGCTTGATAGCAATTACTAGAAACGTTTTTTGTTCGACAGTTAATTGACTGTCGCATTCAAGATCGAGTAAAAATCAGACGTTTTATGAAACGAATGCAAAAACACGAGGAAAGAATTTCCATACAGAGAACTCAAGCTGATGATTAACGATACTTGTCCGCCGGTAATAATTAATGAAGATATTGGATCAATCCTCGAGGCTCTAGCTTTTCCTGTTTGCGCACGGATCATCGGGAACGAGTTTCGGGGAATAAAATGCGTCGCGGAAGGAGTCAGGCTCTTTTGAAACGCGAGGATAAAAATTCCATTCTTCGTACGGATCCAGCCCCTAATTCGAAAAATCAACCTGCTAAAAGGGTCGACCACGCCCCGCAACGTTTTTTCCTGTGGCTACGAAAGAGATCTGTTCTCTCCCTATTTTTCTCTTTTTCTCTTTCTCTCTCTTTCTCCGGTATTAGGGGATTTCGGGAGGTTTTTTCATCACCCATGTGCACCTGTACCTATGGTGCACAGGGTCCCCACTAACTTTCCACGGTTCGGTTACACGGTGTGTGTTCAAGATCGTTTTCCAGATACCTGGACCCTCGAGGGTCTACCTGCAACCTGCACCGTGGCGAGCTCCATCGAGAAGTCGAGAACCAGTAGTTTGCTCTGGGCCTATTGTACTTCTAACGATCCCGTTTATGGGGCAATTTCGGCAAGTAGTCCGCCGGCACTAATGTTTCGTGCCAGATACGAAAATCGTCCAGTCGATATCCGAAGGAACTGCGATAGCAGTTGCCGAACATCGAATCTCGAATTATCCAAACTGTTCTAGCTTCCTGAACTACCCCGTTAGCTTCACAATTTTTTTGTGATACTTTTAAATATTTCAGTGTTCGAATACCGTTTAATTGTCGAAAAGCCTAAAAATTTAAATGTTTGAACGTTTAAATATCTTAAAATCTTCGAATCCTTCTTTAAACGTTAGGATATCTGAATGTTTAAAAGTTTCAATTTTGGGCATTGGAATTTTGAAATGTTCGAATCTTTGAAATTATAAATCTTGAAGACTTGAATCGTAGATTATTTCAGTCTCTGAATATTTAAATTTTCAAGTGTTTGAACGTTCGAGAGTTTAAATTTTGGAGTTTCGAATTTTCGATTATTTAAATCTTTGAATATTGGACTTCAGAATCTTTGGATTTCTGAATTTTTTAATCTTTGGACATTTCAATTTTGAAGTGTTTCGGATCGTTGAAAGTATAAATTTTTGAATTTTGCATTTTCGATGATTTAAAATTTGGAATGTTTGAATTTTTATGCATTTGAATATTCGAAATGTTTGAACTCTTCAATATTTGACTGTTTAGATTTCTGAATACCGAAATTTTTCTATTCTTGATTATTTGAGTATGCGAATTTTTGAATTTTTAAGTATTCGAATGATGCGTTTCTTGTATACAATCGCACCGTCTAATACAAATTTTCCACATTTCCAGACGAACAATTGTCAAATAATCCCACGTGCAGTGTCACCGTGAAAGCAACGATGCAATGATCGGTTAACCGTCGAAACGGTCGCGTACGATGGTGCATGAAGCAAAGTATCGGCGATCATTTGTCTCCTATCGTTGGCTCTAAACAACCATACACCTAATTACACGTTATTGGTTAATAATAGCGATGATTACCAGGCGAATTACATCAGAGCCAAGAGAACGTGTAGTCATGCTCTAACAGAGGCTTTAATTGTATCCACTGTGAGAATACACGGTGTATCAGTTCATCTCGTGCCGGCCGGCCCTCGCGGATTAATCATTAGCGTTTCCCAGCTACTTTTATAGAAGATAATACCATTAAAAGCGTTGAATAATAACGCAGTCGGCTGATCGCTATCTCGCGGTATCATCCAGCACGCGAAACGCTTGTAAATTGTTTTCTAGCCGGCAGGATCGGCGCTGTTGCGAATAAATTTCGGATTCGTTAGCGGGAACAGTCGTTCGCGGCTACCGATACCATCTTCGGTTTTTGTCCGTGAATCTTTTCAAATATTTAACGGCGATGCCGGGTATCGCCATTATCATTGCTAATCACGTAATGCTGTTTTTAATGCTATTCGGCTACGGCTCGATCGTGTTCCTAATTATTTAGGTATTCGTACGAATTTTCAGCTGCTGAAATACGACATATCGCGAGACTCTAAAAGGAAAGCTGATCCCAAAGGTGGCGAGTGTTTTCGGCGAGAAATGGAAATAATAATGGAACATCTTTCTATGATCGCGCGTTGCAATTTGACGTATTCACATTAAGGAAGCAAACAAGTATAACGCAAAAATGCTAAAGCAAAATTAAAAGCTAAAATATATAAAGCTGAAGCAAAATTTATTTGCAACCTCGCACTCAATGAACCTCAAACATTGAAAGAAAGTTAGACTTCGTAAGTTCGCAAACATTGGTCAACATTCGCATTAAAATTAAATAGATTATAATAATTATTATAATAATATATAGTAATAGTAATAATGATAGAATAATAATCAAAATGAAAGTGAAAACACTATGATTACAATATACGAAACAAACACAAACTAAACATCGTAGCTTCTGATAAGATTATATAGTCGATTTTAAAATGCATTAAAATCATTAACGAAAAAGTCGATATCATTACTAGAAGCGTTCGCCAAATTGAGAATCCTATTCGAAGGATCGGTATAGAGAAAACGAGAGACACACAATGACAAGACACAAAAACTCGGTGGATTCCCGTAGAAGAACGCGGATTGTTAAATTTTACGTTATTTATATGCACATTATTACGTAAACTTTACGATCGCCGGTCCACCCTTAAATGCACATCGTTTTTATTTCAAATAATTACTTTCTCTAAAACGCTTGAAATATCAGTTACAGATTTGAAAAATGATATGTAACGAAAGATCGCGTACTTAAGGGCTACTTTTCCAGATGATCGTAGGCGCTACTTTGTATATTACTTTTGACGTACCAAGTTTGCGGAAGCCTCGATCCCGGGATTGAAAGAAAACTCCGAGAATGCAGCACGAGGGTCGGTGCATGCTTGCGCAACGTCACCAACAGCGTAACGCAGTCGACACGAAACTGACCTGCACCCCATAGCCACGAGATGGTCCCGCGCTTTTTCTTCCATGGTTCTACGCGCGCACATGGGCACACCCACACACCGAAGACCCAACGCCCCTTATGGCCTGTCTATGCGAGCGGACAGAAACGAAACTGGCCCCTAGAAACTTGTCTCGGTCAGTCAAAGCTTCTCGAAAGTCGATTCTCCTCGGTGTATAATCTCTTGCGATGCATTCTAGACCGACAGATACAGCCCGCGTGGGGAGGGAAACGAGGGGAGAGGGAACTCGACAGCGTTTAACAGCCTGCAGGGTACTCGAACCATGAAAACAACGATTTTTTTCTTTCTTTGAACAGCGCAAGTAGCTTTCTTTCTAATGTAAATACTGTGTACCATTAAATACGATACACAGCGTACATCTGAGCGTCTACAGTTTTCATAGTGGAAACATGTGTCTATTTTATGTATGCAAGGGATACATTGAATTCTATTCTGTTCCCCATTTATCTAACTTGTTTCTTCATGTTTTTCTCTGAACAGCACCGTAACTTCCTTCCTGTCATAAACATACTGCGGATTTTTATGCAAAATGAAACCTGTCCAAGCTAATCGTAAGAAACGTAAGTCGTATAAAAATATATTTCCTCTTTAATTAATTTTAATGAGATATCTATATTATAAAAATATTTCCCGAACTCTTCTAGTGTTTTTAACGTTTTGTTCTTGATCCAGTCAGGTTTATCGAGAATGCATAAAATCAGCAGTTTATAAATATTGTGTTGAACATCTGTACGGTTCTGGAGATGGTAAAATGTGTCTACTTTACTTTAGCAAGGTTCTTTTTTCATCATACAGCACCGTTGTTTTGTTTCTGCTTCAATTATTGTGTATCATCAAATACGATACGCATATGAATTTTTGAACAGCTTTAGTGATAGAAAAATGTGTCTATTTTACATATGCAAGGTTTCATTTAATCTTAACCTGTTGCTCATTTCTCCAATTTAATTTGTCTATTGATTCATTCTGCAAACAGCATCGTAGCTTCCGTCCTATTTTAAATGTATTGCGTACCATCAAACACAATATATAACGTATACATGATATATAATATAACATATAATATATATATGTTAATATAATATATATATATATATATATATATATATATATATATATATATATAATATAACACACAATATATGAATCCGCTTTACATGTGCAAGGTTCCATTTAATTCTGCTCTGTGTACCTTATTTTTACAATGTAGTTTGTCTCTTTCTCGCTGTTTTAAACGCGGTGTACTACTAAATACGATACACAGGGTGAGTCTTGATATTTTTAACAGTCGTATAGGTGGGGAAATGTGTCTATTTTACGTGTGCGAAGTTTTATCGAATACTAATGAGTTTCTCATTTTTACATATTAATTTGCCTCTTGATTTTTTCTCTGGAAATCGTAACAGCCTCTTTTATATTTTAATACTGCGTACAACCGGGAAAATATGCAGTGCGAATCTTGAAATCTTGATCAATTTTGAAGATGGGAAAATGTGTCTGTTTTACACAAGCAAGGTTCCATCGAATTCCAAACATCGAATTCCAGCTTAATTTGCCCCTTGTTGTCAAACTGGTACAACAGTGAAAAATCCATACCATGGAAAGCAAATAATTAATCCAGAAAATTCCTTAAAAAATGCAAAACTGTTACTGTTAATAATATTATTATTATTACTATTATTATGTTGAATTTTTGTAGAAAATTTAGAAACGCATCTGACCAGTTTATGCTAATTAAATGAAACCAAAACTGATATTATGATTTGCGGAACGGTTATGCTGCCCCAGAGATTTTTTAGCTAGACTACTGTATCGGTAAGAAATCATGTGTGTCACAAGACACAAGGCTTCTCTAAGTCTACCGGCGATCCTCGAATCTCAGGAATCCCCGAGCAAAAATCTCGCCTATCGCTTAACCACGCCACCGAGTCAAGCAACATTTCTCCCAAGCATTTCTTCCATCTCCTATGAGTCAGGTTGCTTATCTTGCGAGTGACTCAACCCGCAGACAATAAAAAAGGAATTTCATCGATACACCGTAGGCAGCGGCTAAAATACGCGCATGAGGAATATTTCCTATAATTGAAGACATACCGAAAGCACAGGGAAATGTGATAGTTTCGCTGGGACCCAGATACCTGGGGACGTCTCCCGCCGAGTATGGGAGTCGATACTGATATTCAAGCCGGCCGTTGAAGTTCATCGACGGTCGACAACCCCGATCGCGGTAATTAAATCTCTTCCCTTTTTTGGATTTCAATTCGAATTAATTCCGCGACGAAGGAGATTCCCCGCGGCCGAAAGTATCTCGACACGGCTCTCCACGACGAAATTCCCGGCTGTTTTACGAGGCATTAGCGTGGCTACGGACTCGCCGTGCCGAACATTTGCTGTGAAATATTCATCTTTCACGAGTGGCGGCGAGGAACCTCAGAGAATTACGAGAGAACCGAACGAGACTGTTCCACGAACGAGCAATCGGCGACTCCCGATCTCGCGAACGCTCGTCTCGTTTTTTCCGGAGCCGTAGGCCAGGCTAATCGGCCGATCGGGATTTTCCATGGACGACAATTACCCCCCCCCCCCCCCCGTTCGCCAAAAAAGGAAATTTAATGTTCGATCGCTTTTTATTTCCGTTCTAGAATTTATTGGTTTTACCGGATGCCCAGCGGAAGCACTCGAGGAATTTGTTCCATTAGAAACGTTTTATTTTGTGCGTTTTACGATACCTCGTGGACATTCTTTTAGTAGATTTTTTAGCATTTCTCGAACTCTGTTTAGGAAAGTCTAATGCTGCTTCTGTTTTTGTAGAATTTTAATTCACGTTTCGGGCGAAAAATGTTTTTCAATTTTTCTCGATCTTTGTCTTGAGAAGCTAGACGAAGCTTTTTTTGATGAAAGAATTGTAACACTTTTCGCACGACAATTTTCAAAACACGTCCATGCATATTTCAATAATATTTCTAATTTCCTGTTAATAACAAAAAAATAAGAATTGTTTTAGTTATCCAATTTCCTGGTTGTCTAAAATGTGATGAGTTTAATTATACTAAGAGACCAAGGACGGAAGTCGATAATTTAAAATAACCAACACCATTTCAAAATTTAATTCTCGTTTTCCTCATTTCCTTATACTTACAGAATTTAAAGAGATAAAAGAGAGCAAAATTCTTAATTAACCCCAGTTCGAGTTCTAATCTAAAGAGTGTACACACGATGTTAACTCAATTGGTCAAATAACTTTCAAAATATCATTAACGCTATTTTAAAAAATATAAATCGAAGGAAAACGTGTTCATAGTTGTACCGTTAACAGTTATACATGTACGTAATAAAAATCATACTTATAGCTAATCTACCAGCCCAGAACTATAAAACAACCGTAAAACCTGTCTATCACATTACACCTTAAGCAGTTAGCCGTCGCGATCACTTTGAAAAGTGTACGTGGGGTTGTTATAATATAGAATTAAGTTGTAATGGAACGACTGTTTCGTTTTTTAATTTAATTAATTAATTTATTTTTATTTACTTAACCTAATCAGTTCACGACGAGTACACCCTAACACAAAGTCATTACTTCGTGGCGAGTATGCTCGCGAGAAACAGCTAACTGGTTCAAGTAATCATAATAAAAAGTCGATATATTCCAGAATTAATGCTAGGGTACACCATCGACGGTATATTCAGAGTACAATAAATTATCCCTGATTGACGCTCAGATTGTATACAAAAATGGACAAAAATAATCTTGCGGCTCGTTTTTATAGTTGTCGACAATGGGTAACCTAATTACAAAAAAAAACAAATTTTAATTACAAAAAGCAAATTAATAAATATTTAGTTAGATAAGATTTATTATCTTTAGTTTCAAGCTGTTTTAAATTAAGAGCGTTCTAAACTCCTTTTTCTTCTTCAACACTTCCTGTGTGTGTGCTTTTTATTTCTTAAAAACTCCATTCTTGCAAGTTTCATTTTTTGTTTTTGAAGCTCCACATTCTCTTTCGTATATATATATAATAATATTGATAATAACAATAATAACGTATCCTATCCATGTGCGTAGGTTACCTAACCTAAAACGTTAGACTGAAAATAACTTTGCTTTTACACGGTCGATTGTCGACAACTATAAAAACCAAACGCAAGGCTCGAATAATCGTATCCTCTCTTCCCAAATTGTTCATTTTTGCGCACAATCCGAGCGTCAATTGGGTGGAATTTACTGTATTTCTTTTGACTTTATCTAGTCAACGGGAACTGCACAGAGAATATTGGCGCAGAAGAATATTGACAAATTGTCGAGACGCACGAGGGACGTTCCCGAAAATAGTTCGCCGGCACGGCGGAATCGGGAATGCATTATTATCGTTGTAAACTGGATTGGCAGTGAAAAAAGCCGGCAGCCGCGCGGAGACGCGAGACCGATGCACCATTTTGTTATTCGTCAATCGGGCTGCGTCAAAGGAACGCCGCGCAATTAACGTGAAATGTTGCGCAGTTCCATCCGAGGGGTGCAATTATTACACAATTGAATGGTCGGCTGTGTACAACGCGACGCAGAAAAATCGAATCCACGCACGAATTTCACGTGCACGCCTCTCCATGCGACGGGAATTGAACGACGCATGGTCACTAATATTCGAAGTTTAATTATGATAACTCGTGTCGAGAGACGGTAACAAAAATATTATATTTCTTGCTTCGCACAAATTTCATAATTTTAATATCGTGAAATATTAGTAACGAAACGTAGTTTCTGTTACTCGTAACTAGATTGCAAATTTATATACAAAATAAACATTTTGTGCACGGTTTGCATACAACAGGAACTTCGTAGCGTTCATTTCTGTTTTGAATAATTTTGACAAGTTATAGACAATACAATCGGAGTGCAAAATCCTTCATTTTTGTTATGAATGAATAAAATTCGCGGTTTACTCATATCTTGTAACATGTATTGAAAGAAAACAATGTTCTTCCTTTTTGTATTATCCAGTTTACAACATTTTTTTAAAGTCTGGTTTTTAAGTGTCACATTTGAACAGAGAAAGAATCAGAAAAGATATTCAAAATAAAAGTTGGTTAATACAAAATAACGTATTTAGTGTAAATATATCTCATCGATAAAAATTATTTATTAATTAATAATAAAATAAAATAAAAATTTATTAAAATTTATCTAAAGATTACTTCGATAAACGTTATCTTTTTCTGAACCTCTGCACTTTAATAATTTCATATTTTGATAAAAAAGAGAAATAGCAATAAATTAATTGTTGTCGTATGCACTCCTCTTTATACCAAGCAAATTTTATTCGAAACATTTATTTTTTATACATGTAGTTTACAAGAAAAATTAAGGTGAAAGAGTTGAATACCTGATCCTGTATAGTACGTTATTCACTGAAATATCTCTCGCGTTATTAACCCTTTCCGCTCGAGTGATGACTCTGAGTTTTGTTCGAAACTGTTTTTCATACAACATGTAGTTTACACGAAAAATCAATTGAAAGACTTAAATGACTTCTCTGTTTGTTGGACGAATTTAGTGGTTGAAAATAAATGACCAAGGGTTCCCGTGATCGCGGAGAACGTCCCAGGTCAAAGTGAAACGAAGATGGCGTCGGCACGCGTACCGGAAACGCGAAGGAGTCGTTACCGTGTGTACGAGTCGCTATCGCGAATGGCATACAAACAACGCCACGGAAATGTCTCCTTACGCACGTTTCGCTGTCTTTTTCCTCCTCGTGCTTGTTCAACCGTTCCCTTCCACCCTGCTCTGCACCTTTCCAAGCCATCCGAGCTAGCGGTTCGGATCGTAAAAGTCCGGTTAACAGCGGTGCTTGCCAGACAATCGCCGATTTCAGAATACCGGAAGATCCATCCAACGACCGGAAAACGATTCGAAATCTTATCGGACCTGATCACCGATTCGAACAACTCTTGCCTCCTTTTTCCATGAAAACACCCTATCCTAATAGCTGGAATCCTTCATTCGCGTCGGAACGATCCAGCATCGGCGTCGTCACATCAAGAAGCCAAACGAAGAATTAACCGCAAGACGACTAAAAGTAAAATGATTACTCTAATCAACGACGGCAATTAAATAGGGCACTAAGTTGATTACCATAACGCATAAAGTGGTACGATCTTGATTTTAACTCCGAGTTACTTGCAATATATTTTCTGCACAATTGCCCGCATGGAATTCCGCATGAGCCTAACAGACGTATAATTTTGTTTCTAATAAAACAGCTAATTTACTCTGAATAAATATTCATTAAGCTAAGTGGAGCCTTCGTTTAAGGTTCTAAATAGTAATTCGAATTGCCCTGCCTTATAATGACGCAGCCGATCATTTATTTCATAAACTAATATACGTAATAGCAGCTTAACTAATTTATATTCGGTTTAAAGCAATACTAACTAGTTTATTTTTCATTTTCCTTCGCGATTAGCGTACGCAGAGGGACTGGCAAAATTATTTAATATATTAAATGCTATCTTTTAATCTGAAATCTTGGAATTTAAATGCGAGACAAGGGAAAAGTTCTGAAGATTAAGAATACCTCATGCGAGTAATTAAAGATCGAAAATGGTAAGTCGTTTACCCGAGGAAGTCTTCCATTTCAATTTTAATGGAAGCTCGCAGACTACATATAACACATTCCATTACACAAATTTACTTCAACAATAAGAAATAAATAATAATATTCTTATAATAGACACAGCGATTCAAATTCCGAATAGCTATCGACTGTTCTAATTCTTTAAACGGAGAATTCAATTTTTTTTTTGTGGTAGAGATAAAACGTGGTCTCTGATGAACCCAAGAAAATTTTCTGAATATTGGTTTTTCCTACTGTATTGCATAATTGCAAACGCCCGTTCCAAATTAAGCACATCGAATGTGGAAAAATTGAAGTAGAGTATGGAACGGGGCGTGTTCTGGCTTATAAACGCCCGTATTCGAATAAGCATTTTTTTCACAGCTGATTGTTAAGTAACAGTATTTTTGCGAGTGAATTTATAAACAACAACGTTCAAAAATATGGTTAGAATTTTTACATCCACTTTCGTGTACTCTGTCTATTTTTTATTGTATTATTTGTGAAACGGTTTCAAAAATGGCGTTGCAATTGAGTAGCGTTCCGTAATAGGTGCTTTTATCTTGTATCGGTTTCAGTATAGCTTGATTAGCGGAATACCGGTATCAAAATCGTACCAGTATTAGAGTCCCTGGCTTCAGATGTCCGGTAATATTCGACACCCGTTACGTGAAGAGTATTCACACGGCTCGGACGGTATCCACCTGCTAGTTCCGAGCGAGAAACCCTATTCCACCGGTATCTGGAATCTAGAACCCTCCCTAGACGGGCGAGCACTCTCCAATTTCGGGGCCCGGCCCCTAGAGAAGAGGCCCCCATAAAACTGACTGGACGCGTTCGAAGGGCTGCCACAGCCGACGAACACTGCTAAGCTTCTTAAATCTCGAGCCACGTCCGTCCAACGGCGTTCCATCTTATTTCATCTGGCTACTAAGATCGCCCTCGAGATTGTGCTATCCCTTTTCTCCCGTTTCTTTCGTTCGGAGAGTCATCGGGGACACCCGGAATCGGCCTAACGCAGGAACACGTCAACCGGTGGATTACTCGATTGGCTTGGGGAATCATCGACTGGAACACTGACACCTTTTCCATATTCATGACTCGGTCCCTAGAGCTGGGAAAACGATGCTCGCCTCGTGATGTCTCTATTTTCGCCCAGCGGACGTGGAAATAAAGGAGGGACCTAACGTTTTCTGAATATGTTTTCCAATTCTTTAGAATATATGGTCGCCCTTCTTTCGAGCTACCTATGAAAATAAGAAGGTTTGTAGTTCTGTCGTGTGTATTTCTTAACTCTTCAGAATTTATTTTTATCACTTTTGATTTCTTTGTTTAGAGGTTCTGCAGAGACGATACAATTTGTGATTTTCTAAACGTATCTCTCAAGTCTTCAGAATTTATTTTTGTCACTTTCAATGTCTTCGTTCAGGTACCGTGTCTCAGGGTCTGCAGAAACAATAAACTTTGTGATTTTATGAACGTGTTTCTATCTACCTCTGTCTAGACGCATTTACGGAAATAAGAGAATATGTAATTCGTCGAACACGTTTTATTCACTTATGAATAGACGACGCGGAGAACTATAATTAGCAAGAATAAAGAAAATTACCGACGCCTTTTCCTGGGCACCTGCGTAAACAATTCTTTTTTCTCCCGTGTTGTCTAATTCTTCCTAGTTTATGTTTACCGTTGGCGATGTTGTTGTCCAGTTTTCGCTAGGAGGTGGAGAAATCCAGGCTCAGTGAAATCGCATAGTTAGAAATTTCCATTTAATGCCACGAATTATACTAATCCACTAATCAGGAGAATAAATGTGGTAGCAATCCTCAGCGCGCGAAGTTAATTAGTCAAGCGCAACGGCATCAAATCGATCTGGCATTAACTATAGGAAATACTGATTGCCGAAGCGAACGACGCGGTGCTCGAAGAATTTTCCGCTACAATCTCGGCGTGTCTAAAAATCTGGCGCTTTTAATTGTAAATCATTTTCACTCGCTCCTGTAAATGCTCAACAAAAAGTATGATAAACACGCGGAGGTTCGAGAAGTTTTAATTAGAGTTGCTAAATGCAAAGAATATTTAATGAGAGGAATGTTTAAGCCGTTTGAGCGGAATACGGACGAACTGTGTAACTGGAAAGAATGGCCAGCTGACACGCGGGAAGAAGAACGAGGAATGAAAGGGGAGGGACGGGGGAACTTCTTTCCGCGATAAGTGGCTTCGCTAAAAATAAACTCTCGCGCGAATAAAGGTACAACCTTGCGTAATCGCGCAGATGAAAGGAGCGAGTACCCACGGCTGCGCGCGCAGTCATTAATTAAACAATGAGCCAAATACGGTCACCCGCCTTCGCATCATAAGCACGGATAATGTTAATGATATGCCATAACATTAACGCACGATCGAGACTACGTTGCACGAAGCCCCTCGAATAACAACGGATCGTGGCTGCACATTGACGAGCTTCATCACGCTCGATAGAAGCCTGCTAATTAGCAACCAGATAACCCGTTTTCGCCAGATATTTCATGCTGCGTAATATTTCGACGCAGCGACAAACGTAGAACATTCGAAGGGTGAGATTTAGAAAATCTTGTATCGTGAAATATCAATGACGAAATATAGTTTTTGAAACAATTCACAGTTTTTGCAGAGCTTACCTGGATAGATTTGAAATGACATTATTTCGAATATTATTTTAAATAATAATAAATATAATATTAATTATAATATAGTATTAAATTATTATTTTACTATTAATTAAAATATAATATAATATTAATTATAATATTAATATAAATATAATATTTTAATTATAATGATATTTTATTTATTTTATTATAATTGTTTCCACGTCTGTGATCAAGTTTAAAGTAACATTATTTGAAATACTATTCTTTAACAGATTATATGCGGGAATTTATCCTTTCTAAAAATTTACGTTTATAAATTTTGTTATATATTTGTAACAAATCCCTCTGAAATCCTAAAAATCTTCGTTACATACTTGTTATCAACTCTGAATCTTGTTTATATTGACATTACCACTGAGAATTCTACAACATAAAAGGGCCAATTCGACTATGTTAACTAATTATAATACCCTCCTTGCATCTTTATTAAAAAAATTTTTAATAACTTTCTTTATTAAATAATAAAAGGCTTTTTATAACAATTCTTTTACTGCAATTCGTCGTCCTATAATTAATGGACAATATATATAGATATTGTTTATATTGACATTATCACTGAGAATTCTACAACATAAAAGGACCAATTCGACTATGTTAATTAATTATAATACCCTCCTTGCATCTTTATTAAAAAAATTTTGATAACTTTCTTTATTAAATAAAAGGCTTTTTAACAATTCTTTTACTGCAATTCGTCGTCCTATAATTAATGTATAATACTCGTGTGAAGAATTTTTCGAGTGAACATTTTTTACAAAGATCTTATTATTACTTTTACTTTCTCCTGTAAAAGGCCTGTAAACAATTATTTGCTAATAAAAAGAAAATACTTTTCTTCATAGGTATTCTCTGTAAGAAACCTCGCGCGGGCACGCGAGCTCCAACAATTTTTTCCAGGGCGTGAATGATTTTCTATCGAAAAATAATTATGCATACCATAATTTATGCGCTTTCACCAACAGGCGCCGTAAAGTTTCGTTAAGAAATGGTTGGTGGTGCAGCCATACCTGCGAATTTTCTAAAACAGTTTCCTGATCGATGTTTCAGTAAAAAACGCAACGATTTCTCTAATTATCCTGCAAAGTGGGCTGCCACTGGCGAAATCATGTGTCCGCGTATGTACATGCTAATCGCCGGTACCATTAAATTGTGCTATTCGGCTGAAATTATTACTCCGATCGAGAGAAACGATTAATTAATGAGTCCGGGGCTTCGCGTGACCCAATCCAAATCTCACGCAAGGTGTACCTGGTGGCCGAATATTTCGTTCTCGGCCGTGCCGCTGTAAATTAAGCATAACGATAAAGCGATAGAATCGGTTTTTTTCTTTCTGTACAAGTTGCCGCAACGCGGGAACAAGTTAGTAATATTGGCGATTTGTATGCGTCGCTTACTGTTAATACTTCATAAAATCCGGCGATTGCAACAACGACACTTAATAAATACGTTATGGCGCGATCCGATGCTGTGGATTCAGGCGACTTTCTATCTACAGGGTGGAGACGAAGTTTAAGCAATTGTTTCAACAACTCCGTATGTTGGAATGTTATGAATTTAATTTTAGCTGCGAAAGAAATTAAAGAGACGGGTAGCTTTTAAATGAAACATCGTGGCTGCAAAGAAAATGCGAGTATTATCATTTTAATTTGTAGTTTCATATGTTCCGAGTGTCATATTATCTTAAACATTTATTTTAATTGCAGAGAAAGCTAAGGAAAAGGGATACGATTTAATGAAACGTTGTAGTAGCATTGAAAACGTCGCGTATCTTTTGATAAAACACTATAGTAGCGTTTAAAATGTGTATATTAACTACAATATAATGAGTGATGGAATGTGTCAAACTTCATTCTTATGATAGAAGAAATTCAAAAAAGGAGAATTCTTGTCTTTTGACAAGAATTCTTGAAAATTTGATTCTCCATAATACAAAGAATAATACAAGAATAATTCCAAATATTTTAATCATTAAAATGTCTCAAATCTAATTTATACGATGATAATATATTTTCATTAAAACTTGTAAGAAACATCACTCAAATAATTGTTCGTAATATCGCAATGTAAAATACAATCCTTTCATATAATAACATTATTTACTATCGACAAACCGCGGATCTTTATGCAAAATAAAAATTGTCTGCATCGATTTTAGAAAACAGAGATCATACAGAAATTGTCTTCCCTATTAAATAATTCCAATATGATCGATTTAGTCTTCTCACCGTTTCAAATTACACATCACAATTTTTATTCTAAATGCATAAAATCCGCAAGTTTGTATGAGAATTACGCTTTTATTATAAATCTACGTCTCTCCATGAGAAACTTTCTAGTCGATATAACAAATTTTTTTATCTCTTCAAATATTTAGAAAATGATTAATGGAAATGAGAATTTGCATAAAGATCCGTAGCCCAATTATTAGTAAGCTATATAATTGATAGTACGATCGGGCTTCGTATTAATAAAACGTAAAAGTAAGTTCGTGATAGATAGTATGTATAGCATGAATGATAGCATGAACGTAAAAATCGCCACATAACGATCAATTATTGCAGTGATTATTAAGGACGCCATAATCAATCAGTTGTCAGTAATATTGTCGACGGATAATTGCTACTATCCGACTGGATTCCGGCTACCGGAATGTAATTGAAGACGGTTGACTAATTGTGCGCTTTACATCTTCGCGAAAATCTGCGGCCGCTACTTTTCTAATTAACAGCCAGACTAATTGAGACATGCTCAACCTGCGCTCCACTTCGCCATGGATCATCAATCGTAACTATCGTCGCCGGTCAATTATTGCCTCGTAGAATCAATCTGTCGTTCACTTTTGCAATTTACGATCGACGTTGTGGATGTTATTTATTGCTTCGAATACAAATTGATCGAGATGACACACTAATAATCCAGTAACGTCGTTATTCGAAAAAAAATTATTGATCGACGACTACCACGAGAGAAATTTCATTCTGCGCTTCAATATTGATAAAACAGGAAATATGAATTTCTAATATTAGAATTTTTTCGAGAACGCGGAGAATGGACTTTCACTTCACATGACGGCCATTTTGCTAATTTTCAATATTTTCAATCAATCCTTGTCACATTCTCGAGCTAATTGTATCCTGTTTTATACACATTTTTGTATCGTTTAAAATATACTCTAAAACTAGTACTAGCAAAAACCGTGATTTCAGAGCGTTTTCATTGGCATGTTGTAGAGTAACAAATCCTCTAAAATCTCACCAAGTCAAGGTATTTTAATCAATGAGGTTGTAATCTAAAAGTAATAAAAAAATTATATATTTTAATTATTTATTATTATTATTAATTAATTATATATTATAAATTATTAGATATTTATATATAATATATATAATAATATTTATATATTTATTATTATATATATTTATATATTATAAATTATTATTAATTAATTATATATTAATTAAAAGTTATAGTTATTACTAGATTGCTGATCTTTGTGCAAATTCTCACTTTCATACGTCATTCTTCATTATCTTTTATCAATTTAAAAGTTCTCTTGCATTTCACAAATCTGCAGAAGGCATCAATGCAATAGAGATCCGCAACCAAGCTATTACATACTTCTTTAGCCCTTCTCACAAGTCTTAGTAAAGTTATATTTGTTCGAACCACAGTCAAAATTGATTTCTAAAGTTGTTATATGAACAACGCTACCCACGTATGTTTCATTCAGAGCCCAAATTGATTACCTCCCAGTGTCTTAATTTTTTACAATTTTATTGTGAAGGTATTTGATTGATTCTGAACTTTTTATACTTAAAATAAATTATCTTAACGTTGGGTACCACGAAATAACAATGCCACGGAGTAACTTATTGTATTATTATCTTTCAGATTTTTATGCAAAATTAAAATTGTCTGCATTAAATACAAGAAATAAGAGCCAAAACTCAATGTATTCTTTCTCTTAATAATTTTAACAGCATGGGACAAATACAACAATGGATCTATTCAATCATCTTCTTTGAAAGAGTCTTTACAATTTCTACAACTTTAAAGTAAAAACTGTGCGAAATCGGCGATTTTGCCCAACTCGGTGGATTTAGTGCTAAAAGGAAATTTTAATAAGTAATGTGGGTATACTATTCAGCGGCTTTTACAACCGACGTGTTAGAAAAATGTCCGGAAATTTTATTGTCCGCGCGCTCGTGTATCTAAAGTGCATTCTGAGGTGCGTTCTCTGGTTTTCCGTGATCGAGAAATCGCGTGCAAAGCTCGCGGCTCGGGAGAAATCACGTCGCCGTCGCCGGCGATAAAATCGGTTGCAAAACTCGCACGGAACAAAGTGGCGGCGGGAAACAATAGCGGACGAATTGCTCGGCGATCTAGCAGCGTCCCACTCGGCCGGCCGACGTCTAATGACGCATTTAAAGTTTCAAAGTGAATCCATCGCGAAGCATGTTCGCGGCCTCCTGCATCCGCTTGCTCGCGCGCACGCTAAACGTCGCCCGAGGCCCTCGAAAATAATGGAACCGATTAAGTTATTATCTGCGCGTGTTCCCGAGTGGACAAGGACACGGGACACGGGTGACCGCGAGCGTATGTGCAGATCGCAGGAAAATCAGTGATCTTTCAGGGTAATTTGAACGTGTCGTAACTCGCTCGCCGATGCGAAACCCCGCTAAGCATGCAACAAAAAATTCTTACAAGGATCGTTATTGGAGATACGTGTACTTACTAGCGTTCAAGAAACCGCTGAATCCGCTCAGGTTACTGTTCTCTTGCAATCGTAGCGACCTATATTGTTTCCGGATGATATTTACCCCTTTTCGTTAACAAGATAACTCCCGGACACCAACGACAAAAATTCCCACAATATCGAAGTCATTTCGCACTCGGTTTATGCAGCACTAAAGGCAGCTATTTTATATCGTTCCATAAAGATAACAAACGTATACTTATTTTTAAATTTTTAGCGACTTCTATCCTACAGTAGACTCGTATAACGCGATAATGCGTTACACGTGGCGCGAGTATGCGTTATAGAGAAACGTGTGACGCAAAAATTTTTCTTATAACTAAATGTGTCTTTTACTGCGGGTGTATGTTTTATTATAGTATTTTATTCGTAATATATTAATTAGTATATATATATTAGTATTATTATATTATATTAGTATTTTATTCGTAATATATTTGTACAATTCAGTTAAAACGTAATTCTCCTCGAAGCTAAAAAAGATTGTCGATCATTCTTATATTTTTAGGGATTTGAAAAAAGATTCTTCGTTAAAGGTAAAAGTGGGACCATTTTTACTTTGCGTCGATCATCAAAGATCTGCTGTTCAAATCATTTCACATTCCTTATACTGCTTTAAATTGAATACGGGAAAGTTTTGTTAATTATTTAAACACTAACTTTGTTACGATAGAGATACTAAAAAAATCTTTCCTTCTCTATTTAATAAGACGATTAAACCCTCAGCATTATGTACGTTAAAATGAAGGCGGAGCTCATTACTGCGATACAAAAATACAGTAAATTCTTCCCAATTGTCTTTCAACTTGTAAACAAAAATGGACAATTTGGGAAGAGTAGATACGATTATTCGAGCTTTGCGTTTGGTTTTTATAGTTGTCGACAATCGACCGTGTAAAAGCAAGGTTATTTTCAGCCTAACGTTTTAGGTTAGGTAACCTACGTACATGGATAGGATACGATTATTATTGTTATTATTAATATTATTATATATACATACGAAAGAGAATGTGGTGCTTCAAAAACAAAAAATGAAACTTGCAAGAATGGAGTTTTTAAGAAATAGAAAGCACACACACACACACACAGGAAGTGTTGAAGAAGAAAAAGGAGTTTGGAAGCTCTTAATTTAAAACAGCTTGAAACTAAAGATAATAAATCTTATCTAACTAAATATTTATTAAAAGAATGTATTTAGAGTTATTTAAATATTAGATTGTATAATAGTATTCAAAATTAAATGCGATATTATACTGCAATGATAAAATTAAGGAAAGGTTTATTTATTAAAAATGTATTAAATAAAAATATCATTTGTTACTGTACTCAGTGTTATGTATACGCTCGTATACAGGGTGTTCCATAATTATGTTAACACCCGCAAAGGGGTGATTCTTCAAGTATCCTCAGGAATCACCCCTTTCCGGGTATTAACATAATTATGGGACACCCTGTATATTTTGAATTCCAATCTGCAGTAATAGGTATACAGTAATTTTTACAATGAGTAATCTTTTAGTTCAGAGGATACTTTTCTGCAATTCTAATGTTTGCATGTGTGTAAATGAGAATTTGCATAAAGATCCGAAGTCTATGTATACTTAATGGCCTAAGGCACTAAGAGTGTCACGAATTTTTTATTGATTGATACTTGTAAATTTGTTTCTCTGGCACTTTAAAACTTGTCTAGATCCTTGCACTATGATTTTCTTCATAGATACGTTGCTTAGCACTTCTTCGTCTCTAATAAATTCCTACACGAGAAAAAAAACTTATATTTATGTGATGTCAACTATTATTTCGATGTTTTTCAACGTTGATTATAGAAGAATAGAATTGAATTTTGACTTGGCACACCAATAACACATTCAGTGGATTATGTTATATGATTTGGATTATTTATTATTTTATTTGTCAATTTTTTTTCAATATATTTTTTAAGGTACTTCATCTAAAAACGTAAGTTCTTCTATATAAACAATGAAACACTTGAAAATTTAAAGTAATTTTCAGAAACTAGACGATCAAATAACGATATTTATTCTTTGGGTCGAAATCGACCCGAGCCTCGCCATCCGAGTGTCAATAAACAATTAGTAATTTCCGTTTGGCTTTGCTCATTTATTTTGGGAAATGGAACTGTTCTAGAAATTTCGTTTAGAAAGTAAATATTTTTAGCTGAACGTAAATTACTCTCGACTCGTGCTGGCCACATTTGATGGATCATTAATACGAGTGGTTTAACACCTCAGTTTTCCCGGAAGTTACCAGCGCTAATGCACTAATGCCTGGTCAGTGTTTACCGATGCAGGTAAATTCCGTCATGCTTTAAGAAAGCACCGATTGTAGAAATTTAATATGAGCACATTAGGGTCCTTATCGCGCGCAGTGAAATATGTCGAGAGAAAGATCGATGCCATTTATGCCAGCCTATGGAACTCTAAAAGGTCTATAATTCACTGGGCCAATGAAAGTATCGTTATTTTTAAATCGAATTAATAAATCACTCGGAATACGATTGCCATTCAACGAAATCTAGGCAACGATACTTTCTGAATTCGTTTCGCGGATTGCTGCCACTTCCTCTTCCAGATACTTCATAAATTGCGCGTTAGATAACGGCGCCGGTGATAATAGTTGTCTGCTCCTGAGCTCTTAAACGAAAACCAGCGTGTCCGCTTAGAAATTAATGATCCTTTATCTCGGTGCCACTCGATATTAATGGTTAATACCATGCAAATTTATAGTACCTATAAGCGGCAACAGTGTGCGATACTTAACCAATGTTGCGCTTTTCATCTAACAGAAATCTTGCGGCTATCTGGAATAACGCATTTTGAGTACACACTGTCTAGACACCTGACTGTTAGCCTATTGGATTTTGGCTCGTTCTTTTTTCACCTGGATGACTGCAAAAGTTCTGACAAATTTCTGACACCTCGCAGATACCTGAGCATTGATCTGTGAATTTTTTCTGATTTTTGTTATACTTGTATTATATTTATATTATATTTGTAGAATGAAATAGAGTTAAACTGATAGTTACATTGGTAAATTTCAACTATCTTTTCTCGGTTCCGTTAATTAAACGACTCTGATATTATGGGAAGTTTTGGGGTTGACATTCGACACACAATCGTGATGTAGTAGCATTTTGCATAAAATACAAAATAGTAAATAAAGTACAAAATAACGTTACTAATAATTACTCTGTATAAACAGGACTTGACATAAAATCGTAACGATGTAAATTTTGATAGACGTATATTTTTGATCTCGAAAGAACCATAATTACTAATAGTCTTGTTACGCCACCTGCGAGGGAACATCCCAGTGCCAAAGGTTAACTTACATTTTCTACAACGAATCTCGTAATCGAAGAAACAAATTGTCGAACGAACAGAAAGCTACAATTTTATTAAAAACGTTTACATATATAATCTTTCTTAACTTTTCTATTCATTAAAAAGAGCATTTTAACAATCTTTTACTGCAATTTATCGTCATATAATTAATACAAATGATGATAAAACGAATGACAACGTATGATAACAATCTGTCATCTGCAGGGGAAGATCCGAGTGCAAAGGGTTAACTCACATTTTCTACACAACGAATCACCGAATCAGAGAAACAAATTGCCCAATCAATTCGTATGAAATAAGAATCCGTGGAAATAAGAAATTGCATAAAGATCCGCAGCAGAATCACTGTCATCGATCACTTGCGTCACCGAGTTGCGGGTTGTCGCGGGAAAGTAAAAGCGGCGGAGAGAGATCGGGCAGAATCAAAAATGAAATGGTCAGTTGTAGCTCACAAAATCAGCGATATCCGGTGCGAGCACTAGCGTGCGGGCAGATTAACATTCCCGGATCACAGTCGCGTGTTGCGAAACGCAACATTGTCGCGAAGCTCGCGCGTATCGCTCGACGGCGCAGCTTCGGCCAGCTTATCTGCCACGATCGTTGTACCTACGCGCAGGAAATACTTCTTCGCGAGAGATAACGTGGGACCGGTTTAAGGCCCGGCTGTTCTAAAACCCGTTCCACTGTGCCTATTTAAAGGTCGGGCTGGCGGATACGCACCCGCGGACGAATATCCTCGCATGACCGACCGTCCGCGATAAACGGGGCTCCGCTCTGTTTTGCTGGCGCGAGCGCGGCCATATCGCTCGAATTTGCTCGCCGGCTGATACACTGCTCAGATACCGGTAATTCGTCCCATATCAAATAATCCCGGCATCGATTCTCCTCCATCGACCCCCGGAACCCTTTATCTCTGGCAGGCTCGCGCGCTCGCTACACAGCCCGCGCCGATCGCATGGAATTAATTAGGCAACCACCTGTTTTCGATAGCATTGATACATAAATCGTCCGCGAAGACCTCTTGCTCGGTCGGTCGCTCGCGTGAAAGACGACGGCTATCGGTATGCGAGATCCGCGAGAACGATAGACGCCGTTCGAGAACCGAGTTGCTTTCAGTCGATTGCAGATTTAACGGCTAATGCTTGGTTTTCACGCGTAGGACGGTGTCTGGGATCTGATGAACGCGCCAGGGTTGCTGGGAATTTAGTCCTTATACGGACTTTTGATTATCTCGGAGCTACGGATCTTCGTGTAGAATAGTAGAAGAAGAGTTTGATGCTTTGCGTTGACGCGATAGGATTTCTCGTGTAATCGCGGCAATTATATCTCATGTACAATGTTGAAAAGTGATCATAATTGTGGCTCTATTTTGCTTGCTCTCAATTTGTTCATTTTGGAAGTTCATTGCAGATGCGATTTTTTGTCACGTACACACACATATATATATATGTGTGTGATCTCGTGAAAATTTGAATTATTACAATCGATTGGGAGCAGTTGTTTAAAAAATGCATCTTAATTATATTAACAATATATATATAATTATATATATATAATATTAAAATATATAATAATTATAATAATATATATAATAATAATAATATATAATATAATAATATAATAATAATTATATACATAATATAATTATGATGCACTTTATTAATATACTAATATGCTAATATATATATATATATATTAGCATAATATTAATAAAGTATATCATGATTGCACTACGGAAAAAGTGTATCACAATTACATTGTTAATGCCTCGACTGTCGCGTCATCCACATATGGGTGACAGAATTATGTAAAATTTAGGTTTTAAGAAATAATTTTTGCGGTCTTAATTTTATCACGAATTGCAAGAGCAATAGAATGTTGGAAAAGTAATTGTTGTTATGTAACTTTGCTTCGCAATTTTAATTTAATTAAACAAAATACTTCAACTTTATGCAATTTTTTAGGTTTCTGCCGCGGCCGTTAAAGTGTTAAAATTATTAATAATGTCATTGACTGTTCAGCGTTGCTTAATTTTAATGCACTTGTGCGTATTATACGCACACCTGCATTATTCACACTTTCCTTTATATCGTCGTTAGGTGCAATGATTCCATCATCAGAATATGTATTTGTGCCAGTGCAATCATCGATAAAATCGATTTAGTCAGTTGCACAGTCTACAATTGTAAAACAACACTACAGAATGCGGAGAAAATTCTGTTCCTTTGTGAAAAACGCTCTTTTTACTGAAAATGTTCAGTATCCAAATCTATTTTGTTTTTTGAATTTTTCACAGAAGCATGCAACGAAGTCTCGTTAACAATTGGTATATAAAGAAACGGGAGAGGTGGCAGCCGGTTAGGGACTGATAGGGTCGAAGAGGTGGGTGTAACCGAGTTTTCTGCCGTGAGATGAACCATGAACAGAGCTCAATCTCCCGGAATCCTGAAAAACGGACACTGATCCACTCAAGGGTCGACTCGCAAATAAACCATCTGGAAGAGCGTCTTCTAAAAGGACCAGACACAGAGGCTGTGGCCCGGCACGTTTGCCCACGCGTCTTCATAGGTGCTCTTGAAGTCTGTACAGAGATTGACGGAATCTATTAATAGAACGCGAATAATGTGCGATTAATTCGGAGTAAGCATTAGCGTTAGCTGTTGAGCTATTAGAATTAGTGGATTCAAAAGCTAACTTAACTCTTTATACAATAAAAACATGTTATAGCTTTTTGAGCTTTGAGCTTGCGAGACTTGAGTTTTCGAGCTTTTTGAGTATTGAGCTTACGAGACTCGAGCTTTCGAGCTTTTTGAGTATTGAGCTTATGAGACTTGAGCTTTCGATCTTTTTGAGCAGTTGGCTTATGAGATTTGAGCTTTCGAGCTTTTTAGTATTGAGCTTTCGAGCTTTTTGAGTAATGAGCTTATGAGACTTGTGCTTTCGAACTTTTTGAACATTTGGCTTATGAGACTTGAGCTTTCGAGCTTTTTGAGCATTGAGCTAATGAGACTTGAGCTTTTGAGCTTATGAGATTTGAGCTTTCGAGCTTTTTGGGTATTGAGCTTATGAGATTTGAG
Source organism: Megalopta genalis (assembly GCF_051020955.1). Taxonomy (NCBI): domain Eukaryota; kingdom Metazoa; phylum Arthropoda; class Insecta; order Hymenoptera; family Halictidae; genus Megalopta; species Megalopta genalis. Next base: position 1,454,600 of record NC_135031.1, read on the forward strand.
CTTTCGAGCTTTTGAGTATTGAGCTTATGATACTCTTAAGCTTTCGAGCTTCGAGCTTTTAAAGCATTGAGCTCATGAGACTTGAGCTTTCGAGCTTTTTGAGCATTGAGCCTTCGAGTTTTCGAGCTTTTTGAGTATTGTGCTTATGAGACTTGTGCTTTCGAGCTTTTTGAGCATTGAGCTTATGAGACTTGAGCTTTCGAGCTCAACATGATCATTTCATTGTAAACATAGTTTGAATATAAATTTCTGAATGTGAAAAATGTACTGAGAGAATGTGGCATATATATATATATATATATAGCCCAGCCAACGAGCGCACGAAGCTCATCTCCGCTCATTGGCTTGGCCGTCTCGCGTCAGCTGATCTCGGCTCTTATTGGTCACTGTTTTTCGTTAATAACTCATAAACGAAACCGCGGATTGCATGTTAGCTAAGGAAAAAGTTACTTAAAATGACCTCATGTATCACCCCTTTCCGCGTGTTAATATAATTATGGGACACCATATCCTTCATATATCATAACATAAAATGTAATTTCTTTATGATCAGTATACTTGTCAAAATCAGCTAAGTGGTTTAAGTAAGTGGACTGCGTAACATTGTATACTTATGTATAATATTATGCTCTAAAATCCAAGCTCCAATATATATATGTACTAGGTCGAGTCATAAATAACTTCCGGTGCAACTAAGTATAATCCGCTTCGTAACTACCCGCTATGAGCCACCTGGACAAACGAATTTTTGCTTTCACTAAGCAGATAAGGACTCAAAACAAACGAAGACGAAAGAACAAAAGAAATATCTGATAAAAGAAACGGAAGTTATTTATGACTCAATTTTGAATTCGGCTCGACTTCTTTAAATTTACCGGCAGACTCGATCGAGCTCGTAGCCTAATTGCATACATCTAATCGATATTCATTCACGATACGCGAACGGAACTTTACTTTGTGTATAATTCATTGATCCTGCAATTATCGTATCACGTCGACGTCAGTCTGTCGTGAAGCAGTTCCCGGTTTTCTGTTGGCGAACCAATGATGTATACCTTACCCTGATCTAGATATGTAGCCGGTCGCCTGTTAGACCCATTTTTTCACCTACCACGACGTTAATCAATATTCACAATTACGGTAAAATCAATCTGTAGAGATACTTAGCTTGTTTCAAAGTGTCGACACAGTATCATACATTGACGGTTATGTCAGCCTCTTTTTCTTCGAAGTTGTCTACTTTTTGGAACGTTTGTGTCAGCAATTAAAATCGTCCACTTAATGATCGGATTTGTACAAAAACAGTTCTTGGTTTTCGCATCAGGCCAATGCCCCGTCGAACACATCGATCTCGGTACATGAATTTTTGGCCGAAATCTCAACGAATATTATCACTCAGGCACCATATTCACCAAATGTGGACCCACGCGACTTTTCCTTACTTCATAATACCCTCGAATTACCATTTCGGATAGGCGTTTCTACTCGATTGAAATCACAAAAAGAAATTCGCAGAAGGCGTTGAAGCGATTGAAAAATGTTTCGAAGACTGTGAGAATGCGACGGAATGAATTTCGATGAATAAATACGTTTGTATTTTATTTACAAATTCCGTGGTATTGTTTTTTACATGACGTAAACAACGAAAGTGCAATTTTGTCGAACATTTGATCCTCTTCTAGAAATAGTGCGGCGCGAATAATTATAAATGTAACTTTTACATTTCTAGTAATATTTAAACGAAAACTCGAGGAAAAATTATATTCGTATATTTCTATATTAAAAATAATAGAAAATAGAAACATGCGAATATGATATTTTACATTGATTTTTCGTTTAAAAATCAGCGACAAGTGATGTTGACAAAGTTGCATCGTGTTTATAATTACGCACATCGCTGCAGTTCTGTAGCTTGCGACGAGATTGTCAACGCAGAATATTTCATCGATATCTTGATGGAACCGTGTGGACTCTGCGATACGATTTTTCCGCCGAACTTACACTCCGCTGCAAATTCTCTGTAAGAGTATGCATTGCTGGGAGCGGTGCGGTTATTAACAAGATCGGTCAATCCTCTTCGTGCATGGCGATCGATCACTGTCGAAGCGCTAACAAGCTCGCGCGAACGAACGTCGCGAAAATTTTCCGCGTGCTATAGTCACCAATGGGAGCCCAGGTATCCGCGATCGGCGTGCCCACCGTTTGCCCGACTTTAATTTGTAGGCGTGCGCAATTACACGGCTCGATAAATACTGACAAAACGCGTGCGCTGTCCGCGTCATTCCCGTGCACCGTTGATCCCTTACGCGATAAGATGTAATTGCATTCTATGCCGCGAACGATGCAAGTGTCGCGCGTATGCGACGACCACGTTCGATTCCCTCTTGCGTATCGGAAGACGCTGGATGGATGTTTATGGTGATTAGACTACCGGTGTATCGGTTCGAAGAACTTCATATTTTCTTTACGGCTCTCCTAATTAGTCCGGTTCGTTTTAAATGTAACAAATTTCGTGTTTTGTTGCTTAAGGCTGATGCGAGTGGAAAAAGTGTCTACTCGTTTGATAATATCTAGATAATATCCAATTCAATAATATCTACTCTGTAAATTATCTTCCTATCTTACTTATCGAAAGTCTATTAACAGGATTTTCAATGGTTGGGAGGCACGATAGTTTTTCTTCAGCCAATAATTTCAGAAGCAGTTCATATATAATATTTATGCAAATAATTTGCGGATAATATTTGCCTTTGAACAATTTTCTATGAAACTCTTGTCCGTGAATCTTCAATTTTGAAGCGACTATTTGGAGAGCTTGCCGGCGCGTAAATAAATTTTGTAATATTACAATATAAACAATGTGTTATATTTATATTTATATTTGTTATGTTTATATTTTATATTTGCTATAAATATAATATATTATATATATATATATATATATATAATTAATAAATATTAATAAATATTATATATATTGTATATATTATATGTTATATTTATATTTTATATTTGCTATAATATGTACTTTCAATTTAATAAGACGTGTATTTATCGAAATATCAAATTTTACGTAAACGTTAACGACACGTAAAGTTTCTTAACTTTTGTCAGGTAAACGCGGAACTGAGAAAGCGTTACAAAATCGTTCGACGCTTTCGATGGAACCTATTAAAAAGTTACAAAACTTCCCCGATCCTTGGTTACAACAGTAGTGACCCCTAATTTTCGATGGCGAACGAACCAGCCTATTTTGCCGTGCGAAGTAATATTACGCTGCGTAACTTGCGCATCGAGGACACGTGTGCACCGTCGAGTGCAGTCATCGTTGCGTTCACGACCGCTATAACGGCTGAAAAGATCGAAAAACGGTGACCGAAAGAATGGCCGAGACGGTGGGCAGAGCAACGGGAAGGGCTCGGCGACTTTATCGCTTATTAATCGTGCGACTGTGCACGATTATCTCGAGTGAGAATAGCCATTTCCACACAGAGGGTAGCAATTACCGGTTCGTAGGGTATTATTAGACGAGCAGAATATCTCGAAAGCGACCGTGGCCCGCGTAATCGCGGCGTTGTTAAAGGCGAAGAGCCCCGCCGCTCCGGTCGGCCGTCCTCTCTTGTAACCCGTGTCCGAGATTGATTTACAAAGTATTAATTGGCAGGAATATCCTGATACTGCGTAATTCCTCCGTGCTGCGAGCGCAATTGAAAATCATGTTCCATGGCGCGGGTTCGGTATGCGAGAACATTACGTTCGGAGATTACCAAATCAATCGTTCCGCGTAATCTACTCTACCGCTCCATAATGATCAGTTCCCGGAGAAAAATTAGATGCGATCTGTGCCAGAAGCATCCCGCAATTGGTGAAGTTGTAAATACCGATGGAAGTTGCTTCTGCGAGGTATCGCTGCTTCCAGGCAACATTGATCGCTCCATTCTTCCGATCTTTTGGAGTGTACAAACCATAAGCTACTCTTTCTAGCCCATCAAGATTATTGTTAATGCAAATACAACTGCGGCTTTCGTCGTTTAAAACTTTGTCGCCTATTTTATGATGAGTTGTTATCTACAATACAAATCTATATTAAATATGATTTTTGTTTTAATTGTTTCGTGATCGCTCCATTCTTTCGATCTTTTGGAGTGTACAAACTTTTTGCTACTCCTTCTAGCCCACTAGGATTATTGTTAATGCAAATACAACTGCGGCTTTCGTCATTTTAAACTTCGTCGCCTATTTTATGATAAGTTGTTATCTACAATACAAATCTATATTAAATATGATTTTTGTTTTAATTGTTTCGTGATCGCTCCATTCTTCCGATCTTTTGGAGTGAACAAACCTTTTGCTACTCTTTCTAGCCCACTAGGATTATTATTAATGCAAATACAACTGCGGCTTTCGTTGTTTTAAACTTCGTCGCCTATTTTATGATGAGTTGTTATCTACAATACAAATCTATATTAAATATGATTTTTGTTTTAATTGTTTCGTGATCGCTCCATTCTTCCGATCTTTTGGAGTGAACAAACCTTTTGCTACTCTTTCTAGCCCACTAGGATTATTATTAATGCAAATACAACTGCGGCTTTCGTTGTTTTAAACTTCGTCGCCTATTTTATGATGAGTTGTTATCTACAATACAAATCTATATTAAATATGATTTTTGTTTTAATTGTTTCATGATCTCCGTTTGACGCCGTTGTTTAATTTCATTCGAAATGGGATACAAAATCACAATTTAATCGAAGCACTGTGATTCTTGTATAAGATTTTAAGCAAGAAGCAACCAGATATGTTTTTAAAGATATCGTTTGATATGTGTCACACACAGAAATCGTTTAATGTCTCAAGAATTCTACGTTAACGGACTATGCACATAAGTTTACCGAGAAAAGTTAAGAAACATTTTGCACAGAGATGCATATTCTCTCCGGTGTAGTAAATCTTCTTCACTTAGGATGAAAATTTTTATTGTGGCAACGAAGATTTTATTTTTTAGCAATTTTATTTTTTATAAGTTTACAATTTTTTGTCTTTAGTACATATCTTTTCCTAATTGAAAAAATTTGTCTATTATTTATTTTATTCCTCATAAGCACTAAATAATATCGCAATGTATACAATGTATTATACGCTTCGCTATAATATGTACTTTTAATTTAATAAGATATATATTTATTAGAATATTATAATATATATATTGAATTTTACTCAAATATTAACGATATGAAAAGTTTCGTAATTTTTGGGTGCGACTGTAGACACATCGCTTGTTAACAATAACGTGTAAATGCAAGTGGTTTTTACGCATAGATTGCATTCTGAACTGTAACATTAAGTTTTTAATTGTAAGTTGATGTTTCAAACTCACAATTATTTTTACATCAGTCTAATATTATAGTAACAGAACAGTGCTTTTAAAGAGTATTTCTGTTTCTCGCGATCAACACGAAACATTTTTTACTTTGCATAGAAATCTTTTTTTTCAAAGTTATCTGTATAAAAATCGTCTTATCTTGTTGATCGAGACTCGAAAGCGTACGGCGGTTTTCAATTTCAGTATGCAAATCTCTAAACGATCTGATCGTGGGGTATAGTTAGCGTGGATGCTGCTAGAAGGCGTGCCGAAGGCAAATTCAGGCTTCCGAAAAACCGGGACGAATCGTTAGAAGTTAATTCGAACGTTCGACTCGGGTTTCGTCGGTTGTTTGGAAGAATCGGCTGGTCGGAATCCGTGATCGAGTTATGGAAAGTGATTCCTATGGAGTCAATCGATCGTTCAGCCGTATAAACAGTTCCAGTTACCGATTATCTCCAGTAAAAACTAGGCAGAATTGGTTAACCGGTATATCTGGCAATATCGCCCGGAGGAATGCTCGCGAATAGTTCGACAGTAAGAGCGTTTCCTACTGCTTATGCTTCATAAATAATTGAATTTAATGGCGTGGTGTCTGTAATTGGAACGACTGGAATGATGACAGTGGCGCTCTCGCAAAAATCGAGGACCACCAACGAACGAACCGCCGCATTCCTTCCACGTTTCTACGATTTTAATAGGTCCAGAAATAAATCGATCTACAATCGCTACCATTGCACTAAAAATAATCAGTTTGCGGTAACTTACAAAAATGACGAGGCTTGTCAATGTAAAAATTTCTTCGATTTTTACTTCGTAAAGAATTCTTCGAAGAAACGCGCGCAACAATTCGAAAAATTGTTTATTCTTTGTATAATTAAGTACAGACGTGCCTTCTAATAAATATAATAACTGCGTGCTTCTAGCATTGAAGACACTATTTTTTCTTATTTCAATATTTAATTTCTCTCATATGAAATAATGCCATTTCGTTGTTTCTTAATAGTTTTTATTTTGTGAGCACCAGATTCATATAAATTATGAAATGTTTTGTATGTTTTTTGTCAGAGTTTACCATGCAGAATGATGTTCCCCATCAACAAATATTTTTCCAAACGCTTTCAATATTAATGTTATATTTTTTAAGAACATTATTGTTATTGCTAAAAATAATCCAGTACATCTTTTGATTGCTAGGTGATAAGTGTAGCAAATTTGGAATCACGTTATTCAATATCTTTCCTCAGAAAATGGCGCCCCTTATCGGACGGGTCATGTAAATTTACATTTTTCCATTTTGACTTCCTAGGACGGGTCACGTAGATTTACGTTTTTGCTCGAATTTTTATCACGCTGTGTTAGTTTTTCATTTTTATGCGTATTGGGTTCTTTCCTTGTTATATATATATACTATGGCGGCTAGCTCCAGCGCTCGCCAGCAGATGGATATCACACTCGTAAGAACTACTAGACATGTAAATAAATAATTTCGTAAAATTTTATCAAAAATAGTGTTGATTTATTAAAACTGCAACGCTTTGAAACCTAACATGCATGTTTATTTAATTCTTTTAAAAACTGCCCAGAAACCGAGAAATACATACAACCGGTCTGTGTTAAGTGTCAATATAACTTTCAATAAATCCTGTGAAATAGAATTACTGCAAGTTAAAGTTAAGTGAAATAGAAATATCTGCTGTGTAAATTGACGTTTTAGTACTTTCAACTGTCTTGTTTCGGGTTTATATATTTTTTAGATTGGAATGAGGACTTTCACTAAAAATTAGTGGAACAAGATACACACACACACACACAAATGTTCGCCGGCAGAAACGATATTTTGTGGCGAGATCGTTCAATTTCTCGGGATTTCGAGTCAAATTCGCGCAATTACCGTGATGGTATCCGGCGCCGGCGAATCAGCGCTGAAAGTGGTTGTAGAAATTATGTGTAATTGCGCCACCGTTTGGTATCGCGGCCAGGAAAATTCTAACCGTATCGGACGCGATGCGATTGCCGGCAGCCAATTAGAGATCGCGTTTCCGCGGATCGGGATTTCGAAAGGATAAAATCAGTTCTATTTCTCTCTCTTCTCTCTCTCTCTCTCTTTCTCTCTTCTCTCTCTTCTCTCTCTCTCTTTCTCTCTTCTCTCTCTTCTCTCTCTCTCTTTCTCTCTTCTCTCTCTCTCTTTCTCTCTTCTCTCTCTTCTCTCTCTCTCTTTCTCTCTTCTCTCTCTTCTCTCTCTCTCTTTCTCTCTTCTCTCTCTCTCTCTTTCTCTCTTCTCTCTTTCTCTCTTCTCTCTCTTCTCTCTCTCTCTTTCTCTCTTCTCTCTCTCTCTTTCTCTCTTCTCTCTCTCTTTCTCTCTTCTCTTTCTCTCTCTTTCTCTCTCTCTTTCTCTCTTCTCTCTCTTCTCTCTCTCTCTTTCTCTCTTCTCTCTCTTCTCTCTCTCTCTTTCTCTCTTCTCTCTCTCTCTTTCTCTCTTCTCTCTCTTCTCTCTCTCTCTTTCTCTCTTCTCTCTCTTCTCTCTCTCTCTTTCTCTCTTCTCTCTCTCTCTCTTTCTCTCTTCTCTCTTTCTCTCTTCTCTCTCTTCTCTCTCTCTCTCTTTCTCTCTTCTCTCTCTCTCTCTTTCTCTCTTCTCTCTCTCTTTCTCTCTTCTCTTTCTCTCTCTTTCTCTCTTTCTCTCTTCTCTCTCTTCTCTCTCTCTCTCTCTCTCTGTCTTTCTCTCGGCTTCAGTGATGGTTTATCGCCGTGACACCGTCCGGTCAGCGCAGGTGACGAAGGTGTTAATTAATTCTCCTTTGTTCTGCCGCCTCTTAACACCTCGATCAGCGCCGATGTTAGCCGACAATCGTTAGTCATCGAAAATTTCGCTGCACCTGCGAACCTAACCGCGATATTCGAACATCAGACTAGAACAAATTCGAAATTTTCTTCCTTGAAGCATGTTATGCTACTTGTAAAGCAACTCAGGTAACCGGTTGATAAAATTAAATGTTGTTTACAAAAGCTAATGACATTATATCTTTGGATATAAGTTTCTAAATTTGAAGCAAGAAACGACGTTGTGCTAAAAATGCTCGTTTCTTCAAAAAAGGTTTCTTGCTTCTAAAAGTGCGTATCTGTACTAAAAATTAAAAACAGGGGTGACATCTAGTTTTTGTTGTAAATTGCAATTGCGATAGAAATTAACACAGAAAATTTGACACAGTGAAAAAGTTTAAACAATTAAAACATACCAGGTTTTAATTTAGTAAGATTATTAGACAAGGAAATTCAATTCTTATTTCGTGCAGTTGATGCAGACGATTTTTAGTTTCCATCAATATTCTCAGTCTAATATGATACATAAGAATGATACAATTTTTATCCGAAAATTCATCTGTACTTATGATACATTCGAATGAATCAATTTTTCATAGGACTTGTAAGCTACTAAACGGTTGACGAAATAATTCTAACGCGGAAAATCTTGTACTTTCAAGAAATTATCAAATTACAACTCAATCTCTGAGAGATTAAAGACATTATATTTACTGTATCTGGAACAAAATTACCAAAATTAACAAAATCAATTATTTATAAAAGGAAAAATTCGAATTTTCTAGTCACTTTCAGTAATAACGTCCCAGGTTCGGCACATACCAAGAAAAAGCTATGAAGTTTGGGTGATTGTCGTTCGTTCCTTGAACATATCTACACACCCTCGGTTTAATGTTCAGTCTTAAAGGGCAGTCGAGCGTGGAATTTGTTTGACAAATGGCATGGAACTAGTACTAGTACGGATTAGTTCGTCCTTGGAGGAAATCGCGTTCTCCAGGTTGGCGGTACGTTCGGTCGAGCGATTAATGTGAAGCGAGCGCAACGGTGAATGCACGCGCGTTGCACAAACGACAGAAAACCGCCACGCAAATGTTCTTTATGAATCGACGCAAAACTGACAGACGACCGACAGCATCACAATGTAATCGCCGATTGGATATACGAGCCGCACCGGCTGTTTCGATATTTTATCGAGAAATGTTATGGTCACAGAATTAATTACGAGAATGTCTATCGTCCGTCTCGGAAACGAGATCGACAAAAATCATTTATTCTCATAATGTACCTCGAGTGAGAACTCACTTGTTCCAATAAAATAACTTAAAATCGATATATTTTAATTTTATATATATAAAAAATATATACAAAATTAAAAAATACACATATACTTAGATATATACTTAATATATCTATATTTATAATATACTTAGACTTATATATATATATATATATATATATATATATATGTATTATAGTGTATCTATATATATAATATTTGATAAATCTTATAATACATATCATACATGTAAAACTAAAATATGTTGAAATAATGTTAAAATTATATAGAATTATCTACATAAAAAGTCGTCCTACACTTTTCATCGGTTCATTTCTCAAATCAATTGTGTTTTAATCACAATCTTGTATTTTGAAGAAATTATCAAATTACAACTCAATCTCTGAGAAATAAAAGGCTTTACTGTATCTAGAACAAAATTAACGGAATCAATTATTTATAAATCTATGAAAAGAATCGCAGTACAAAGAGTCAATATGAACAAATAGCTACTAAATATTTACTACTGATAGTGATTACTGATTTCATGCATTTGCAATAAAAATGAGTACCTACGTCAAATAGAAAACAGTGAAAGCATTTAAAATATAATAAAAATATAAAATAATTAAAGAACAAAAGATATGTCTGTGTAGTTTCTATGTCTTGCAATTGGTGCAAACAATTTTTGTTTTGCATAAAAATTCACAGGTTACATATGAGTTAAAATGAATCACGGAAAAATGCCTTCAAATTCGTAATCGCTTCGTTCGCTTCAAATAACGACCGATGAAAATAGTGAAGAGCGTTTCGCACCAACGAATTTAAAGGGAACCAACATTCTCCGAACTAGATTTACATAACACGATTGAACATAACCCCTCGATGTAGGCTCGGAGGATGCAAAAATGCGTCGCACGATCGGCGCACTGAAAAAAGCTGACCCCGTCCTGCAAGTCGGAGCGGTGAAGTCTTATTAGGCGATGTTCTTCCTATCGCAATTAAACTTTTACTGCCCGACTATGCAATGATATCCAGCTTATAATTCGTGGAATCGCTCTTCAGGCTAATTTACGCCAGCAGTTACGAGCATCGCAATTAAAAGGGAACGCAACGAGCAAGCAGAAACCGTATAAATCTGTTCAGTCGCTTCCGTTTCGGATCGATGTTCGTAACGCTCGCGATAAAGTGTTTTTCCATTGATTCTATCATGGATTCATTGCTTCCTGTCAGATTGGACGCGTTCGATGTTACACTGCGAAATTGTCTATTTTGACATCTTTACCTCCAGCTGTCCTTCGTTCGTCATATTGGACTCTCTTATCAGTTAACAGTTTTTGACGAGTATACTCGTCGTAACTAGACTAACATCGTTAACTAAAAGATTTCTTCTGATGAAAATAAAATTAAAATATTATTAACTATCATTGATATAGGTGATTCCTTTCTTTTTGGAAATTTTTACATGCCATAAATGTGTGAAAATCTGCAGTCTAAACAAAATGTTGTCATTCATCGTTAACTAAAAGATTTCTTCTGATGAAAATAAAATTAAAATATTATTAACTATCATTGATATAGGTGATTCCTTTCTTTTTGGAAATTTTTACATGCCATAAATGTGTGAAAATCTGCAGCCCAAACAAAATGTTGTCATTTCTAATTGGTTAAGAAGGATATACGTATATTTTGATATTCTTTACTAAAATATATTATATATTTTCTAAAAATGTTGTATTTAAACAAAATATAAAAAAAATGAAACATACGGTATAATTAAAGTAATATACATTTTTCAAAGAGATTGTAACAACTAACTGGTTAACAGTCCATCAAAATGAGTCGTCGCTGTAAAAAAAAGTTTACTAATTTATGATAGTAGTTCTTTAGTAATTAAATCGACGGATAACTCGAAACGATGCGTTGAAATTTTGTTTGAATTCTGTAGGGTCTCTAGATATTTCTAATTTCATTTTCTTTGTTTTTTTCCATGAATCAAAAATTCCATGTTTGCATTTTTACAGAATATTTAGCGGTAAATAAAATAGACTACTTGCTTTTCAAAATAATAAATCTAGATTTTCAAGTTCTCAAAGTTTTGCGTAAATTTTAAACTGTTATTGTATAAACTGCACATGTATTTGCAAATTTTCATTTTCGTTAATTATTTCATCGAAATCTGGAAAAGAAAGAAATTTCTTAAATTAACTATAGTAAAAACAGAACAACGATGCAATTCATTTTTATTGCTATGCACTTATTAATATAAAATAGCGAACACTATTAATATAAAATAGCAAACCTTACATATCGGTTAAAATGACCGGTCCCCACTTTTTTATTCGAAATGTTACAATCATGAAGATCCTATTCAAAGAAATGATTGAATAAAATCCTTTGTTTGAGCTTACAGTGTAATAAAAATGACGAGAAGTTTAAATAAATTCAGTCTCGAAAGAAAAGAACATCTATATATTAGTTTTAGTTTATTGGAACTATTAAAGGAAGTTTGCAATTCTTAATTGGTCCTTGCGACTAGTGCAAACGATTTTTATTTTGCATAAAGATCTGCAATTCCCTAGTTACACGCATATGCATGCTAGAGTTATGCTAATTCAATTACATTGCATTTGAATTTAATAGTAATTCAACTACGTTCTAATTCAATTACGTAATTCAAACCTTTCAGTTAATTGAATTGCTAATTATTTCAATTATTTTAGTCGTAAGTATAATTTAAATACGATGCAATTGAAATACAAATCATCAAATTACAGTGCAGAACTTGAAAGCAGTGAGATACATTTTTCTGTTTGTCATTCTGGGTATTTTTTTCTCCTATTACCTATCAATTTATTATTTTTGTCTCGTAATTTTAATTCAATTACATTCTAATTCGCAAACTTAATTCAATTACATCGTCATTCGTAATTAATGTAATTCAATTACTCAGCATTTTGTAATTGCACTCCAATTGCACAATTACGAATTACATTTTCATTTAATTGAATGGAGATACGAATTACAATGTGATTCGTGAATTTAATTACGATGCGAGTTACCTTGCAAATATAATTCGTCGAGTAATTCAATTGTAATTCCGCACAACTCTGATACATTCGTCAAATTCGCAATCGTAAAAAAATCATGGGATATTCTTCGGGAAACAAAGGCGAGGTAGAAAGATCATTCGTTTTAATAGCGTATGTGAAAACTGCGTAAAATTCTTTAACTTGCCAAGAAAAATGCGCGTTTCTCTTGGTGCGCGCATTCGCGTCACGCGAAACCTCGGATTCTGAAACTCCTCCTCGCGGTACGGCATCGAATAGTAACGCAACGATAATGGTAATGATACAACAATAACGCCTACGGGGCGGAGACAAGCAATTATCCGTGGATGAATGGTACGCGGGGGCACAGAATTAACCGACAAACAGAAACACGTGAAAAATACGTCACGTGTCGCGCCGCATCACGCCCGTCTGCGAATTCTAATCGTGGTAGGTTGAATCCTTTCAACGAAGAGCGTCGCTGAAAGGAGTCCCGCCATGAATTATGCTAAATTCGCCTTCGGCCAGGTGTGTCAACAGGCATCCGACTTTATACCGTGTATTGGGTTGCATCATCGGATTGAATAGATATAGATCGTTCGATGTACATCGACAAATGACGCGACTGCGAATAATTCGTCGTTACTGAACTTCTTTCACATTCTTGCTTCTATGCTTAATTATGGTTGCACGAAGCGATTTCAACCATGATGTGAAATTTGTATTGCGTTACGAGTAAGTAAATTTGGGTCAAATTGACCCAGTCTCACATATGTGCGAGAAATAAATAGAAAGAATAAAGTCGATTCGTTTAATTGTTACGATTTCTTATTCATGTTTTAGATTTGCACAACATAACTTTAATATAAATGATTTTGTACTTAATCGGAATTGAAGGAAGCGATTCTTCGACAGCAAACATGCTACGACTCATAAAGGATATATGTACTGCGGTTTTTATGCATTTCTTACAAAAATGGATACATCAAAAGTAAAACAGTAAAAATTTTTATAAAAATTGAACATACTGTTGCATTACCTTCAACTCGTTGAAATTATTTAGGAAAGAAAGAAATGCAGCTCCTATGCCTTGCAATCGATGCAGATCTTTGCTATCTGACTCATAAATTCACATGTACACAGAAATAAAAACAATTCTTATTAAAAGAAAGATTAGAAATTACTTTTTGTTCTACAAAGATTATTAATATTTACTATATATTTGAGGATATGAAAAAGTGTCAATTCAAGTAATGGTCTAGTAATGAAATAATAAGAATTTGTATCTTTTTTTGAGTCGGATAGACTGAATCTACGTACAAAAATTAAACAATATTACAATACTACGAAGTTACATTGACAGATGCCATTTTTATCTGTATTTTTCACGAGATTTGGAGGTTTTACAATTTTTGTATATCGATTACTACTGCATCATCGTATCGAATAGAGAGATCGTTCAAGCATGTGCGCTAGTTTACTTTCGAACACGAGCAGAACGAAAAGGAATGTTCATTTTTAACGTAAGACAAATTGGACATTTTTCAGGAGATCTTTCGTAAATAAAATACAGCGTGTCAGGTTGGAAATTCAAAAAATAAAATAGCAGTGAAATTCAGCAAGTAAATTGACAGGCTGACAGTCACGGTGGCCGTTCGCCGTGCTGCCAGCAACGCTCGACTGATCACTGGTAACCGACACTATCGAATTGTCTAAAATGTTCACAGCGACTGAACGTCAATTAACCCGATAGCAAGGCGAAGCGAGGAGCGTGTCGCTCGAGATAGTTGTAATATCGAGCAACGGTATCCGGCGTTTCCGTGATAATCGGTGACAATATTGTGCAACATTCTCTCATTACACACGTTCAGTGACTCGCATTAATATTCGAACGTTTTTTTAAAACGGAACAATTGTTTCTCAAATTGAACGAGATATTTTGAATTTCGTGCCGAGGAATTAGTATGATTAGGAATTAATTTTGCCGAGGAAAATAATATGAAATTTTTAGATACCGTAAAAGTCTTCGTTTTATTTCTGCGTTGCAGAATATATTCCTTTGAACTGTATAAACTCGTGGTACAAAATATATTAAGTTATAATGAGATTGCGCGAAGTAACTTGTTAAAATGATTAATCGTGATCTATGATCTTCCTCAATAGACGACGAAACGTAAAGTGAAACACAGCTATCATCACTAAACGGTTTTGAGGTATACGGCGATCGCTTATTGACAATTTCGTTCGTTCCGTTTACGTTGTGTTATTTCGTGTCTATTTATAGTTACTCATTTATTTGTCTTGCGTGGGAGGCACTTGCTTCTCAGCTTTAGGGTAATGTAAACCGTACGCACATTTGGTTGCTTCGTTTCGTTCCGTGCGCATGAATTTACAGTTGTTCCTTATGAACAATCTTACCTTCCAATAAGATTTGTAGTTTGCAATTCAAGGCAACAATAACTGAACAATTTAATACGATTGATCTCGATAATAATACCCCTATTAACTCGAACGACGACTCTAATACACTACGGAAAAGTGTTGTACCATTTCTATTCTATGTGTTTAACAAATTGATAAAAACGCAATTTTTGTATGAGCAAATAAGCTCCATTTCATACACACTATTAAAGGAAATCAACGTGTATCACTTTGACTCTACATATAAATAATTAAGGATTCAATGACTGGGAATGATATGAGATATAGAAGTCTAACTTGGAAACAACACGTCAAGGATAAATATAATATCTTGAAGAACTGGATAATCTATACAAAGCCATCCTGGAGTCCATACGGACCTATGGGATACAGCCAGCACCATGAATGCGATAGAACTCCACTTATCCGAACTCCATTATCTAAACTTCCATATTGCAACGAAATTTTGGGCGATCTCCGATATGTGAACTTCTGTTGAACTCCTATTATCTGAACTACTGTCGAGGGTTACTCGAATTATGTGAACACCTAGGTATTGCGAACCGAGAAATGAATCAAGTGTTTGGTTAAATTCATGTATCTAAACGCGAACTCCGGTTATTTGCATGAAAAGATACAAGTAGTAGACTCCTATTACATGAACCTACTTGGTTATATGAACTGGATGTCTCCCGTCGAGTTCATATAAATTCAGTTTTACTGTATTGAAATCCTTTAACTTTCTCAATCTAAAACGTTAAGGTGTATGATGCACTCTCATATGTAATCAACGAAGTAATATGTCGAGACTTAGGAATGGCTACGATCAAAGAAAATATTGCGAACTTCAGCAAACACCTGAACGAACGTTTGACCCAGTACACCAATCCACTGGTTAGGCACTCAGGGCTCTAAATACAATCATATATATGTAATAAATTTTCTAAGATGAGATCTAGCGATTTGAATTTTCTTGAGATGACACAATGGATACTTTGCCAGATAAGAATATAAGTAATCGTGACCCACAAGATAAAAAAGAAAAGTTGGAAAAACGTGAGTCCGCTTTTTCATTTCAAGTAGTAGCAAAATTAAAAAAGATATTTTAGTCATTGTCTAGTAGACTAGTCTATCGTCTATAAATATTCAAGTCGTTTAGTCCTGTTTCTAAAAAATTGTCGCGTTTTATAAGACGTTCGAATACCTTTTCTTGGAGGTAGTATAATAAAAAAAGAATTTCATACGCACAAAACGACATTATAGGCTGGAAGAAATATCTTCGTTTCGGAGTTGACAATAGTTTCGTTGAAGACGAAAAGTTAAAGGAAGAATACATTATTTGGCTCCGGTTTTTTGCCTTCAACGCAGAAAATTTTGATTGTATCCGAAGGTCTGCACAGTCTACAAATGACTTGGAGCGTTCGTTTAGCATCGATTGCACCCGATTCACGAACTATTTTACGTGGTATCATCATCGTGAACGCGTTAAATATCGTGCAAATGGCCGAAACAAGAAAAAGGAAAAAGAAAAGAGAAAGCTCACCGTGTCGTCGCGGATTTCCATGGATCTCGATGCCCGGCTTGACATTTATTTTACTTGTCTCTCGAATCAGCTGCTGCGATCTTCACGATCGCTCGTAGGCACATAAATCAACCTCGGGAATAGCGACGATCGTTCCGTCATGTGGCGACCTTTCGCGGGCTCGTTTGCAGAATTTATTGTCTTACGTCACACGGGGCTCGTGTTTATTATACCAAAGACTTTTTTGTCGGGGAACGATCGTCCCCGTGACCGCGGCGCGGAGGAGGCCCAATTGTCGATCGAGACATGCCTCGGTCGCACAATTAGGTTCCGATCCCCATAAAGGCCTGCACCTACCTCGCCGGGGACTTGTGCTCTATTAAAATTCCAATATTCTCGGATAGATGTTCCGTTGCCGGAAAGGTGTGAGGTTAAACGATCAACAGACGATAAGGCTAATGAGCTATAACGATCCTTTCTCCATTTTACTATGCCCCCGTTCTCGGCCCGGTTAACCTTTATCCGCTGTTTTCAGGATCCTTGTCTAACCGCGACTTTCTCCGTCTTCGTTCGATCCGTGATGTCTGGCCTTCTGTTGTGCGAATTTTGCTCCGCTTTAATGTCTTATTGTTGCTTCAACCAGGCATTAAGACGCCGATCTTTATTCACGAAATTTCAATGTGTTCGAGTTGCTTAAGTATAATGTAGAGTACGCGGCTTTTAACATTGACGATTACTTTCAGATTTCCATTTCAACTCTTTGCACGCAAAGAATTTTTTCGGATCGTCTATCAAAAGATCGAATCTATTTACTCATGAAGTAATAATTAACGCTTTAAAGATAATATAAAAAGACAGAACCTTGGAAATAGTTAGACTGTTTAAATAAACTTTCGTACAAAATTGTGTTGATGGAGATTCTATGAAACAACAATTGTTAGTTTTGAAAGTACTGTCCCAGATAGCACAAGGATGTTTTAAGATCTATAAAGTGCAAAAACTAATTGTTTAAATTTCTAATAATTTTTAATGTGTTTAATGGTTTAATGTGTTTTTGTCTTAATCCTGACGTTGAAAATAAAGATGAAAAGAGTACGAAAATTATGCCTTCTCAAACAAAAAAATAAACTATCATATTCATAAAATCCGTCTGAATTACAGAGAAACAATAATATAATCGACTATTTAGATATATTTTTTTATTTAAAGTAATTCGGTAACTGAAACAAATTTACGTCTTGTTTCTATTGCTGAGCACTGTAACTGGATTATGCTTTCGTGTCTTTTTCGATGTATGCGTTGATTACTGAGCCCTTTTTTGGCAAACCACGTGTTACATTCAATTTTCCTTTCTTGATCCGTGAAATATGTAATTATCTTTCCTTTTTTAGATAATATCACAAGTATTGAAACGTATATAATAAATTATGTTAAACAATATAATACGGAATATTTCATGTTTTTACGTTTTTGTGATAGGATTATTTGTTTAAAACTGATCACAATAATTGAAGCGCAGTAATTAGATCAGCGTACAGAAATTAACACAGAGTAACTAGATCTGTGTACAGAAATTGATACACAATAACCAGAAAAGGCTCGAATAACTGATACAAAGTAATTAACTTTCATCTCTTTAGGAACAAAGTAACTGTTTCATATATTTTGTTTCATATTTTGTTAAATATTTTGTATTCTTTATATATTTCAATTATGAAATAATTTGTACTCATATAAAAAAAACATCAACATATAATTAAAATGTTTTTCAAAGTGTGATATAGGTCTTTAATCTGTCGGAAACTTCGGACGTCGCATTAATGTGCACAGTGAAACGACGCGCTTGCCATCCATATTTCTCATAAACGCATAATATTCGCAGTCGAGACATTACACGCTGTGTCACGATTATTATGCATACGCTAGCAGGTTTTTATTTCCACGACTGATTCTCAAACCATAGAATTGAAACGGTCGATTTGGACTTCTCTGGTAGTTCTCGTATTAATTGTTCCCAGGGTAGCAAAGAGGGAGTGCCTGAAGGACGGCCGGCCTGAATTTTTCGCATTAATGCCGATCCAGCTTTACAGCTTTATCCCGTTGCTTGTAGTCCCTCGCGGAATGGTTGTTCAACGTCGAACAGTTGTAGCAAACGGTATATTACAAATCGTCTCGTAAATTACATTCTTTTGTCGTGACCGCCACGGACACAAAGGAGGAATAAGACATACGGCGGAGGTGTCGATGCTGGCTAGTAACAATAAGAATTACGCGACGTCTTGTGAAGCCGATCAAGATGAATGGTGTGTACCCGATAATTATTGCCGATCGCTGCGCCGCGCGTCGCTACTCTCAAGAATAATTCAATAGAATCTTTTCTTCTGTCTCTCCCTTTCATCTCCCTCTCTCTCCCTCTCTCTTTCCCTCTCTCTCTCTCTCTCTCTCTCCTTCTCTGTCTTTCTCTCTGACTCTCTTTCTCGGTGTCCTGTCCCATTAGCATAATCATATTATTTCAACGCATTCTAGGCGTGTGTAGGCCGATCGCGAGTGGGATAAACTGTGGAACGGTACTCCCGTCGGCCACTGGAATTCCATCCTACGGCCGCGGTGTGTGCAAGCCGCGCACCGGGTGAAGGAAACCCGTGGAAATACGTGGGAAACGGCAAAGGGAAATGCGTTTACCTGCATCGGCACTCGCCGACCGCTATTTATTGACTGGAAGTAGTTTTCCATGTAGCTGACACCGCGTTAATAGAACGCGCTCGCGGTTTGTCTAGCTACCAGAGAAAGGAGACCTAGGACGTGAGAAATAGAACACCGAACCTGTTACCGATTCACTGCTCGAATAGATAATTAGCTGAACCTTTCGGTACCGGCTAGGCTGCTCGCTGATCTTTATGCGCCGGCCGTTCTATCAAACATCGTGTTCCTGCTGCCAACGATTTTTCTGTCATTTTGTTTCTGTCGTTACGGTTTTGGCGAATTTCTCTTTGAAGATTGGTGCGCGCGTCAACAGCGAATCGTCCGATAATTTTAACTATGTTTAAGCACACAGCTTGGCATCTTATTTTATGAATCTTGCTCAATAAGATCTAGATACATAGTTTTAAGTTTTACGATTATGATTTATTTTTTAAATGTTAAATTACAGAATATTTTAAGCTGTCGATAGAGTGCATTTAATACGATATTGTAGCTGTGAAAATTACAAATCGAGCCATTTTATTTTATTCAGTCTTTAATAATGTATAAACGTTTTTCTCTTATTCTGGTTTTCTATAGATCCATTCATAAAAATTTGTGTATGCGCAAACATCAAATTGCAGAACACTTTTTGGTAACAGCGCAGGGTATTTAAATCAATATATTAAAGCATTTTATCGCATTCATGAATAATATATGTAAACATTTTTCTGCAACTCTAATCTTCTTGAAATCCTTTCATACTTTTATTCGAGTGAAAATCTTCAATAACCTATAACTATTCTTTTGTATTCAAGTGGTATGTAATGTATGATTAATAAAATATCACAACTGTCACTGTAACTATTGAACGGCGAAAGAATAATGCAGCCATGCAGAGAGGCGAATAAATGAAAAGCGTCGACGAGTTAATGAATTTTTAAGTGGCAATGAACATCGACAGAGTTTTTCTTGGGATCGGGTTGCTTTTTTACGATTCGGTGCCTGTTAACAGGTCCTAGAAATGTATTTTTGCGAGAAGACAATTGGCATTCTCGCTTCTTGAATTACACGTTCGCGAAATTGCGTACCGGGAAATTACGGGATCGCCGGGACGTAACAATTATTTTATGACGGGTGTAAACACTGGTATTACGGTTCCCCGAGTCACCAATTACCGCTAACTCAACAATATTTACTGCAAGATTTAGTGAAATCGGTGTTTTCGTTGAGCACCGGACCGTAATGTATACTTAGTAATTCCTTCCCATACGGGTATTGCGAAAATGACCATCCGCTTAGCAAGAGTAAACATGCGATTCCAACAATTTCTCCCCGTTCGTTTCGGCAACCATTACGAACAACCGATCGGATAATCATCTTTCCATTCAGCAAAGTATTTTAACGGTTCCATGTTTATTTGTCGCGGTGTGGTCCTACACTACGGTTATATCAATTCAGCTGCACTGGTGATTTTTAACTATATCTGTACTTTGTAATTCCATTTCAATTTGCAATTAAATCGAATCGCGTTGCAATTAATAATACAAAAGTTTACTTCTGCTCAGACGTTATTAATTCATAGAATTAATATCACATTTATATCAGGCGAATTCTCTCTCTCTCTCTCTCTTTCTTTCTATTCGAAATCTTTGGAATTACATCGTACTTTGTAATTTTATGTTAATTGCGATTACAAATTGCATTGTAAACCAATTAGACGAGAACTGGATTACGTATTACCGTGTAATCAAATTGCTTTGTAATTATAATTCGTAAATGAATTTCATTAGAATTCTATCACATTAGTGCTGGCGTAATTGCACAGTTTCTCCAGGATTATATTATAAATAGTGAATAAAAAAAGATCATGCACCATTTCATTTTGGTTTGCTTTTCATTTCGATGGCATCTTTCTTCGATGCAGATATTATTTTCGTTGTGCAACAAACAGGGAGTGGGTATCGAACTGTACGAAAGAGCATAAATCAGTTGTGTTATTCAATGACAATTGAATGAGCTGAAAAAAATTAATATGCACGTGTTCCTATTTTAATACAATAGGCCTGCGTAGAAATTGTTTCAGCACGTTCATTAAATTCTCAATTCAATTCTACGCGATTCCTGTGAAGTTTTGAAGACACATATACAGTTAATTACCATGCATTAGCATTGATTATCATCGTTGCTGCATACGTCATAATAATACTGGATTTCTCATGCAATCATTAGAAATTACTATTAGGAGAGTGCGTTGATGGGGTTGAAATTGTGCATTATTTATAATGCATTCTAAATGCTAATTCGTTGCACTTGAAATTGTGCGTGCATGTGTTACCGATATAATGCATAAACTTTGTAATTTATTCGTGATAAGATTTTATTTAACACTGTCATTGGGAAAACCAGTGATAAGTAGACCATCCTAATTAAGCCGCGTTTAGTGTATCCATAGCGCAGGATTGTCTTCCTTTTTCTCAGAATTTCCATGCTGCTTCTGGGATCAGAGTGCTCGCACAGGGCAAACCGTGAAAGAAAAAGAGATTACGGCAAACAATCGATGAAGAAAATCAAAGTTGTCCTCGATGTTTAACATGGCGTCAGCAGGCTACGTCGCCTTTCACACGTCCTACACGAAAGACGACGAAGCTCGATCTCTTTCAAAACAATTACGCATTCTTCGGCGCCAGTTCTCCCACGTCGACATTATCCTGCCCGATGTTCAACTACCATTTACAGAAAACGCCACGGGATACGCATTCGTACGGTGTATAATTTTTCAAGTGTCCGGTGCGGATGAAAATTTCGCCAGTTTTCAGTTTATCGTGTCCACTATAGATTTGCGTACGATGTTACGTCATTTTGAATCTTCTAAAATTATTTTCTGTGTACATTGTTGCTTCTTGTCAGGATATCTGAAATTATTCTCAAGATTAAATGACAATAAAATAGGAAAAACTGTTGTTCTAGCTAAAAAATCTAAGGAGATTAGTGAAATGCAAGATTCCATAGTTTCATCAGATGGTACATTAGTTCTAAATTATTAGAACTAATAATAAGAAGAATAATAAGAAGAATAATAAGAACTAATAAGAATTATTAGGATTGTGTCCTATATGATGGAAACTTTTCTTTACCTATGATCTTTTACCAAGATCAAATGACAAGATAAATTATCATAAATGGGATGAAATAATAGAATCTAAAGAACTGTATAAAATGCAAGATTCTACGGAGTTTCAACCAGCGTTATATAATTTTTAATTTCTTAAAATTTCGTCCTCTATGGAGCAAACAATATCTACTTATCGCCTGATCCTTTAAAATTATTTCAAAGATCAAAAGAAAGTAAAATAGGATAAAATAACAATTTCAGATTATCTAGTCTAATTTCTCAAAACATTTTCTTACGTATAAGAAACAATACTTTTTTATCATCATAATTTTTACGTGTATTCCCACCAGTAAATGTTAATAAAATAAAATATGATAATAAATAAAATATAATATAATATTATATATATTATTATATATATTATATATATATATATATATTATTATTATATAATATAATATAATAATAAATAAAATATGAAATAAGGACAAAAGGATTGAGCACACACACACACACACACACACACATGGCTGGGTAATACAGTAATTTCTTCCGAAAATGCCAAATTTAGAATTGCTGTGAATTTTCTTATGCTAGTCCTAAGCCTATGTGATTTATTACTTCGTCGATGCTAAGGGTCAACGGTGTCTGTCAAGTGTGCGATGCGGCACGCGACGCGAATTCCCGGAAGGGAACACAAAATGGTCTGTTTGGTTGTGAGTCAGGTAAGAAAACCGTGAAGCTACGAGGTACGTGGTCGAATCGTGGCCTCCGAATTGCCTTCGAATTATGGCAAAGAATTAGAAACAAAGAAGTAAAGTCATCATTTTCATTCTAGCATTACTGTGTTCATATTAATATACACCTGCATGCTGGCCGCTGCCTTTTTTTACCGACTGTTCTGAATTTCTATAAAATCGAGCCGCGAAGCTCAAAAAATTGCGATTTAGTATTCGCAGATCTGCCGGTTTCAATTCCGGCCTCCGAACATTTTTGGAGAAATTACTGTAGATTCTGTAAATTACTGCAATTCTGATTCTGTAATTACTAAGAAATTACTATAGTAAATTCTGCCTAGAATGCCAAATTTCGGATTGAGAAATTACTATGTAGAGATCTATGGTTTGTGAATTTACATATGTGTAATTAGCTACAAGCTAGGGAGATAATGAAAAAAGGGGGAAAATGTAATTTGTGTTAAAATTAGCTAAAATTTTCATTATAATTTTAACATTAATCGAATGCTAGTGATAAAAGGATATTTATGTCATAAGTTTTCGGTAGGTTAGTTTAGGCTGATTTTAGGTTGAGCCATAACCATAAGTACTATAATTCAGTGATGAGCATAATCAGAGACTTAAAGCAACTTTTACATTTTTACCGATTTCTAAACGAAAACGTAGCAAAATCTGATGTTTTGTATTTTTTTTTTAATATCTAAGGAGTCTCAGATAAACTCAAAGTAACTTTTACATTTTTGCTGATATATAAACAAAAACCAAAAAGAATCTATATTTGTATATTTCTATTTTCTTTTATTCCTAATGCAGAAATATACAGATATGATATTTTGTTAAGTTTTCGTTTAAATATCACTAAAAATGTTAAAGTTGCTTACTGTCTATAATTATTCAAACCACCATATATGTTAATTTGAAGAAAGAAGGAAAATGTAAAGATATGGGAGACGAAACACCGTAATTCATTCAAGGAAATCAACAAAGCATACTAATTAACTAACTAAAAGAATGAAATTTTCGGCGACACATAATGCTTAATTTACCACATCGATGTCTCGAAAATGATCTCAAGGACCAAATGATAAGAAGCGAGCGAGTAAATGCAAGTGGAAAGCGAAATCTTTTTCTTGACGGAGGGGTCGGAAGACGGCAGTGATGGCGGCGAGGCAATTCGAATTTTCGAAACAAGATGTATCTGATCGCGGGAGGCAGTCGAGAGGAGACACCAACAATAGGGATTATTAGCATTGGCTGAGCCGACTTCACGTTGATATTGGTCTCTGGAGGACCGACATATTGTAATCACGCGGATATATTGTGCTCGTGCAATGCACGTTCGCCTAGTCCTCTCCAACCAGCCTATCCTCCGCATCCACCTACTCTCTCCACCTCCTCCTCCTCCTCCTCCTCCTTCTCCACTACCACCACCCTCTTCTCTCTGTCTGGCGTTCTCGTCCTCTCTCCCTCTGTCCCTCCGGTAGCCGATCAATGCCCTCTTCTCCTATCGATAACTCGATAATATTACACGCGAAAACCGCTTTCGATGTGCTCGCCCAGTCAGCGAGCCACTTGTGCGAGCAAATAACCAGTTATCGGAAAACCGATTTTATTTTCGAGGGACGCTTGCCTTCGATATTTTTTCTTCTTGTGTCTCGTCGCTACCCTTCGTCCCTTTGTCTCTACCCATCATACACCCCCCTCCACCCTGCCACTCTTTTACCTCTGCGAACCTGTACGTGTATCGATACACAGCGCTATGAGACGAAAATAGAAAAAATAGGCGAGCCGGAGACGGTTGCTGAAATTCGTAGGAGACATTGCGGAAAACTACAGCGACGCATAGTCGAAATCGGCCGCACGGTGTCGTTAGATTAAATGTGACGAATGAAGTATAAAATAGAGTGATTTTGTTAAACTTGATCAAATTGAACGAAAAGAAATTGTCAAATTTATCGTTATAAAAGATGGGAAAAATCGGCGAGAAATAGCTGAAATGGTTAATATGTTAATTAATCGAACTGTATAATTTTACAATAAGATCTATGCCTTTCATACTTAATTAGGTGTAGTATTCAATTGGTAGTACAATTAATTATATTAGAAAACGCTTCAGGGAATGAAAATCGTGTAGGTAACAAGCGACAGATAAATTCTAAAAAGATTTTGGCGGAGCACGATGAAAGATGGATTCGCGACAAGAATGATGTAAAAGATGTACTACTTAAAGAATTTGGTGCAGATACGGTCTTCTTTAGCCGATAAATTAGTCAGATCCATGCCAAACAGGTTGTCAAGTGTTGAGAGATGTAAGGGGTACCTAAAATAATGTTAAATACTTTTAATTACTTTCATTTTTTCTAATCAATTATTTCGAGCCAGTCTTTTTAGAGAAGGCAAGTTTATTGAATTAATTAATTTAGTCGATCCGTGGTCAATATAAGTGTTACCATATATTGTTTATTCTTGAAGAAACCGCCAATATTGATTTATCGATCGAAAGGTCCGATGATTAAGATGTATTTACATATTATATATTAATTACTATTTATTTAATTAATACATATATATTATTATATACATTGCGTATCTCATTTTCAAAGAAAAGTTGAAATCGTACGAAATTCTATTAAATCCAATTTTGTCATTACAAAAGAGAGCTACTACATAGAATCTTCTCAATATAGAAAATTTATTTCGTAAAATAAAGCCTGTTAATCAGTGAATATTGTAATAATAATGTATCATAATAAATCTGTTTAATCAGTGAATATTGTATTGACGCGTTCAAGGCAGTAGAAAAAATAAATAATTTTATTTTGTTTACATTTGTTTCCCCGCAAAATTGATTTACTCTGAGTTATGCCTCGGCGAGATATTGTTAACGTCTGCAACTATTTTTTATATGTTTCAAGGGCTTCTTCCATGGGTTACCACCACATTTCTCAGCCTGTCTCTTTCCGTGTTTCTTTCTACGGCTTCTAGAAGACCGCTGCAGAAACGATTCCATACGCCATTGTCGTGATGCGATAGGTACAAGGCAGAGGTATTACAATTATGTAAATCACGACGCGTATCACGGACGCCATTTTTGCCCACGACACATGTAATATGTGCGAAATGTGTTACAAGGTTTCGTGAACTCTTCTAGGAAACTATCTGTTGTGCTTTTTATAGCCTCGATGCAATCTTTGCTTCGGCGCGCAACGAGAAAATATGAATTACAGAAAAAAGTGACTTTTTTTACAGTACACAGGGCGGTTCACCATATATTAACAACTCGATTTACGCGGCTGTTATTACTTCTAACGAAAAATGGCTCGTGTATCGTTGAATTGTTTCAAAATAAGCACGATCTGCCATCAATAGTTTTTTTTCATAGATGGTTATGTAGAGAACATATGCAGCTTATTATCGTTTTTTTTTTTTAATAGAAGCACATTTTTCACTGCCCAGCTAGTGAATCTTGATATTATTAAAAAAAAAATGTAAATAATTTAACCTACTTATGTCCGAAATAATTAATTTAAGAGATTTATTAATTTTGTTGTTGGTATGGAAGTATTACCCTCTTGTTAATGTTATAATGGTTTTATTTACACATTGACTGAATATATTAAATTAATGTTTTCTTGACGTAAGTAAATTCATAATTTTTTGCAAAGAATATCAAGATGCATTACTTGATGCAATACAAAATATCTGTTTCTATGTAAAAAATTCTTAGTGACCTTTACATATCCTTTATGCGTGCATCTACAAAAAAAAACTATTGACAGCAGACTGTGCCTGAAAGCTATTAGAATCAAAAAGTGGTCCTCTTGAAACCATTCAACACTACGTGAAATATTTTTCGCTACGAATGTAAATCGAAGTGAGATAATATGTGGTGAACCATATCTGTATAAATAACGTTGCATCTCTTCATCTATATATTCTTGTAATAGTCGATAACGATATTGAAATTAAAACCCAAGCTGTAGGACTTAAATGAGAATTCATTTCCGTCGCCCGATTTCCATGGAGATCTGGGAAAGACGGTGTTCAACGACGTGTTCACCGTTCGATGCGCAAGAAAGCGATTCCGAGCAGCGAAAACACTGCATTGTTCGCGCAAACCTTGCGGTGGAAATCACCCGTTTATTCCAGAAATTCAGACCCCATTTACGAACGAGACCGCGCCATTTCGGAATCGTTCCGCGTCAGATTTGTTTCCGTCCGTAACAACCACTTATCCATTCCTTTCGATTCCCAGCCGGGGGAGAGACTTCAACTGTGAAAAATTATCGTGGCCGTGCACTCTGCCCTTTGGCTCAGACTTCGAAAGGTTTCCCAAATGTATTCAAATTAAGAAACCGAGTGCGCGTGCAAATATTCACGCTCGGATGCCAGTAAAAATATTTCAATGTACGAAGATAAAGTTTCAAAGAGAATTTAATGTTTTAAATTAATAATTGTTCGAAGAAAATATAAAAATCTGTGTCGTCGTCCAGTGATCAAGCACTTCTAGATATGGCGATAGGAAATGTTCTCCGACCTTGCCATATTGGAATATTAAATAATAAACAATATATGATAGTAAACTTAAAAAGTTGCTTGACATTCTCATAAGAGAATTTAATATGGAAAAATTCAAAATTTAATAAGGAAAAATTCAAAATCTACGTTTCTGTCTAATGATGAGACATTTTTAGACATGACGATAGGAAATGCTGTGTAACTCTATTGCATTGTAATTTTAAATAATATGTAATACATGGTTGTAAAGTTAAAAAATTGCTCGACATACTCATGAAATAATTTAATATTTTATTTTATTATTGTACGAGGAAAAGGTGAAAACCTGCGTTGCTGAGAAAAATGAGTGAGCTGTATCGCAGTCTAATTATATCGTTTTTTCAGATACGAGAAGTAGTCGAAAGTAATCGGAATAGTAGAAAATATTGTACACCTCTGTCATTTTTCAATATTAAATAAGATAAATAATACGCCGAAATAAAGCTGAGAAGTTGCCGAACGTTCCCATAAAGGAATCCAATGCTTTTCCGAACGATCACATAAGGAAAATATGTTTTGCCTAGGTCGCGGAGTGTACCATACACGACGGTGTGTACCCTAATTGATCACGACTGGTTGTTTCTCGTTTGCAGGTTCTGAAAGAAGCGACGGATGCTCGGAACGAGCAGCTGTCCGAACTAGAGAACCTCTTCGGTTATTTGGAGGAACACCGAAGCCTACAGGGTTACGAGGGCGAAAAGTCAGCGCGGTGAGTTTGCATGATTTTCTACGTTTTATTAGACACTCGAGAACCGGGGTGATTTACATCGGCCGCTCGTAAATCAAACCGCCGGTAACGGGATTAAAATGAGTTTCGTCTGACAGAGAAAATTGAAATCCGTAATTGGATTGTGCCGCGTTCAACGAGTTTTATTGGCGTTCGATGTTTGCTCGGTGTCAATCGACGGGAACGGGGACGAGCCATTTCGTGTCAAATCGTACACCAGTAGGAGTTATGCTGCGCAATCTTTCGCCCATTTTTCCTTTCGGAAAGTACAAAGTGTATCAACGTTTTTATCGCTTGTAGCCCATTGCTAACAATCAAAGGGTTTTTCGGAATGCACGCGTTTCTTGGAAAATATTCTTCTTCCTTTTACTGGAATTTTAGGATTTATAGATTCGACTGTATATGTCAATCAATTGCCAAACTTGTATCACAATAATTGGGTAGAAAATAGGAGAAATTAATTGCATTGGTATCGCGGTTTTATTAATAAAAGAAAACTGTAAAAATGAATGTCTCAAAACACAATTCTGCAAAAAAGACCGTTCAATTCAAATTGCAGAATACCTTACGATGCTAATGCAGAGTAATTAATACAATATATTAAAGCATTTTATTGAATCCAAAATCTTCAATAAAATATAAACATTTTTATTCTATTGAAATAAAAAATTAATTGTATTCGTATTATGGTTTTCTTGACGAAGGAAAACTTTTAAACCGAATATTTTAAAACACAATTTTGTCAAAATGCACATATTTCTAAGGATACGCTCTTCAATTATTAAGGAAAACATAGGTCAGATTTTGTATTCCAAGGAACATGCGCAAAAGCTGGTATCATATGAACAAAGTACTGTAAAAATATTAAACGGTGTTTTTTATAACAATTTTAGAAAGAAAAATTACACTAGAAACAAAGCTTTTTAAAGGCAAATACCACGTTCCTCTTTGTGTTAGTTCCTTCTTATGTAACCCCGGTATAGAATGACTTAGAATAATTTATAATTTCCTTAAACAGTGTTCAATAAGTATTTAAAATCCAATAATAATAATAATAATAATAATAATAATAATAATAATAATGATGATGATAATAAGTAATATTGAATATATTATATATATCCATTATTACTACTACATAATTAATAATAATTAATAATATTATATAATAATATTTTACTGCTACATAAATCATCTGCTGTAAAGCATTAATGAATAAATAAATATTAGATGGTGCACCCTTTATTGAAACGAAATGTATTCAGCGTAAGTTCGTTCCGCATTAGGTTCGGTGTAGAAATACTCGGAGGATAAAATCATGGGGCGCAGAAGTCTATCAAATAAATTCGAATAAAAAGCGCTAAACCTGAGCGATGGCTTTTTCCTGCTTTTGTCTGATCGTTCGCCGACGTTCCGAGTATCCCTCGACTATTTTCTAAACCGCCATTGAAACCGGCGTTTTCTCTGTGCCGACTGGAGATCCAGTATCGAGAGAGGATAGGAGCGAGGCTGATGCAGAAGCATCCGGAAGCCAAAGATCCCCGGGCACAAAGGGCAGACGGCAAAGAAATTGCATTGCATGCTAAATCTCGGACGACGCTGCAACCGCCTAATCAATCTTCAATCGGCTCGATTGATTCTCTCCTCTGCCTCCTCGGCGACTACTTGGTTCCGTAGTCCCTTTCCCCGCGACCTTTTCAGTATCCCATCTCTCTACGATCTCTCAGAGCCGCGTCTCGCACGCTGTTTGTCCGGAAGGCGATGGGATTTACACTGAAAGCGCCCTCTCACTCTTTTCTGGGACACGTGAACACGGCTTTCGTAAAAATACAGGAAATAGTTGTACATTTACATCGCTGATGTAAATCGCCAATGCTCCCAGTGCTTCTAATTGAAAGCTGGATCCAAGGGAAACTGGTTCTTTGAATATTTTTCTCTTTACATCCCCTTCGCATCTATTTCTACGAAAATGTTAAGTCATTGACATCGATTTTTATAATTTATCAACTAGAAATTTATCATCAGACTGCAAATTTTATGCATTTATTAATTAATTTATTTTATTTAATTTATTAATTAATTTTTATGCAAAATTAAGTAGCCACAATTTAAGATAGTAAAAGGATTATAAGAATTTGGAAATGTCTATGTATTAATCTTAATCTATTAAAAATATTAGCACTAGAATTACCGAACTCTAAATGAGAACTAAATGCGACTCACTTATATCGTACTATAACAATAACAAGATTAGATTTATTTAAACATCGTAGTTTATCAAAGTATTTCTCATAGAAACAATCCGGATATTAATCAGTAGCTGTAAAAGAAAAAAATCGGAGTCATTTTGACTAGTTTGGTAGTTTTCGTGTTAAAGAAAGAAGAAACTTTCTGTTCCTATTTTTCATAAAACTCGCAGTGTACTTATCGGCGCATAAGCATATCTGTGTTAAAAGTATCACAAATATTGTCCTCGTAAGGAAATTATAAATCTCGTAAAACTCCTTCACGAAATCATGCGTGGAAGCCTTTTCGACATCGTTTACTTAATACCGGCATAAAAGAGAAATATGTACCGATCTTATGTAAATAATTGTATTGGTTTGTAATTTTAGAAGTTACATTGGTGTTGTCAATATGTCGACATTTATCCTATAAGTATTAATACTTTCCTTTTAACCCATCCACGCCTGGGTCACGTGAGGAAAACCAGTTGTCTCCTTATAATATATGCCATTATGTACAATATAATAATAAATAATACCATATCATTTTTTATTATCGTATTTATATGATAATAATGTTATGTTAACATTTTAAAATTACCGTCATAATGTGAATGTTACTAAGTCTATGACGTTATTTTCGCACCGATGTATGAAAAATACAAGTCCAAATTTCGTACGGATATCGTCGTTGAGGGGTTAAATAACAATTTAGAAAGAAATTATTGAATAACATTACTGCAGTTTATTTTCTTGCGTATACAAGAAATTCTGGATGATTAAAATTTAATGCACTATTAAAAAACCGTTACGATAGAAATTACGATTGAAGCGTCTTCGTCACGGAAAAAAGTGCAATGCTTTCTGTCTCTGGTAACGCTATAAAATCCAGTGAAATATCTCGGAGACCGGGATCTTAATATCCACGATCGTATTTTATAAATGCCAGATTCCCCGTGATTACGTTGACTAGTCAGTGATTATCAGCGCATCGAAATCGTCCTGCCTAAAAATGATGAAACATAGTTTTCGCTAGGACGCCCGTTTTAGTAGGGCTATCCGCCGTTACCGTGTTCATCCTCGTCGTAACCGTCGACCTCGTCGGCCGTTACTCTCGAACGCGCGCATAAATCCCTTTATGAGCGTCGTGTCACGAATTCACGGCTTGTCGCCGATTTTATTGGCCGTCGGATTGTTCGGTATCCACGTGGCTTTTACGTCGGCGAATACGAGCACCGATACTTCCGGCATTCCGTTCGACCGGCTGGAAAAAAGCCCAAGGTGCAGACGTTATAGTAGCCGAACTCTCTCGGTAATGTCTGATAACCTTGTCGAGACAGCACGATCGAACAGTTCAGCATATTTGTCACTGGCTTTTCGATCAAGCATATTTTTGTCACATAGAATTTTGTCATTCTGGGATAGCTTGTTAGTTAAAATCGTAATTCGTAGAAACATTTTTGTGCCCCGACCGTGCAACATCGCATCAGATTCGCAATATTTTAACACATTATTTACTAGAAGCTTGACAATAGGTCTTTTACAACCTCATTCGAACGAAATATGAACCTGTATTTTTCGCATATCGATACAAAAATAACGTTGCAATCTTAATAACGTTCAGACTATGACATTAATTTTATAACATTAATGCCGTTAGTACATAAAAATCCATCGTCCAGTTTTTTCATTTCATCTGCTCCTTAACGATGAAGTATCAATAACCCTTTTCACAGACAGATCTACAACTATTACCTAGATTTAACGTTATCACTGAGAATCTTCACAAGGAAGAAAATTGACTGCTTCTTTTCCAGTAACAAGGATTATTTATTGACGCGATTAGTTCGTATTTTCAATTATCCGCATAGACTCGCGTATTCGTCGTCAAACCTGCGAAATAAATTACTCTTTCGATAGTATTTGAAAACGAAAGCAGTGATTAATCATATCTTTATGATACTAATTAACTTTCTTCGCTGGCTGTCGCGGCCCACGAAAGATTTACGGGCTCGCGTGATTCGAGGCACTATCCTCTCGCGTTGATAATTGTCGCGAATTAGTCCAGTAAATCAGACCATCGCGTCTCCGCG
Source organism: Megalopta genalis (assembly GCF_051020955.1). NCBI lineage: Eukaryota > Metazoa > Arthropoda > Insecta > Hymenoptera > Halictidae > Megalopta > Megalopta genalis. The sequence continues at coordinate 1,487,187 of NC_135031.1, forward strand.
TTTCACGTTCTTTTTCTACGGTTCTTTCGCTTCGGTCGTTTCCCTTTTCCTTTTTTTTTCTGTTCCCTTTGTCTACTACCTCACACAGCGCGCTCGATCGTGAGAATGGCGTGATCGTTCCGCGTAAATAACAATTAAATGAAACCCATGGGCACATTAAAGTCAAACTCTCTCGCCGCCTCCAGAACCGTGTTACTCGTATATTATCATACCCAACATAAATCCCAATTACTCGCCCACCGTACGCATAATCATCGATAATTAACGATGGACGTCGACGCCTCCGACGTTTTCACTCGTTTCATTTACGAGTTTCCACCGTGCACGCTTGCTATTTTCTTTGGAAAATCGGTACACGAGCCATGGATCGTTAGAACTTTATTTCTTCTCACTGTAAACGTCAAGTCAACTTTCCTTTCGTTTATCATCTCACTTTTCACAGCAATGTAATTTAATGCTCGACAATTGGTCAATTTTCACCCGGAAGAATGCACGATTATTAACCCTCAGAGCTACCCCTCACTATTAATATTATCACTTGAACAATGGACTTTTTTCATAAAAATATAACTGATTATGTTCAGGGTGATTTACAATTTTATTTTCCAATTTTTACCAAAGTATTTTTTAAGGCAATCTTTTTAGACAGCTTTTCTATAGATCTCAATAAATAATGTGAAAATTAGAGTTAATTGTCAGAAACTACATAGTCAAGTAGTGTGGATCCAAGCCTCGCTATCCGAGATCCTGTGAGTTCCCGGGGGTTCCTGAGATTGTTTGAGTAACGTTTTTCTTAGCGAGCGCACGAAGCTCAATTCCGCTCATTGGCTCAACTGTCTCGCGTCAGTTGATCTCGCCTCTCATTGGTCACGGCTTTTCGTTAATAACTCGTAAATGAAGCCACGGATTGCATTTTCGCTAAGGAAAAAGTTACTTCAAATGACATCAGGAAGCCCCTGTTTCCGGATTGCGAGACGTTTTTTGGGATACTCTGTATATATATGAAACAATAATAATTTATAGTTAATTATATGAAGTATATAATTTAATAAAGTATATCAAACTTTACATCTTCCTTAACGTTAGTTGTTTTTTTAATAAATTACATCATTTTGTGTTATGCCCAATATACTCATCAAAAACAGCTAACTGGTTAAATCAAATATCAAAAGAGAACGTTTTCTGATTGACGATATCATTTAATTTAATTTGTATAACTCCTAATATCTTAAACAGCATGTATGATATTTTCCTATGAATATATCGTTAACAGAAAAGTATTTTATGATCGAAAATATTATTTTATTCAGCCTGTACAATATTCACTGTTTTAGACAATCTTCGTTCTCCAAACCGAGCACCTAATTAATTTCAACGCGTTTATCTTCCAGAGATAAAATCTATTGTGACGAACCGTTAGATTGCCTTCGACAGAGAACAATGAGTCATTCTAATATAACTCTGAGCGGAGCTAATCGTTGCAACCCTTGCTCATCAAAAAATGAGTCACCGAACAAAAAGCAGAATATTAGTTGCCCACGCGTTATCCCGTGAAAAAGTCATCAACGCCGATCGTAGATCTCCCAGGAATTTGCTATGAAGAGATCACAGGGAGAGTGCATAGTCATTCGCAGCGTACAATACACCTGTACAATACACCTGCAGCTCTTGGAGAGAAAACAGGCGAGAGATAGAACCACGTTTTACCGATTACTATAAATCTTAATTGTTACGTTCGCGAAGATTTTTAACGTAATTCGAATTTTCACGATCATTATATTTCTTATTCAACGTCGTTTCGATTGCACGCTATAAATTCAATTTATCAAATATCATGTTCCCAATTAGAGAACACGTATCCGCTATCGCTTTCATTCAGTGAAATCAAAAAATATCTGCGATAAGCGTTTATCTTATGATCGTAATTCAGATACGCAGATTTTATCATTGAATCGCGGCCGTGTCGAATCTCTAATTACTCTTGAAGCTAAATAACTTCTAGAGGCGGTGCGCGTTCACTTCTCTTTTTCGATTCGTTGATAAACGAACGTTCGTGGCATCCTGCAGTCGGTTGCTGAATTTGTGACATTAACTCTCGATTTTGCACGCATTTATCCTTCATGTCTGCCGTTCGTTTTGTGAGTTCCGGGATTGAATTTATCTATCGATGTTAGTTAAACGTAAACGTGGAACATTTAATCAGTTAAATGTTTTTTCGTCATTGCTTCGTGACGAGTGTGCTCGTCGAAAACAGCTGATATTCTTAAATAAATCAGATATTTTATAAAAGTAATGTATTTAAACGAAATACGAAGAGAATCAAACATGTACAGTATAATTACAGTAACTTACACGCTTTCCTAAGAGATTGCAACAACTAACTAGTTGAACGTGTTGCAAAATATGTATATTCTAACATAAATCGATTTATGAAAGAGACTTCGAACTATTACGAAGACTATAGGTAAAGATGCTGGAAACAGTATGAACGATTGTAGACATTATTTTATATTTCATGCATTGTTTGAATCAATATTTGACCCGAAAGATTACCATTACTTTTAATTACATGTTTCGTTATCTACAAATCTTTAGCTTGTATGGAATTCGATTGAGTTGTAAGAAAGGCTTAAATATTAACTTTGATAGACTTCAACTCGATATATCTTGTGATTCCTATTGCTGTTCCAATAAGTATTAGGGGGTCCGGAAAGTTATGTCGCTTGTTTACATTAAATTCAAACAGATAAATATGCGCAGAGTCGACATTACTTTCCGGTCCCCCTAATATAAAACAAATATTAAAAACAAATTAAGAGTACAAATTAATCACTGCGTTACGTATACAAATTATTGATATATTATTAGTGTATAATTGTATTATGCGTAAAAATGATTCATATGTTACTATTGCATAAAAATTCATAATGTCATGCATAAAAATAATTGATATATGATTATTCATAACAATCGCCGTGCTTTGACAAAAAACTATAAATTACATAGCGATAGACACGGCAATTGAATTTTGTTGATGTAGTTCGCGATGTGAGTCGTGTGAATGGAGCATAGGGGTGCATAGTCGCGTGGAACACGTGCAGAACCTATGAGAAACTAGAGTAGACGGGTCCGATGGAAATTGGCAATTATCGCAAACCCATAACTAAGGGCCGTGCACTCCGTCGAAACATAAGGTCTGCACACGGGATGCGCGTGGTTCGTAGTGCAGGGTCATTACGCGATAATTAGAAATAAAAAATCGAGAGGATCGCTGCTATCCTTTCCGAACTCCTCCCTTTCACCTTTCCTCCGATTCCCTATCTATTTCGTCTATCCTGAACCGTGCTACCTGCCCCTATTCCTACGGTGTTTCCTTTTTCCCCTTTCAGCCCTACCCCTCCCCTCTCCCCCTCGCTCCTCGCCGCTGCGCTGCGTTTCTACGCGCGGCCTGCATCACGATCATTTTGTTGCAGTTAAGCGCATCGTCAGCTGGCGAATTGCATTTCTGCGAGAACAGGATGAGCTAACGAACTCGGCGTGATCCATTCTTTGTCCGACTACTGTCGCTTCGTCTAATCTCCTTCCTGCTCCGTTCTTTTTTACGGCGATCGTTCTAGAATGAATCGTTAATTGCGCCCGGCAAATTGCCTGCTGCAGTCACGGAGTATCTACCTGACCACCTATGCAAGCGGCTGCTCTAAATGTTCCTAATTATACCGTGGATCTATGTGGGGAAAATAAAAAGATACTACATTGGGAGCACAACAGGAGCTCTGTATAGTAGTTCAGTTAGTTAGTTAGTAGTTAGTGTATGTAAGTGAGTTCGCAAACTGTCAGTGTTTTGTATTTTATCTACTCTATCTTGTTATGAATGTTGTTTTTTTTCGTTGTTATTTTGAGTATAAAGTTTGATTCCATCGTGAGAGAATTATGTAAGCTGTAATCATGTTGTAGAAGATGATACAGAATTTATAAAATCATTTCTTGTGAACCTCGAATGTTTACTCTATTCAGCCTAATTTAGTTTAATTGGTTTAGCATAAACGGAGGAGATGGCCTTTGAATTTTTCTAGAACCATTCAAAATTTGTAACAATAATGATAATAATGGAACAATAATAAAAATGAAAATGAAAAAAAGACTACACATGCCAGCTTTTGATAACATTATATAGTTGATTTTTAAATTTATTAAAATCATCAATGAAGAAGTCAACGTCGTTAACATAAGTGTTGGAGAATCCTATTCAACGCATACAAAAAGAAAACGAGGGACATGTCGATGAGACACAAAAATGCATTAATTGCATCTCGGTATCTTGTAATGAAATAGAACCAATAAGATTTTTATATAGATTCGCTTCCAGTCAAATTGAACTGAAGAATGAAGTCTTCGTACAATTTCTGACCGTGCAAATTAATTAGTTAAAATTAATATTTCAAAAAATGAAGGCGTGATGATTAGACTACAAAAGGTTCGTTGTACACCAAGTATACGATATCATGCTAAACAAACCTAATTTTAAAGATGATTTTCCTGAAAAGAAAACCACGTATAGAAAATTTGTATGCCTCGAATAAAAATCACAATTTTAATAGCGAATAAAACTAATTTTAACTGACTGAAGTGTATTCCGAGCAATATGGGCACAACGGTCCAACATAATGCAGTTCGGCCGTAAATATTAGATACCCAGTTAGATAAATGAACAACGAACGTACGTGAGTGAAATTTGTATAGTAATGGAAAAGACATAAAAAGAGGACAGTTGCCGATTAAACTAATACGAAAGTAGTAAATTTAATGGTGCAGCTAAGCTCAGTTAGCTCGCCGTCATGCATCTGTTAACAGATCTTCGGCAACAAACGCGTTTCCGTCTGCATCGGGAGATTAAAAGGAAAGTATCCATAAAGATCGCGATGAAAATTAGCAAACGGGCATGCAGATTACGCTAGCCGTTGATTGCGAACCTTCGTTTTTACGAGGCCTCCGTGTGAGAAAAGTGTATATCGTAGTCCTTTCGCCTCTATTTATTACGGAACCGAAGAACAAGTCGTTAAACAATGCCGAAGGAAAAGTTCGCCGACTATAAAAAGAAACGCAATAAAATGCGAACGAAACGAGCAGTAACGTAAATAGTCCGACAATTTGTATGCAATTACAAAGGGGTCGCGAACCGCGCCGCTAACTGATCGTGGAATTTTCACACGAGACTGAAAATAGCCGGAGCTATGAATCTTATCGAGGTAACCGTAATGATTGCCGTGCCATTTCTCTTCTCGTTCACGGAGAGGCCAGGGAATAATACGACGCATCCTTACCGGGACCAACAATTGCGAACGGAGGAGCATCATCGGCCTTCTTGATCATTCCGCCGTTATGGCTGCCACCGAGGAAACGCACTCGTCTCGACGGCACACGTCTTCATCGAACTCTGAAAAATTCGAAGTCGAGCTTAATTTCAATTTACAGGCACGAGACTTGTTCGACGAAAAAAAGTTTAGGAACGGGGATGTTTGGGAATCGATTCCAGATTGTGAAAGGACCGACTTATATTTAGAGTCTGTTAATCGCTAAGTTTGACTATGTTTTTCAAGTACAGTTGGGCAATATTCGAATGGTTCCGAGTAAATATTTATCTAAAATAATTATACGAATGAATTATTTTTCGTCGAATATTTCATTCGAAAAACAATTATCCATTGTTCGCAACAAATTATTTTATCTATTTATGCGAATAATTCTTTCTTCTTTATTCGAATAAATTTGTAGGAATCAGTTCAACTACCATTTCTTCGTTAATGATATTTTACGTGTGTTTATTTCTTGTCTATGTTACAAAGAGGACGCGAACGATTCCAACAGAAATAACATGTAGAAAGATTATTTATTTATGCATCAATGATCAATCTATCCAAAAGTAGCAAACGTTTCGATGCATCATTTGAGAAAAAGTGAATTTTAAAAATTAACATGGAAGAAACTGATTTAATAAATTATCATTTTTAGTAAAGTCGACCATATTACAGATGAATTCTTGTACGAATAAATTTGTATTCGTTATCCGTTTTGGAATATTAAGTTTAAAAAAAGTTGTCAGATCACGTTACTCAAAATTGCATGTTTGCTTACGAATGAATATGTTATGATTCTTGAAATTGTTCAAAATATCGTTAGGTCTTAATATCATTAATTTCTATTAATTTAGTAATTTGGAGACAAATGCCACCTCATGTGTGCACTTTCTAAAGTTGTAAACAAGAAATTTAATTATTTAAATATGAAAATACCAGTACATATATTTTCTCCAATAAAACGAAACAATTGCAATATTTTAACAAATTCCAAATATTGCTTATTCGTTTCTTTTTCAGATTTACCGACACACTTTTGGTAAATATACGTACGAATTTACACTGTGTAAATTATAATGAAATTGAAAATGTTGTAAATAATATTACCGAATCTATAAAAAAAAAGAACAAGAATATCTCAAGAGACACAACTGGAATGTTTGTGTCATCTTGTTATAATTTATTTCAATTTTACAGCAAATGCACTGCTTTGATCAAGTACATTAATCGTAGCCTTAAATATAATTAAACGTGAAAGTGCACGTTCAGAAAATGGAACGAATCACTGAGAAGATTGATTACTATTGAGTAATTGGTGACAGGTTAATTTTAAAATTGCATAGAATTAATTCGGATGTAAATAGCTCTGTGTATCTACTTATGCTTGAAACGTAAATTGAACTGCGTTTGGCGGCGGCGAGGGATGCACGGTGGCCGCGTTCACAATGTAAGATGGCGGAATGAAATAAGAAGGCACACGTGCACCCGTGAATTTCCAATGACTAATCTCGCATAGCTATAAAAGGAGCTGGAGCTACAGGTATATTTATCCGCGGCTCGGCGTTTCCACGTGGGAAAGAAATCGTTCTTCCTCGGTTCGAGTAACGCCCAAGGAACTGGTTTCCAAGTTCGTCTCCCTCGGCTCGTTCTTTTCGCTTCTCCACGAACATCTTCCGCCTCTTTTTCCTCTCTATCGCTCCGTCTCCTTTCTAGCATTACCGCACGCCGCGCCGCGCTCCCGAGAGTTTTACAAGTTTCTAATGAGAAGAAGGGGTCGCGTTACCGTGAACAACGGCTCCATAATCGGTCGTGCGTGTGCCAGCCGAGGATTCATCGATCCTTACCCGATCCACGGAAAGTACCTATCGCACGCTGGCCTCGCGCGTTCGTCGTAATTGAAACGCTAATAATGAAAATACTGTCCTTTAACTCTTTGCACTCTGGAACTTGTTCTTTCACGAGCGAACCAGTAACTCCGCGACATTTTCACACAGAAGTAAAATAAGATTACAATTAATATGGGTTAATATATATATATATATATATATATATATATATAAATAAATATATTATTATATTATTATTATATATATTATAATATATTATATATTTAATATAATATATATATATATATTATATAATATACAGTATCATTACTAGACTGTCAATTTTTATGTAAAATGAAAATCGTCTGTGATTAATATATTAATATATAATATATAATATATTATATAATATAATATATTATATATAGACGATTTAATCACAGACGATTTTTATTTTACATAAAAATTGACAGCCTAGTAATGATACTGTATACGTCTGATTTTCTTCATATAGTAAAGTCTCCCTAATTGACACTCAGATTGTACACAAAAATGGACAATTTGGGAAGAGAAGGTGCGATTATTCGAGCCTTGCGGCCTGTTTTTATAATTGTTGACATAAAATAACTATAGTGAATATAGGTATATATAATGAATAATGTATGGGTATACATATATAATAGTATATGTATAGTGAATATACGAGCCGCAAGGTAATACAGTACATACAAGATAAGTGCACAATCTGAGCGTTAATTAGGGAGAATTTACTGTATTTTCTTCAAATTCAACACTGTGCTATAAAATAAATAATTTAATATAAAGAATACCAAAGAATAAACTCGTCATGAAATGCTAACATTTTGCGTTGTGACGAGTATACTCATCAGAAACAGCTCTAACTGATTAAAGGACCGGAAAGTTAAGGTTCTCCTATAAACCACGCAACAAAAGTTGCACACAATTCAACTGAAAATATCGTCATCCAGTGCCATCGACGTATGGATATATACATACATGCAATCAGAGATTGTTGACCCTATCACGAACAAAATCACAGATCGACCAAGACAAAAACACTAAAATATCAGATCTCCGTTAGCTCGTTCGGTCGGTCGACACATCGAGCGTACAAAATCCAGAAGGTATTAATTTTTCTAAGAAGAAGAGCGTTTTCTCTGTTTGAATTCCAACATGGTTGTCGGTTAGGTTGTTCGTGTTTAGCTGGTGGAACGCAAATATTGCGAAAGGAACGTTAAACGCGCGGCGCGGCGCGGCGTGCCGCAGTCGCTATGAATTTAAATCTGTTTACGGGTTCTCGAAAAGGTGTCAATTTGAATACATTATGTAGAGAAGGGGCCTAGTCTTATTCTAGGACTGTTTGCTCGCGTGAATTTCTAAACACCGTGTTCCCCTTGATTTGCACATCGCCGATTTCGCTGTCCGGAACGTTTGCGGACGCCCACGCGCGCAAGAGCATCTTCGAGAGCGTTGCGTGTTCCGTTCCCCATTCCCCGTTCAATTTGTCTGCTTACCAGCTTCTATTTCTGCCGCGAAACGTATTCATAATCGTTTCCGAGGATGCCGCAAAGAATTAAACGCGGCCTTCTTTTTCTACGGACCGCGCGGGGAGTCCGTTGTTGTTGCACGAACATGCGACCGCGATCGCTAATGATTCTACGGTTAACGAGGTGCCATTTTGTGCCCACTATAACCGTACGTATAATCTGTTTATTATGTTGATGAACGCTTTTTGTGGCCTCGGTGCCCGTTTCGAGGTGTTGCGGACAGGCCGCGCTATTTATCCTGTGCACCAATGTGCGATCCGCTTGTTTATTAATCTCTGGCAAACTGGAGGTTCCCGTTGGTAACGCGAACGTAATTTATGAATCGAATTTAAATTGTACACTGGGAATGTCACTCTCAATTTGGACTAGTATGCTAATCGCAATTTGGACTGGTATGCTGGGGTCACGAGTTGATTGCGGATGTTAGGCATTTTACGGCAAATATGAATAGTTGAAACATAAGGTAGAAAAATGATTGAAAGAATCAAAGGATGTTGATGCAATATATATTTAATATATTTAATATATTATTTAATATATTGATTATATTATTAATTATATATATATATATATATATATATATATATATATATATATATATATATATATATATATATATATATATTAATTATAATTTTAGTAAGTTGAAATTATTGCATCAACATCCTTTGTTTCTTATATAATATAATATAATATATGTTATAATATATATATAATATATATATAATAATAATAATAACAATTATATATATATTACATTATACTATGATGATACGTATTATCACACACATATATAGGGTGAGTCACAAACTAGTCTTCACAATTGTTCAGCCGCTTCCGATGGTCTGATAAAAAAATGTTTCCTATCGAAGTTAATTAATACTTAATCGACAAGAAATTGCAACTGTTCAAATTAAAAACAAATTGATTTTCGATAAAAAAAACATGGTCACTGTTATATTTTTAAATGAGACTAGGTAATTTTAACTTGATAGTATCGTAGGCGACATCGAGTCGAATTCAACGATTTGATACGTGATGACCTTCAGATGATATTGAAGGAAAAATTGCCATAAATCGATTGTCACAATATTGGACATAATTCGGCGATACATATGATATTATTATTTTATTATATTATTTTATGATATTCGGATATATTATATTATGATATTCGGCGATATACAATTAAGAATGTCAATATATCACATTAAGTTTATTAAAATTATTAATGGAAAAAAATTTGCATTTGGTTTCCATGCATTGCAATTAATACAAACGCTTTTTATTTCGCATACAAATCTGCAGTCATGATATTAAATGTTTAGACTGGATTTCCCAAAAAAGAAGCCTAATTTCGAAAATTGTGTTATTCTTTGCTTTCAAATAATTTTCTTACCGTAGATTCCGTACTGTCTAACAGTAGGGATTTCTGTTTCATCGTGCACCCGGTATTCGTATTTTTGTGCAACATTGTACGTAGGCGTAAATTGTGTGCAGGCCGCCTTGGATATACGCGCGACGGGACCTTAATTGTTTAACTCGGAAGCGAGCCGCTGAAACGTGTTATTAATTTAATCGGTGTCATGCAACGGCTGAGCCTCCAACACGATCAAAAAGCGAGACATTAACGGCGGTTGGGCATCGATAAAAATCTCGCGATAGAGGACGCGTGTAATTGCTCCTTTTAATGAGTACAAGACCGCCGTGTTAATACTCTCGCCCCGTCGGCGAAAATTTGTCCATGTTGTCGTGAAAAAAAAGGGGGAAGCCGATGCAGTTTTTACCGTGACAACGACCGCGGCCATCTTGCGATGCATCGAACCGGAGGAAGTCGATCTAGGCACCTTCCACCGCTTTTTATGTTGAAATTACTTAATTTTATATTCAAACTTTCGTCAATAAAATTAGTTAGATTCAAAGTACGTATATTATAGTGATCGCACGATACATTAACGTTAAACGTGCAATGGTATTCCTATTGACAATGTATTGTGCGATCACTGTAATATACGAACTTTGCATCTAACTAATTTTATTGACGAAAGTTTGAATATAATTAAATAATTTAATATTAATTTAATAACATTAAACGTGCAATGCTATTCCTATTGACATTAAATTAATATTAAATATTATAGGTTATTTTCATTAAATCCGTATAATTCGATAATCGTACGATGAATGAAAAGTGAGTGGCGATAGAGATTGTTATCAGTATGTGTGAAAATATCATGCGTGAAATATTGTATTTAATGTTATTAATAAAACGTTATCATCGACAAATGTAATAGAAGTATTCTGTAATATTTTGACAATTTTAACAGAATTTTTCAATTAATTTATAAAATTGAAATATCACAATTACTGACAAATTAAAAATATCTATTAAGAATAGAAATTGTTTTCATCACCTAGCAACGTTAATAAATGAAAATAAATATTACGATATTCTGAAATTATTCCGGCGGCCGATATAATTGAAGAATTCGTTGGAAATGCCGGACGGGGTTCAGACGAAAAGTTAATTGAATCCTGAATATTTGAAGACCGATGTAACGCACGAGTAATTATATGTAGTAGAAATTCGTGAAGAATGTTGGTTGGCGGAATACTTTGGTCTAGCGGTCTTTGTAATTTTATTACACATAAATTCTTTCCGCGTCCCATAATAGATACGGCACTAACAAAATAATTAAAGTTATGCAAACGATGCGGACCGCGCCGCGAGACGATCAACTAACAGCCTCGACTGATTTGCATAATGATCAGCCAACACCGCCGTGAAAGATTGTATAGCATAATACATCTAGGTTAGATATTTTTCTAAAGCCGGCGACCGTCGTTGAAAACGATTCACTTCTTTCCTCGGCGTGACGAGTATTCACCGTGATCCTTGACACGCTGCTCTCCCGGAAAATTGAAAATATCACGAATACCTCAATTAATTCTCCACTCGATTTCACATGACTCGCCTGCCGAGGAAAAATGCTAATGAGTTTGCGCGAAATTCCACTTAGCCCTACCCCGGCAAATCTGCAACGAATATCTGATAATTTACAATGCTTCGCAAAATGCTGCGAACCATGTCAAAGCAAGCTATTTTAATGAAGTAAGCAGCTGATATTAATATCTTATAAATGCAATATGTTCTGTCGAAATTGCAACAGTTGAAACAGATATGACAGCTGAACAGATTTTGCACTGGATTTTATAATACGAATGGGTAGATGAAATTTTTAGCAATGAAAATGTTGAACGTATTTAAGGACATTTGGATATTATTTTGAACTCGCTGAAATTATTAAGGACAGAAAGAAATTGTTATTTGACTCGTCTTTGTTGCAATTTATGCAGATTAGTTTTATTTTGCATAAAGATCCGCGGTCTGATTCTAGACCGTTGATTTTCAGACGAAAATAAGACTTAATGCGAGATAGTGAAAACATTTGAGTATTTAAAAACGTACTACTTTCAAATCATTAACCCTTTGCACTACGATTTCTTTCCCAACTGTATTGATTAGCACTTCTGTGTCCTTGATCATTTCCCTAATGGAACGAGACAGTTTTTTTTCTAATAAATCTTTGCTATTTTCGCATGTCTTCGTTCCGTTTTCATGCTTAGATTTTGCTGACAAACGAATCAAATTTTGTTTCGATTTGGAAGATTATGTATGAAATCTTCGTCACGAAATCATTAAGAGGGAACATGAATATCCATGTTCCTATATGTACTATACAGGGTGTCCCACAATTATTTTAACAGCCGAAAATGAGGGGTAGCTGAGGTCATTTGAAGTAACTTTTTCCTTTGCGAAAATGCAATCCGCGGCTTTGTTTACGAGTTATTAACGAAAAACACTGGCCAATGAGAGGTGACGGTGCGAGAGAGAGAGTCCGCGAGAGAGTACGCAGCACGAGGCTTTGACAGATGGTCGGGACGGACTCGAGCCACGTTCGAAGTATTGAACAAATCACGAAGCGAGAACTTTCCGGATTTTTTTTTACTACGTGACAGTGATATTTTGAAGAAAAACGCTGTTCACCTTTACTTTAGAATGTCTGAAGAATATTTACTAATTTTTCGGACCCGAAATGATAAGTAATTTAACCGTGACGGCCGTTTTAATTTTCTAGTGTGCATGACACCTCGTGTGTAACATATGAAATTTTTAAGCAAGGTGTACAGTGAAGATTAACAAAGTACGTAAATGATATTTTACGTTAATGGTATTTTATTTAAATAATTCCGTGTCCGAACATAGTTCAACGAATGATTCGCAAAGCTAATTTAATAAATAATAATCGTGTTAAAGGATGTAAGGGATATGTTTGTTAGAGAAATATGAAGAATATTATCAACAAGAAACTCACCCATTTAGTTGTAAATCCACTTCATGCACGGAAATGTGTGCAGGAGGATAGTGCATTGACCTCGTACAATGTATGATGAACTGCACAGACATTCTAAAGTAAAGGTGAACAGCGTTTTTCTTCAAAATATCACTGTCACGTAGTAAAAAAAAAATTCGGAAAGTTCTCGCTTCGTGATTTGTTCAATACTTCGAACGTGGCTCGAGTCCGTCCCGACCATCTGTCAAAGCCTCGTGCTGCGTACTCTCTCGCGGACTCTCTCTCTCGCACCGTCACCTCTCATTGGCCAATGTTTTTCGTTAATAACTCGTAAACAAAGCCGCGGATTGCATTTTCGCAAAGGAAAAAGTTACTTCAAATGACCTCAGCTACCCCTCATTTTCGGCTGTTAAAATAATTGTGGGACACCCTGTATATCTATGTTCCTAATATCTATTCACTGTAAAAATTAAAAGTTTCCCGAATTTCGAGCAATGTGGATCATTTCGAGGCGAGGACAGAACAAGAAAATCAAAATTCATGGAAAAATTCAAGCAAAGAATTTCAAAATTCGCTCGAAAAAAGTTGCACACATTGTGGTCGTCAAACAGACCTCGGTCCAGCTGAGAGAGTAATAAATCCTAGAAGCAAACGTAAGCTAAAAAATGTATTCGCAAAATATTTCAGTGGTAACAGAGAAACGCAGTTGTCTAATTGCTCGATGACGTCAGAATCGCGAATAATAGCCTGAAGCACGATATCAATTACGATAACAGGAATTTCAGCGGGCACGAATAAAACAGCTGGTAAATGCATGCGCGATGAACGTTTAATTTGCCGCGGGAATCATTTGGATCGGCGATCGAATTCGATCGTCTGCATTCCGCAGTCTCGCTGGACAGTTAAGTAAGAATTCGATCGCTAATTCACGAAAATGATCTAACCGTCGGTTACGGTCCGGGATGGTAGGTCGGAGGCACAATGCAATTTGATTCGTCGAACGACGGCCGACCCGCTTATATACGAACTGTGCAATCATTCGATTAAAATTGCATGAACGCCGCGCGTTTCATCTGATCCAGGCAGATGCGGCTCGCAGAAACCGATTGATTCCGAACGCACGAACGGGACTCCGGACCTGTTTATCTTTTCGTGAGGCGTGCGTTGATAATGACGCCGGTAATGATTGACGATCGATGCCGATCGGGACGAGCCGCGGCGATCCCCTCTGCCCTACGGCGATCCTGCGATCTGATCTATAGTGTGCTCCGAAAATCTGTCGAGCTCAATTAAAATATCGGCGCGCATGCCGATCCTTTTCTTTTACTATATCTGTAGAATATTACAATCAAATTTTAAATAGAATTTTTGTAATTGTCAGAGACCCTAAATGTTGTTCCAGAAATGGAAAAACTATCATGGAATAACAACTAATTCGATCAAAATGTTGTTCGTTACAAACAATAGTTATGAATAAAAATTATGCTTATTGGCTCAATTTTTCCTCGTCATTTGTCTTCTCTGCGTTTTCTCGTTCCTCTACGTATACAATAAATTCTCCCTAATTGACGCTCAGCTTGGAAACAAAAATGGACAATTTGGGAAGAGGAGGTATTATTACGGAGAATTGTAAATTAGGGAGAATCTACTGTAATTTTAAATGTCGACTTACCGCGTGTATTCTTACATTGATAAATATGAGATATGAATATGTGATATATTCAATATGTGATAATTTCGTTATTTGAGTTTATTGTTTCAGTCTATTAACCTGTTAACTGTTGAAGTCTGAGTAACCAATGGATTGGTATACTGATTCAAACGTTCGTTCAAGCGTTCGATGAAGTTCGTGTATGCGTACCGATGCGCAAACAAATTTACAAACTTCCAAATTTTGTGAAATTTTTGAATAGAAATTGTCCTAACGTTCGCAACAAATATGTCTAACAAACAATTATTTCATAGCTCGATGAGAGTTCTATGATATCCTAGGACACATTGAAATATTATTTTTGCTTTGTATGCAATTTTATCATATTTAAATGGTTACGTAAGACGAATGCAATTTCATTTACAATTTCATTTGCAATTTCATTGGCGATTTCATTTCATGAACTCGTACCTAGTTTCATTTGCTGGGATCGATTAGAGAACAATATGAGCAATCGTAAAGTTCGGACATTAACTCTGTTAGTCAGACGGCAATGAAATAAATCAATAAGTAGATGCATTTTCAATTGCACGCGACGGAATTGGTAATTAATATACACTTTATGACAGAACCATCTGCTAGCTATACCGACGATTTATGAAACGCCGCCGACCGGATCATGAGCGTCTTTAGTATTGATCTGAGCAGCATCGTTTTCTCATTCGATAAGTGTCGGTGATTAAAATCGCCCATTTAATTACGCCGCACAATTAAATATGGAATTATAGACAACTGTGCATCCCTCTTTAGGTTCGCATTCATTTGGTATCGTTTCGACGGATACTGATCCGATCAGCGTTCTGCTTGTTCTTTTTCTCTTTTTACGACTGTATGTAGAATCACCTTATAGGCGAATTTCCCAAACGAACTCTACATCATGTAAAAAAAGGATACTTGGACTTTTTCATTGCGAAGTCCCGCCGTAAATGTGTCGAAACAATTTTTCATGTATACAGTCAGTGTGAAAAGTATTCGTGCACAGTATTTCCGTCTTTTGATAAATTGTCGATATTCGAACTGTTATAATTTCGTAATGGCGAGTCGTACGACAACGAATGCAACCTTTATTTTGCTGTAACATGATTTTGCATGACGTAACAGATGGGAAACTGGAGACATACTCATTCTCGACCGATCCTAACACAGATTGTAACATAAATGGGGCACATAAAAAAGAGGAAATGATATAAAATCATTTTAAAAAAAAGGGAAATTGTGCTTTCACTATTTACAGCAGATCTGAAAAGAAGTCGATTTCGTCTTCCTTAAAAGGTGTTAACGCATTGGTCGTCGTTTGAAACTTGTGTCGGCATTCTTAAAACAAGCTACATTACTTTATGAATACTTTTTTCGCAATAATGTACGATTCCTTCAAATTACAATTATTTACCTTGCGTTTTGCTTTCATTACATAACGATCGTTATACCACGTATCATACCACGTATCACCGGTAGATCTCCTCCGAGATCCATCTCAATTTTGACGATCATCTTATCTTCGGAATATTTAAATTTGAACAAGGCTTCTGCACCCAATAATTTAGAAATGGCATCAACATGCGCCGGAATCGCTTTTTTCGCGCTAACGAACTAGTTGATGGATCCTGTGCACGGGCGCAGAGACAACGCACGAGCGAGGAGGTTGCAAGCATCGTCTCTGCATATTGCTGCATTGGCCAGCTACGCATAATATACTTGTACGTGCTCAAATCATATAGGACGCACCTGCATAAAACCAACCGCTCCTGGGACTATGTTGCAACTTTATCTGATCTTCTTCGCTCTTCCGGCGGAGACGATTGATTCGGTTCTTTTTTCGGCAATCTCTAATTTACTGGTACGATTGCTTCGTGTGCTAGTTAATTGAGTTTAATCCTCTCGCTTTGCGATAAGGAAGCTTGCAGGTTTCCTGGTTGCAGATTATGCAACTCTAACGGGCTTGCTAATAATATCGTACGCGAAGTCCCCCCCCCCCACCCCGTAATTGCAACAAAATGCGTAGTTCAAAGTTATAAATTTCTGCGAGACTTTTAATTTACAGATCGACTTGAATTTACATTTGATAAGTGATCTAGTAACGAGTGATACGTGGTCGAATGTATCCTGTCGTCTACAACTTACATTATTTATTACTGCGACCGTCTCGGTTATTCTATTTCGTCTTGTAAGGTGTATTAATTATGCAAGCTTATTTTGATAAATAAATGCGCATAATCACGTCAAATAGAACTATGATCACGTATTAGCCTTGAGAAGTTGAGCTACTTTGCTTGAATAGGATTTTTACATTTTACATACGGAACTAATATTCTATACACCTTTTTCGATTATATGAAACATGCTGCTACCTAGACTTGTTTTAGAAAGACATGGAATTTATTGCAGCACTGCTAGTTTCATTGGTATTTTATAATTACTTTTGAGATTTTGTATAGATTTTGCAATACCTTCATCATTCGAAAAAATGTTGAGATTCCTTTCTTTTTTACCGCAGATCAACCTTTCTATGAATTTTTATTGATTTTTAAACTATCGCTAATATTGACACGTAATTTTAATGTTATTTAGATGAATAGTAGATTGACATAATCAGGGAAACGTGACAAACATGTGAACAATACTTCTGTTACAAATGTGTGTTCCATTTACTTTATCGTTGCGGTATCAATTCGTTGGTGTCTCGCGTGATAATAATGAAACGTAAGAAATTCTTGGTCATCGTTGGAGAAAGAAACTAATGGCTTTTTAACATAAATGGTTTGATACCCCTTTTTGCAGAAACAGCATGTTGCACTCATTAATGCACTAACAGTCGTGTGATTTCATCCGTTTAAAGCGCGTACATTGACTTTGACGGCCCGAAAAATAAGTACAGTAAATTCTCCCTAAGTTTTCTTCAGCTTGTAAACAAAAATAGATAATTTGGGAAAAGGAGAAACGAATATTTGAGCCGAGCGGCTTGCTTTTACGGGTGGCGATTGTCAACAACTATAAAAAACGAGCCGCGAGGCTCGAATAATCGTATCTTTTCTTCCTAAGTTGTCTATTTTTGACAATTGGAGAGACAATTGGAGATCATTTACGTGCGCCATACTTTCTTTGCTATTTAATTTTTCTTGAAATGCCACTTGTTGACTCAACTGATGCTTAAATTACTAAAGCAGAATTACACTTTGATACACACATTGATTTCTCTAAAAAAATCGAGCAACTAACGAAGTTACGCAAATTATTTACTAAAACTGGTTGTTACAGAAATATTTACAAAAAAGGTATAAATTCATTATGTTTAATTCATTATTTAATTTTGCCCTATACGAAGCCAATTATTAATATAATTGACATTAGAAGCGCTAAAGCGAGATTACATTTTGTTCCCAACATTGCTTGTTTTCCGAAAATTAAACGAGAAACAAAATTATAATAGTTTCCCGCATAAATGTATCGCTCCAATAAATTACCTTCTATAATTATCAGTATCAGATTGGGGTCCAATTATCAGATTTAATGTATTATTTAAGACATCAGGAAAAGCCAGTTGCTGGCATAAATATCACTGAGAGCATAGAAGCAAGATTACACAGACTGCGAAACCAGTTCCTTCTCTAGAAAACGTGCAGCAGAAGAAGCTACGCAATTTCGTTATCAGAATTGACTTTTGAGTGATTATTTTATGCTCGACATATTTGTTGTCCTATTTAATTTTGCACGAAATGAAGCATCTTGCTAAGGTGACTGTTACCGTAAATACCAAAACAGATTCTTGCTTAAATGTATCGATGCGCAAAATATTTTCTACATTTGTCGTTAGACTGCGAATGTTATGCAAAATTAAGATGATATCGGATATTAACACTCGGACGTCGGACGATGATTCTAATCATTCTCAGCTTTATTCATTAATTTTTCAAACCATATATTAGGACGGTCTTTCGCAGTTTACTTGTCGTATTTAAAGTATTATTTAATTTTGCACGAAATGGAGTTCATTCTGAACACAAATGATTTTATTTTTACATAGAACTTCCCAAGAATCGAACTACAAATGAAATTATACGGGCTTTTTTCCAAATGAATCACTGACTAAACGCTTTCTACGCTTGTAACTGGACTACGGATCATTATGCAAGCTAAAAAATGTCTGCTTCAATTACAGGACATATTAACCAAATGTAATTTTTCCTCTTCCTTAAATAATTTTAATAAGTTGAAATTAATACATCAACACTCTGGTTACTTTTAATATTTTCACTGCTTTACAATTCCATCCATCTACATATGAAATGTTTAATTCTGTGTTTACTTTACGCCACATCATTTCTCGACTGTCGGATCCGTAAAGATTAAATTTGCTATCATCCGAAAATATTACTTCATTCCACTGTCTTTGTAAAAATATTCTTTTGCAAAGCTCAATCTTTCTACGAGGAACTCATTCGTTGTAATCATAAGTTTTTAATACCCGTCGCTCTGTGTCCGTGTGTACCTTCGTCCCAGATTCTACGAACAACTCCTTTGTTAATTTTGTAGCATTTTGTCCAGAATCTTTCTTTATTTTTCTTATTATCTTGCGTTGGTCGC
The DNA here is from genome assembly GCF_051020955.1 of Megalopta genalis. Classification (NCBI taxonomy): domain Eukaryota; kingdom Metazoa; phylum Arthropoda; class Insecta; order Hymenoptera; family Halictidae; genus Megalopta; species Megalopta genalis. The sequence continues at coordinate 1,506,582 of NC_135031.1, forward strand.
GAGAGTCTAATAATTTTGGACCACCTTTCTGAGGAATTAAATCAATTCAATCCTCACGAATCTGCCACGCTACTTTTGCTTATATTTAATACTTTGGCTATATCTCTGTATGATTTTCCCTTTTCCTTGTGATAAATAACCAATTGTCGGATTTCAAAACACGTATTTCTTCCTTTTCGTCTCATTTTCACAAGTAAAGCGTCTGATATCACCAATAATTTCTGTGGTACCAAGTTCTCACAATGAATTTTTATTTGTTTATAAAATTTGTTTATAAACAATGCGTGTTAGCGGCGTCGTCATTGTAGTACAGTATTTTACTCTGGCATCTAAGATGTTGTGTCCGAATATTTTTGCGACGTTAAATTTTGTCGCGATCTTGTTTATCGCTTATTATACAAAAAAACATGCGCAATAAATTAGCAAAATTTATGTTTCTACTTACTATAAGAAGTGCTTTAATATATGAGAAAACAATCGATTCAATAATACTATCATAAACAATAGAAAGGAGCAATAATTTTTCTAATAATATTGAGTCCGAATATTAACATGAGTCACTGTATGTAATATTTCGCTATGCGCACTACATGTAGATTTCCGTATCGTCTTATTCCCTTCATTCGCATGAACGCGATATTTTGTCCTGTAAAGTCGCCCACAAGATAATACAGACGAGATATCTCGGCACGAAGGTTTTTGCGACGCGCGATATCTCGTCCATGCCACCTTGTCAACGGTATTGCGTCGCGTGATATCTCGCTCATGCCAACAGAGTGGCGAAACATCTAATTTTACACGGAACGAATTCCATTCTTAACATAAGCTATATCAAAAGCATTGAGGCAAGATTTCAATTCGATGTAGAACCTGTTCCCGAAGATCTGGCAACAGAATCTCTCTTCGCGCTATTTCTAACGATCTTTCGCACATACCAATTTTTACCATATTATTTTTGTAATCTTCATTGGAAGAGTTAAATTATTAATTAAGGAAAAGCCGGATCGTACTGTTATGTCACCACGACATAGGGTTCTTGTTCTGATCGGAGAATTTACCAAAACTCCTTCTAAGTTAAACTTCATTTGTTTAGTAATTATTTTTGTGCGTGTTGATTATGCCAACAGATCTGAGGATCGGTATCTGGTTAGATGTACTTCTTGAAGGAAACTACACTGGTGCAGGTTTTAAAGGGCTCTTGCGCTGAGGGAAAGTTGATGCATACATATACAGGGTGTTACGCCTAACTGAGAACAGTGAAATATCTCGAAGTAGATCGAAGCTACGAAAATAATGTTTATACAAAAAATGTTCAGTATTAAGAGATGCTTTAGGTAGTACCAATAATTTTTTTATTGACGTAATGGTGAATGATATTTCAAGGTCAAGTTGATTTTTTTAAATGGGACCATACATATTTTTAGTCATATTACGATAACTGGTTTCAATACGAATCCAATATTGTATTATTTCTGTCAAATAATCATAAACTAGAAACAATGAAATTTGCAACAGCGGGAGACGGACGGTATGCCAAGTCGCGTCGCGTCGGTTGCCTACATCTCGATTGACGTGTTATTCAGATATCTTTTCCAGTCAAATCGTTGCTCTCAGGCTTAGTTTCACTCACTTTCTTGGTTACCGTAGAAGGGTTCCGGTATGATGAAATACATCTATGATTTTACGTATTACTGAAATTGCAGGTTTTAGTTTGTTCGGATGTCGGCTATGAAATTTGTCAGAAAAGTTCTGGAGCTTCTGGAACTTTTCTGGAACTTCTGAAACTTTCCTGAACTTTTCTGGAACCTTCCTGGAACTGTTTTGGAACTGTGGTCTGGAACTTTTTAAAAACTGTTCTGGAACTTTTCTGGACCTTTTCTGGATCTTTTTTGGAACTTTTTTGGAACTTATCTGGAACTTTTCTGGACCTTTTTTGTAACTTTTTGGAACTGTTTTGTAACTTTTCTGGAACTTTTCTAATTACAATTAAAGTGCTGGAGTAAGACGCAACAGTACTTAGAAAAATTGAAGTCGCGTTAAAATTAAAAACGGTCAAATTGATGTCTCATAAAGTGTCTTTCGTCGCCTTTGGTGAACATATTGTTAAGACGAAACTGGACAATTTCCCACTTATCGTGCAACATCGAGAGAAGTACGAAACGGAAAAGTGAAATAACATAACAGATACTGTAAACCGTCTTTCAGATTGCATCTCGACGGCCGAGGATTCGGCCGGTGTAATGAGATAGAGGACACCGAGGCGAAATGGCGACGAAGCGCGGTGTCGTCAATTACATTGGGCCGCGGTGTGTATCGCGTGCCAAGCCGCTAAGAAACTCCTGTCAGCTTATTAGATACGTTCAAATGGTCGGATCGCTTTTAAATAAGAGTAGCGCATCCGCTTGTATCATTAGTCGTGGCGAGTGGAACGGTACAGGAAAATAGAGCAAAGACGCTCGATTACGGTTTATTGGTTCAGGATTCGAGAAGAGAGTGTTGGGTCATCCAGGCTGAACGGCCGCGCGACCGCGGTTTAAAATAATTTAAAATAAATACAGAACGTGCGGCGTCGCTGCGGTCCGGTTACGGATAATTGACTCCGATGCGCGCGAAAGAGGTGCAAACCTGTTCGGAAACTCTTCCTGCGAGAGTTTCGCGGCCTTTTGCTCGCGAAAATGAGACAAATTGCGGATCGGGACAGATTGATAACCATATATCAGAGATCATATTTTCCGCGGCAAATTATAAATCTTTACGTAACGGTAAAACACCGCGCGAAAAAAACCGCCGGCAAACTCGAACGATTTATAACAGCATAGAAGCTATTTTATATCCAGATTCCCACCGGAGAAAATGAGCTATCTTCTTTTACATGGTTAAGGTAATGGGTTCAGATAAAATAGAAATAATAAGCCGACGGTGATTTATTAACCATCCTTTTATTCGAGTTCCTCCGTCTAATTATAGAAGTCTATTTCTGACGTCTCGAATATCAGATGTTATATCGATGCTTCGATATTCGATGTTTTTATTGAAGCCATGCAATTTGCGAAGAACAAAAATGGGAACGGAATATAAAAAATAAAACGGAGTAGAAAGAGAACAGAAAACCATCGGAAAATGGAAAAAATGTGAATAACCAATAATTACGAAGATTTATGCTTACTTTTATGCAATCATTTCATTTTTCTTACCTCATAAACGAAGAGAACAAATGGCACCGTATCGCAAGAAAATTTATTAATAAAAGTGAATAATAAATAAAAATAAAAAAATTAAAGAGAATAAAACAAATTTATTATTAATTTTCTATCAAGTATTTTGACTGCTTTGCATCCTAAACGTCGTAGTAAAATACAGAATTAATGGAACAAGCTATATATATAGAACAAATTGTTTCTTCAATATCCATGAAAATTGTATTAAATTGTCACGTAGGATGGATGAGGGTTAAAGTTGAAATTGTATAGAACTATGTTCATAGAAAATGATAAAATTTTTCTATTCTAACTATACACTTTCAATTACATCACGTTAGTCGTTTTTAGTGTTTGGTAGGTATGTATTAGATAATTGAATTCTCGATAAATAAATATTCAAAAAAGATATTAATATAAATATAATATTAATATTAATATTGATATATTAATATTAATATATATTAATATATATAATATTATTTCGTACCTACTACAGTAATTTGTATCTGAAATGCCAAATTTCGGGTTCCTGTGAATTTCTCTATGCTAGTCCTACGTAATTTATTGCTATGTCGATGTTAAAGGTCGACGGAGTCGGTCAAGTGTGTGATGCGACACGCCACGCGATTCCCGGAAGGCAACACAAAATGATCTTTTTGGGTGTAAGTTAAGCAAAAAAACCGCGGAGCTACTAAATACAGTAAATTCTCCCTAATTGGCGCTCAAAGGCTCTCCAAAATTGACGCTTGTATCTCCTCTTCCAAAATTGTTCATTTTTTAATTTTTTTTTGCACAATTAAATTGTGCACAATCTGAACGCCAATTAAGGAGAATTTACTGTATGTGGTAAGTACAGATACGTGACCGTCGAATCGTGTAATGTGGCCTCCGAATTGCCTTCGAATCGTGTCATGTGGCCTCCGAATTTCCTTCGAATCGTGTCATATGGCCTCCGAATTGCCTTAGAATCGTGTCATGTGGCCTCCGAATTTCCTTCGAATCGTGTCATGTGGCCTTCGAATTGCCTGCGAATCGTGGCAAGAAATTAGAAATAAAAAAAGTGAAGTCCTCGCTTTTATTCTAGCATTACTATGTATTCATATTAATGTACACCGACATGCCGCTGCCTTTTTTGCCGACTGCCTCGAGTTTTTATAAATATAGAAACGAGTTTCTATAAATATAGTATTCTCAGATCTGCCGGTTTCAATTAAGATCAGCGAACATTTATGGGAGAAATGACTGCAAACCCAAACAAAATTTGATTCCCCTAACATCAAAATCTAGAAATAGATACAAACGAAGACAATAAGGAACGATAATTACCTCGTTCTATCAGGATAACTGTTCAAGACGAAGAAGCGCTAATCAATGCAGTTACGAAAAAGCTTGTAGCACAAAAGGCTCGTTGGTCATCTACAATACTTTACTAAATGCGACCTGTCAAACAGAGCTTGGAAGCTCGATAAAACATGAAATTATTTACCTCGATTCTCTTGTATAAAGCCTCGTAGTCGCTGCACACATCGTCAAGATAGAACGCGATACACCCGATGGAACGGAATGCAATGCACTAACGGAACGACGTTCGGCGTTCCATCAATATAAATTTCACGAGGTCTGAATGTTATGTTTACGGGCCCGTACCCTCAGCCCCGGGAAAAAACCGCGAAAGATAAGTTCGACGGCACCGGTCTCGTGAATCCCGCGAATATAACTTCCTATTACCGAACGGGGCTGCGCGATCTAGATGGGGGTCGGTCTGGGCGGCGATGGTGTGGGGCGGAGGGGTGTCCCGTGTGCCAAAGAAGAGGCGTGCATTAGGAGATTGTGTTCGACAGTTGTTTACGACTAGCTCCTAACCACCTTCCTTCTCGCCTAGCCTTTTGTATCTCGAAACCTCCGCTTGTACCTACGTACGAGAACTTCCTTTATCTCCTCTTCTTCGCCCTCTCCCCGTTCCCCATCCCCCCCTTTTTACCGCCGCTCTCTCTACACCATCCTCGGGTCTTCATAGCCGAAGCATGGCAGAGACGCATATTTACGTCGTTCAGCTCGCATAACTCTGCCCGACAAGCTGGTAAGTCTTTCTTCCACTGCGAATATCCACTGCTCTTCTTTCGTGTAATCTCGGTGCCGCGTTTCGGATTGCCTTCTTTTCCGTTTTCACACCGTACCCGGTGACATTCCAACGATCCAACGGGACAGGATGATTGCATCGACGGAGTAGTAATTTTCGGCAATTTTATTGCATTTTCTGCCGACGCAGTGCCGATAAGCATACTGCGGATCTTCGTGGAAAATCGAAACGTCCTACATCAATTGCGAGAAACAACAGCTGAATAAAAATAATAATAAATTATAATAATAAATAAATAATAATACATATAATAAATATAATATAATATATAATATAATAATATAATAAATATAATATAATATATAATATAATAATATAATAAATATAATATAATATATAATATAATAATATAATAAATATAAATAATAATAAATAATAATAAATAATAAATTTCTCGTTTCAATAGTTCGAACAGGTTCAAAAAAATGTAAGCACTTTTAGAAATTCTTTCGATGTCTTCACTGATCTGTGCCTATTTCGCAAGATTCGTTTTCGCCATGAATGTTCATAATTAAACAGGAGAAAATAATTGTATTGGAGGAGTATGGATTTTTGGTAATTTTATTGGATATTCTTTTAAAATATAAATATGTGTGTGAAATAAATGAAATAAAAATTGTTTGCACCCATTGCAGAAAACAGAAATTAAATAGAAAATTGTTTATCGTTTTAACAAATTTAATAGATTGAAAATAATAAATAAGCATTTTAGATTTTTGTAATCTGTTGTTACTCAATTATTTTGAACTGTAAATAGACAGTTTTGCTATGAATGCATAAAATCTACTGTCTACTGATGAGCGAATAGAAGCAAATAATCTCTGTTATTCGATTCGACGTTGACAATCAAAAATGTCCAAACGATCGTATCGTAAGAGTAGTATATTTTTTGCAATTTTGTTAGATTTCCTTGAAATATAGAACTGATGCGAAGCGAAGAGAAGTAAGAAATCCGCAGCATTCAATTCAATGTTGATAATTGAACAGGACGATATGATTATACTGGGGTTTTAATAATTTTTTGGTAATTTTATTATAATCTATAATATTTAATTTAATGTTGACAATCGAACGGTATAAGATAGTTGCATCGGAGGAGTAGAAAGCTTTGGTAATTTTATTGAATTTTCTGCTAATGAGAAACTGATAAGAAGTGAAGAGATGTAAGGAATCCCTGTTCGATTTAATGGTCTCGCAAAAGTATTTGAACATTTACCGTAGAAAAGTTTTACGCGTATGGTATGTGCCACTATGTGTGCTATTTAATGATTTCTGAAGTATTATTAGCACTGTAAGTATAAATCAGTTATCAAAATTGTACGGGTATAAAGTTTTAAGCTAATTCAAAAATGTACGCGAAAGTTATGAAACACGAGTTATGTTTATTACAAACATAAACTTCGCGGATGTTATAACTGTATATGAACAGTTTCTTAATGCTGTCCAACAAACTTAGCTTCCATTTTGCATTTTAATAACCATTAAGGGAGTTCTGGAAAGTTCGATGCGCTGAATATGAATCCGTATGTCGTGTTTCCACATCAGATTTACAGAATTTTCTCAGATTTTTGAGAACTTGGCTAACAATGTCAAATTGTCAACCATGGATATTTTTTCTGCTTCAAGATGTAAAACTTACACGAATATTTGTTGCGTGGAATTATTCTGTCGACTAATATCGAGTATAACGTTATATTTCCTTTTACAACGATATAGACATATAAACATGTTTAAACAGTGTCTAAGTGAAGCGAGACGCCCTTAACGAAAAAATTTTCTTGGACATCCTTCAATTAATTCTGAAAATATATATAATATTATAATATATAAATATATAATATATCTATAATATAATATATCTTTCTATAGAATTTTTTAATAATTATACATACGTATACTTTGTGGTACATAGGCCAAAGGAATAGAGTCAATCTAAAAATTCTTGCAAACGCAAGGATACACTGTCGAATTATTTGCTCTCGTAAATTAGTTGACGATTAGTAGACGAAACTTTCGTCAGAATTGTCAATTCGTCAAAATGTAAGAAAACGATTTGTACAACAAATCAAATTCGATATGCGGTATAAAATTATCCTGCGTTTATTTTCATACCTTAGAAGCAAAAACAGAAACAACAGTGAATCAACAAAACATTTCAGAATTGACAACGAATCGAATTCAAACCTCCATTTTCCGATTGTCCGCACCCCAACAGGCGCAAGTTTGTTTAAAACCTCGCCAGGAAACATGGCAACGAAACAGGCTCGCCAATTATTGCTGCGTTTATGGCACCTGTTGCTTCAATTTCTAATCCATATTTACTCAACCACGTGCGACCAGCAACCGAAGCTGCGACATCCTCGCGCAATTATCTGAACAAACGAGTCAGCTGTCGTTCGATATAAATTCTGTGAAAAATTCGCTATCGACTCTCCTGCAATTTATGCGTCTGCGTCGCGGATAGTGGTTTTTTCGGTATCCTGCGAGCACAATAAGACAAATGGCATCGTAAATACTCACCCTCGCAGCGATACTAATCGCTGCTACTTTTTTTTTGTCATTTCCGTCGGTGCAAATAATTTCGCGTTCGTAGGAATCCTGGAATCGGTATTCCCTGATGCAATCTGCAAATGGGATTGTTTTTTCAACGGTGACGTATTTATCAACGCCAAGAGCTATCGTCGTCGGTGATTCCAGTGGTGAAACAATATTTCTTTAATAATATTCCTTGTTACTATCTCATCAAGGCCGCGGCAGATTACTCACAGGCACACCTGCGAACGACGCGTCATTTTTCTTGCGCGTAGATCACCGGCTAGAGACGACGGTGTTTCAGCAACACGGGACTCTTTTAGAATTTCTCAATCGGCGTCATTATGCCCCGGTAATCGGTTCACAGCGTGTCCCGTTCTAATCTATTCTCTATTTTCGAAAAAGTTGCGAACTAATGGCCGGCCGTCACGTAATCATATTTCCGCGACGGGAAACGGCCCCGGTGTGTCCTAGAAATCGCGTCCAATTTGTTAAAGTCCCGATCGACAACGGTTTTTCACCGAGCAGCAACATGTCAATTTGTACGGTTAATTAGAAACACTTGTTTGCAGTATGTCCGACCATTAATAACGGCGACTACGAAATGAGTCGCGTTTCCAAGCAATTCAGGAGCATGATTTTTTTCATTCTCGGTGCCTTTCGACGTCGACCGTCTGGTTACAGTTGATACACATGTATAGGATAGTCCGTGGCAAACGAGAATATTTGTTACGACCGGAAATAGAAATTCATTCGCATTGAACAACGTGCGAAGCGTGAAGTGCCATTTATCGAAACACTGGCGATCTACGAGCAGTCTCGAAAATGATAGTCATAGTTAGACTGCGGATCTATATGCGAAATAAGAATTGTCCGCATTTGTTATAGCAAATAGGAGTCATTTAGGAATTTCTTTCTTTCTTTAATAATATTCTAGTAGGTTAAAAGCAATACAGTAAATTCTCTCATATTGTCACTCAACGTGTACAGTAAATTCTCCCTAAATGACGTTCAGATTGTGCACAAAAATGGACAATTTGGGAAGAGGAGATACGATTATTCGCAAATTGTTCATTTCTGTTTACATGTAGAGTAACAATTGGAGTGAATTTACTGTATATCGATACTTTACTTTCAACGAGTATATTCATCATGAGGCAATGGCAACATTTTGTGTTATATATGTTTGATTTTATTCATATCTTGTTTAAATATAATGCTTTTATAAAATATATAATTTAATAAAGAATATCAAAGAATACATACTTCTAAAACGCTTAGTTGTATTTCGAGAATATACAGGGTGTTCCACAATTATTTTAACAGTCGAAAATGAGACGTAGCTGAGGTCATTTGAAGTAACTTTTTCCTTTACGAAAATGCAATCTGCGGCTTTGTTTACGAGTTATTAACGGAAAACACTGACCAATGAGAGGTGACGGCGCAAAGTTCGAGAGCCCGCAGCACGAGGCTTTGACAGATGGTCGGGACGGAGTCGAGCCGCGTTCGAAGTATTGAACAAATCACGAAGCGAGAACTTTCCGGATTTTTTTTACTACGTAACAGTAATATTTTTAAGAAAAACGCTGTTCACCTCTACTTTAGAACGTCTGAAGAATATTTACTAATTTTTCGGACCCGAAATAGTAACTAATTTAACCGTGACGGCCGTTTTAATTTTCTAATGTGCATGACACCTTGTGTGTAACATATGAAAATTTTAAGCAAGGTTTATAGTGAAGATTAAGAAAGTACGTAAATGATATTTTAATTTAAATAATTCCGTGTCCGAACACAGTTCAACGAATGATTCGCAAAGCTAATTTAATAAATAATAATCGTGTTAAAGGACGTAAGGTATATGTTTGTTAGAGAGATATGAAGAATATTGTCAATATCGTTGACACATCTTAAAAATTTCATATATTGACCTTGACATGACCTTGACGAGACCTTGACATATCAAGGTCATGTCAAGGTCATGTCAAGGTCATGTCAAGGTCATTTCAAGGTTATGTCATGGTCAACATATGAAATTTTTAAGATATGACAACGTTATTGATAATATTCTTCATATCTCTCTAACAAACATATACCTTACGTCCTATAACACGATTATTATTTACTAAATTAGCTTTGTGAATCATTCGTTAAACTGTATTCGGACACGGAATTATTGACCATGACATGACCTTGACACGACCTTGACATGACCTTGACATGACCTTGACATATCAAGGTTATGTCAAGGTCACGTTAAGGTCATCTCAAGGTCATGTCAAGGTTATGTCAAGGTCAATAATTCCGTGTCCGAACACAGTTCAACGACGAGGTCAATGCAGTATCCTGCACACATTTCCGTGCATGGAGTTGATTTTACAACTAAATGGGTGAGTATCTTAGTGTTAATATTCTTCATATCTCTCTAACAAACATATACCTTACGTCCTTTAACACGATTATTATTTATTAAATTAGCTTTGCGAATCATTCGTTGAACTGTGTTCGGACACGGAATTATTTAAATTAAAATATCATTTACGTACTTTGTTAATCTTCACTGTATACCTTGCTTAAAAATTTCATATGTTACAAACAAGGTGTCATGCACATTAGAAAATTAAAACGGCCGTCACGGTTAAATTAGTTACTATTTCGGGTCCGAAAAATTAGTAAATATTCTTCAGACGTTCTAAAGTAGAGGTGAACAGCGTTTTTCTTAAAAATATCACTGTTACGTAGTAAAAAAAATCCGGAAAGTTCTCGCTTCGTGATTTGTTCAATACTTCGAACGCGGCTCGACTCCGTCCCGACCATCTGCCAAAGCCTCGAGCTGCGGGCTCTCGAACTTTGCGCCGTCATCTCTCATTGGTCGGTGTTTTCCGTTAATAACTCGTAAACAAAGCCGCAGATTGCATTTTCGCAAAGGAAAAAGTTACTTCAAATGACCTCAGCTACCCCTTATTTCCGGTTGTTAAAATAATTATGGAACACCCTGTATGCTAACACTAAGTGTTAACTGATGAAGAAGTACACGGGCCCACGAAAGTGTCCGAACACTTTTTAGAACGTAATAACTTTTTTAAAACCGAACTAAATGACTTAAATTTGTTTAGAAGATAGTGGGACTAATCTACTAGACAATAATTAAAATGCTTTTTCTTAATTTTGCTCTTACGTAGAATGACAGAAAAAGTAAAAAAACTCACTCAAAAGCTCACTCTGAATCTATAACAAAAATTTAAAAAAATTTCTTTCGTAGATCTCTATGTACATGCTGAAAATTTTATCGAAATCGATTAACGTTGTTATGAGTTACAAATAATTAAAGATCGCTAAAATCACAGTCAACCAATTTTTGACACTTTTGAACAAAAACTGTAAGAAATCTGCAGTTTTGAAATCTTTTCAACGCCTGAGTCGATCACAATCAAATTTTCAGCATGCACATGAGTTATCGAGATCTAGGAAAGATATTTTTTAAACATTTGTTATATAGGCTCAGATATAAGAGTTAAATAACGAGATTTTGTTTAATTTTTTCATCATTCCATGCAAGAGCAAAATTAAGAAAGAGCATTTCAGTCATTGTCTAATATATTTTAATATTCATTATTAAATTATATATTTTATAAAAGTATTGTATTTAAACAAAATATGAATAAAATAAAATATTTAAAGTACAATTACAGTAACTTGCACACTTTTCAAAGAGACTGCAACAACTAACTAGTTAAATATGTATATTTTTTATTTGCATATGTCATTAAAAGAGTAATACACCGAGAAATCATCGCTTCGATAGCAGATTACTACCGGTCTTTTATCGCATCATAGTTGGTTGGACTCGATACGCTATCACTATAATTCATTTGTGAAGTAACAAATCCGATATCTTCAATGTTACATTGCCGTAGCATATTAAAATCGATATAATAACTTGCGTACGATTACGAGCGGTAATAAATTATATTATATGTGTGCAAAATGATATTTGTATATTTCTTCATTCGAGATACGCTCCATCTAATAAGATGCCAGTAAGATTGTCGCTTAAAAATAAACGGATTTATGTTGCCCCTTTTTAGAACGTGACACTTTGCGTATGCAATTATCATGCAAATCGGCGGTGTGCCAATGCCGTGTTTATTACAAGACTTTCGTTTCTTGCACAATACATTTTAACGACAAACAATTATCGTTTTTATAGCAGCCTATTCTTTATATATGAAATAAAGTATTTGCAAATGTATCTATATTGTATCAACATGCTACTCTTATAGCACATATTATAATTGTTTTTACAACAATACAGAACCTAATGAATTTTGAAATTTTTAGTAGGTCATATTTTATACTATAATATTATAGTAGATTGTATTACAACACATTATAAAATAATAGATTATATCGTAATGAAATTAAATTATATTATAATTATATTATATTATATTATATTATATTATATTATATTATATTATATTATATTATATTATATTATATTATATTATATTATATTATATTATATTATATTATATTATATTATATTATATTATATTATATTATATTATATTATATTATATTATATTATTATATTATTATATTATAATTATAATATAATTTATTATAATAAATCTGCCATAATATAATCTACTCAAAATATGAAAATGTTGTGAAAGTAATTGATGTCATGCATCTTAAATTTTCAATATCGATTCGATTAATAGAAATGCATTATTTTATGAAAATTTTGAGATTGTCGGCACGGCATCTATAGATCATTATCCATAGATCTATTACAATATTATAGTAGATTCTATTGTAATAGATTATAGTGTAATAGCTTAGTGTACAAATTACTTTTCAAATCTGATCGACAGTCAAAGTGATAATGAAACAATAAGGACTGAGTGTGCCTATATATGTTTTATTCGTTGCATAAGACAACCGAAGATCGCAGAGTCGAATTTTGGACGGAGGAAACTCGGTTAACCCCCGGTTACGAGTTCCGATTTTTTCTCGATCCTCCACCCACCCCCTTACGCAACGAATATGTGGGAGAAGGCGGATTCGTGCCCGTAGGTCGGAGGGGATGTTAAATCGTGCGGTAAATTCGCTTGCATTTCACTCTCTGCCGAAGGAGTCTCAAGTAATATGTCGTCGTCGTCGTCGTCGTCGTCGTCGTCGTCGTCTTCGTCGTCGTCGTCTTCGTCGTCGTCGTCGTCGTCGTCGTCATGGAGGGCATAAGAGGAACTTCGAGCTATTGGAACGGGGTCGAGTCGAAGGTCTCGAGGATTGTACGGAGATGGAAGGTGGGGGAGGAGAGTGGGTTGGAAGTCTGATCAGTTTATAAGCGCACATTGAGTTATTGGTAGTTCATCTGCCCCGTCGATATCCGACTGGATGGCTCTTCTTCGTGCTCTCGCTGCTCCTCTATCCTACGCCGCAAAAAGAAACCTCCAGCGGACTCCTTTTAAACAAAATCTTCCTCCTTTTGTTGTTTTCCCGGCGAGTTAACGTCAACGGAGCCTACGATCCAACGTTCAAGCAGCGTCGAGGCGAATCGAGCTTTGCACCGATTTCTCGAACCGATTTTTAAGTCTCATTGTCTTTATGCCTTTATATCTGAAGCCTATTTAGATCAACTAACAACTGGAACGTATTTATTCGCAAAATAGTAACCAACGCTTCAAATAAAATGTTTGTCTTTTTTTTGTATTTAAGACTAACTTTGAGGAACACGTCAAATTGACGTGTGTACCAAATTTCTTTTATTTACGCTGATTGAAATTATAAAGATACATTTATGGGAAATTGATTCGATAAATTTGTTTCGTTGGATATTCTTCTGATAAAAATCGTTAAAATTCTGAATAAACGATATGCTTCCTATTTTTATGACATGGACCATAAATAACCATTGACAAAACTAGCTGCTGTTAGTGTAATTCGTATTCTCAATATCATAAGATTAATAGGACCTTTACAATTTGTCCACTAGAACATTTGGTTTTAAGTGTTAAAACAGAGAGCGTCAAATAGCATGTAAAATGAAATAACATTGGGATACAAGGCAACAATTTTTAATTTTGAAAATGTCATAATTATCAACAGATTTGTTACGTCCCCTCAGCGGGACATCCGAGTGTAAAGAATTGAAATTGTTGACATTATAAAGTCTCTTTCACAGGAGGCAATTGTACAAATTTCATAATTCAAGCATATATTATAAAAATGACGAAAAGTCTAAATGAATTCAGTTTTGTCATTCTTACAAAGGAATACACTTTAGCCTTTTCTAATGCTGGCTAGATTCAGTGTCAACATTTTAACGATATAAGGATGTGCACATTGAAATCCTAGTTATGGAATAATTAAGTAATAATTGTTACGAATAGTAAATCTGTTCGCTATAAGTAAAACAGATGTCGTTATGCGACTTTTAATTCATTTTAATATGTCCGGGGACACAAAATTGTAGTTTCGATATTTTAACATGTTTGTCTTGCTTAGAAGCATGATCCATGCTACAAGATGCGTAGTTTTAAACATTACAGCGAAACATTATACATTACAAACTGCAGTGAAATTTGAGGTACGGAATTGGTATTAACTGCTGTTAACAGTAGGATTACCGAGTGCAAAACGTTACGAATGTATATTGTTTTGTAACAATAACAAGGTTGGATTTACTCGAATTTTGTACGAGTTTTATTATAATATGTGCTTCGGTAAAGACGTGTGTGTGTACAAAAACATTTCTCGCAGAAAGATTTTTATAATTTCAGCAATTATAAAGGAATAAATCAGAAATTAGTTATTTCGACTGGTGTTAAGTGATGATGGTGATCTAGTGTTAATTGTTATAATTACAATTATCGTATAGTAACTTTTAGACTTACTGGAATTGTGAAATGATTCTACGAGAAATTGTTCGATAAACTTCTTCGTTCGAGCACATATTATAATAGAAATCGTATGAAGTTTTAGTAAGTCCCTTGTCATTATTACAAAATTACATTAGTCGCTTTTAGGGCTCGACAGTCCCGGTGTCAATGACTATAGTTAATCGATAAATACAGGTTTCTCTGCTCGAAGATTGATACAGCAATTTGTATTTCATATTGAACTGCAGTCCATTGAATGCTATTTTAAGGAAGTCGGAATTGCAACTAGGCAGCAATTTACAATTCATTTCTGGGTATCGATCATTTTATTGTAAAAATAACTGTGACTGCAGTTGGTCTATGCATTTATATTGATAAGTATCTAGAAACTCAATGATTGAAATTCTTTGCGATATGGTATTAGTTATAAATTCAGGAATGCCGTCTTCAATTTTTCTCGGATCTTTAAAATGGCTCACATTGCTTGAAGATCGTGTAACAATTTGCATATTATCTTCGACTGTCAGTGGTTACTGATAATTGCAGGATGGTCTATCTAGTTACGTTAATAAACGTTCAGAGAATATTTCTAACAAGATTTTAGTAATCGTTTTTGTTTCTTGATAATTATACTGCAGAGAAATGGTAACTGCAACTAGGCTATACCAAGATATTTGTTGTAATAATGTTTTTAGGAATACAACAACATTTTCATTTTATCTCAATGTTTTACATTAGTTTACACTATTCATCATTAAATTTTATTTTTGAGAAATGACAATAGTGATTCGAAATATTTTTTTCTATTAGGTTTCAGGAATACAGGAATACTATTTTTACCTAATTTTTACGCGTTTCAATTGTTTACAAATTATGCTACAATTTGCAATTTCTTTCTAACTATCGGTCATTAAGTTTGATTCTGAAGAAAGAACTGCTACTAAGCGATGCGGTTATACCGATGAACATTTAGAAATCCTTTTCAATGAAGTACATCGTGTAAACATTTTCTGTAATTTCAAGACTAGATTTGGTCCCTCGAGATACAATTACACGACTGCGCCTGCAGAATGATTGCATCACATCGGCGGAAGGAGATGGTAGCATCCTTTCAGGGGAACCGATCTCCGCACAGAGGTGTAGTTCCAGTTGCATGCTTACAGGCGTGGAAGACAGTACCATCTGTAGGGGGAGACTATCGATCTCATTGGTACACGGTCTCATCGAATCTCGTTTACCAGGGGATTCGGCAAAGGACCGGCAAGATCGAAGCAGTAAATTCAAGGATTTTGGCCCTCGTCTGGGAACGAATTCAACTGGGTCTTGGGATCTTCGTTCGAAGATCTGTTTTTCGAAAAAAAGTATCAGATCCCGAAATTCAACTTTGAATGTATCACACTTTCTCTTATCAAGTAATCATCGACCCTTGAACCAGTAGACGGGCCTAAATGAACGATTTCGAATCTTTTGTTCTACATTTATTAAAATCTTCTACTTTTCTTTCATGGGAAATTATTCATTAAGTAAGCGTCTTGAGGATATTTGTCATTTCCATGTGAAGTTCTGATGTTAATTCTTTACACTCGAAGAATATTCTTGAATGTCATAAGTAGACCGCAGATTTGATGCATTTCTGACAGAAATTGGTAGGTGAATTTTAATATAATAAAAATATTAAAGGAATTTTCGGGACATCTGTGTATTATTTTCAACTCACTGATGCGATTAAAGAAAGAAGAAAATGTCTACTCGAACGTATCTATTCTCGAAGCAGTAAGTAACGCTTTAAAGAAAATATTAAATGATAGAACGTTCATCATCTTCGTCATTGTCTGACATCATTAACAATTTCCCTAATAGAAGGAGACAATTTTTTTTTCTTGTACGTTTCCGTTTATTTTCATTTCTAGATTTTAATAACAGAGAAATCAGGCTTTGTTTCGATTTAGAAGAAATAAATATACATAGTATATTATGTACGAAATCTTCGCCACGAGTCTAACTCGTTTTTATAGCGTACGAGGTTGAACAAAATTTTGTACAATAAAATATTGTAGTAATACAGACTGTATGAAACAAACATTGTTAATTTTAAAACTACCACAATTATCAGGAGTTATGTCCTCTGAGAGGGGGCATCCGAGTGCAAAGGTTTAAATATGTACAGGATCCTCCTCCTATTTTGACCCTCAATTTCCGAACTGTGAATTAGTTCTTTAATGTGAAATTGGCACAATTGCAGAGAGAAAGTCAATGTTATGGGAAAATTGCACTCGAAAAATATTGGTGGCACTGTGACATCACTAAAATTGTTATTGTCTAAAATCAATTTTTACATTAGGAAATCTGATTATATTAAAAAACTGTTGAAAGTGAAACTATTGTATATTTTCGTATGCATAAAATGCACGAACAATAAGTTGTTGGAAATAGAAATACAGTATATTAGAAAAACTATATTGGATTTAGAGTAATAATGGCTTCGAGTGCGAACGGTTAACTTCAGAAATCTTTCAAAAACGAAGATCTAAAGTGAAATTGAATAATTTAAAATTAAGATTGTCAGTGAAAAAGAATACAATTTCTGTTAAAAAGTAGTTTCCAAGGTGCCTCAAGATACGTGTTTTTGTTCCCCAATTTGAAGGGTTGTTTTTCACCCCAGCAATATCGATGACAGTTGACAAAAAGAAACACGTGTTGAATATTTTTCGAAGAACTACATCTCGCGTAAATTTCATCAAAATCGGTTCGTGTAGACATGTTCCCTTGTAAGTTCTCAAGGTGGCGTTCCGCCATTGTACTGACCCTATTAGGGCCGTCCATCATGTTTTACCCACCGACAGATGTTCGGCTGCTAATGTATGCACGTGTCAACGTATCTGCTCTCCGGCTCGCTTTTAATTCCTGTCGGATTGTTAACCTAAACGTATGCGTGCGGGCGGTGAACGCAAACGGTCCACCCAGTCCGCTGCCATAATAGCAGTCGAGGAGCGGAAAACCCCGGTCGAGTTGCAGAGACAAAAACTATTCAGTATAGAAAAACATTGAAGCCAGAAATTAGCAAAAATACGAGCTCTCGAATAACGCATCTAATTTAGATACGGTTATCCAGCATTTACTGACATTTACAATTCGACGCTGGTTAATGGAAATTATTATAGCACGCTGGCTTTAACTTTCCACGCTCGCGAACACGCTATTATATGGAGATCGCTATAAACAGGCTTCGCGCGGATAACAGTTATAATTGTTTCTTGACGCCATTGAATATGTAATCCTCGGCGAACAATGATATCACGGTCGAAAGATCAATATCAGATAAGTGCGTGCGCCTCGCGCTGACCGTGCCTCGACACTAATTAACATCATGCTAATGGTTCGTGGAAGCTAGACAATAGGTAAACAATTGTTAGTCACATGCTCCTCCACAGACTCGTCGACAGCATCTTACAACTTTTTCTTTCGGGGAAAAAATGGCGAGCTGATCCCATTGAATGCCTCAGATAAAAGCAGCGCGCTTCGTTTCGCATAATGAAGTTTGCACACGTTTCTTTATGCCGTTGTTAACGACGTGAGGTAAACACGATTCTGAAAGTAAGAATTGTATTGTAATTAGAAAACAAATCATGATTGCTTCCGACAAGATTACCGCTTCTAAAAAGTACTTTAAATATATTTTCTGGGATTTAAGGTGATATTGTTTTGACGAGGTTCTTCAAAGTAGTTATTTTTTAATGATGGTTCGCAATTCTCTGCAAAATTAAAAAGAAGGCTTTAATTAATCCATCACACTCGGATGTCCTCTTTTAGGGAAAGTAACAAAACCGTTGATAGCTATGGTATTGTTTCATCATTTATTCTTTCATTCAACATTTATTCTTTCATTACATTTACATTCTTCACGTGCAAAGGGTTAATATTGAAGCTTTAAGGATGCTGTTCGAATAAGTTCGATTCTATAACAGATCTGCTTTTTTAATTACAATTTGTTTTCTTGAAATATATACAAATTAATCCAACATCAGTTTTCATTTTCAAAGCAGGGATTTGCAAAGTTAAATATTAATTTTTCCATAACATTGATTTTCTGTCATTGTATCAATATGAGGGAGAAGGTTGAAAAAAATAGGGAACAGATGAGGGTTAATAGGAAGAAATTCTAAAATGTCCTAAATGAACAAATATGTTTTATCTTTATTCTTTATTTATTTAAAGGATTAACGTCGCATCGATATCCAGGTAATTAACAACGTATACCGTTGATAAATATCAGTTAAAAGGAATTGCAGAGGTGTTAATTTTTTTTTAATGGCACTAAGGAAATTCTGTTGTTCTGAATAGTGAACGGTGATAATTTGATTCGCGCAGTAGCATAGAAAATTGCCACTTGTTCGCGACTAGTATACAAATCGCACGCAGCTAAGAGGTTAACAGGGATTTATTATCAAAAGGGGTTGAAAAGCTGGGCCGCGGTTCTCAAGGAAGGTGACGGGTTCGTCGCGTGAAATAACGTCGCCCGAGGACCGTTACAAGGTCCCTCTATAATGGACGAAATTTGCATAGGGGACGTTCGTTCATTATTCAAATCGAATTATGTCGGCCGATTGACACGTTCTCAGGTGGTGGCTTTTCAAATTCCCGAGGCGGCCGCCGCGCCGGGGGTCCTCCACGCGCGAAATGTCGTGAGAGCGGCGCATTTGCATATGGAATCGAACTCTCTTCCATTCTGCCGTTGCCACGGACCCTACGGAGTTGCCGGCAAAACAAATTTTAAGTGACAAGACGAAAGGAGACCGCCGAGATACAATGATCGTTCCGGCAACGATCGGTCGGAGGCGCTACGATTTTTCTTTCAGACGTTCTTTCGCTTCTTGAATGCTGTAACAAGGGAATCGCCCCTTCACGGACCACGTGAAAATGGAATCATTTCGTAGCAAATGTTCAGCATTTTCTTTCGATGTAAACACACCTGCACAGGATTTTCTTCTAAATCGAAGCAATATTTGATTTTTCTGTTATCAAAGTCTAGTAATGAAAGTAAATGAAGGCATACGTCATGCTGGGTCACTCAGGTCCAGCTCAGTTTTCGAACAACTGGCACTCAAAAAGTAATAATACTAAGACCCAATTTTTCGATAATATGATTTGTACATTCTAGAACGTCGTTTTCTTTATTCGAACTCGATATTTCATTTTCAAGCATATTAAATTACTTGTTAATTTTATTCTTCTGGTGACAATTCATTTCACATTCAATTCCGTATTCATTAATACAAAGTCAGACAAAAAAAGATGAAAAAAGCATAATTTTTTAATTGTTTTATCAGCCCAACCAATTGCAACCTAAAAAACATTCTTTTGACTTGTTAAAAGAATTCAAGTCATTTGGACCAATTCAAAAACAAGTTATTCCGAGAATTTATTTTCCTATGCAGCAGTAAAAACTATAAAATTCAATTTTTTAAAAATTTGCAAACTTGTGACAGAGAAAAAGTGAAAAATATAGCTACAGGATCAATAAAATACAATTAAGTAGGTTGAGGTAGTTATTACAATTTATCTTTTTTTTACATCGTTCCAAAATGTAGAAATTAGCTCCGATAAAATTAATTTAAAAAATTGTGACAAAATTCCTTATCCAAGAAACTAAAACGATCTAGAAATTAATGCAATTAAGTAACATCAAACTTGCTACCAAAATTTATTTTCTTTCGTCCGTTGCATAGCACAAATTTCAGCTAATGAAATGTGCTAACTAAATTCAACTTATAAAAGTCGCTTAAAAAGGTTAGCTCATAAAAGTGGTTTAAAAATTTCATGAACGAGCTAATAAATTAAGAGAAATGGAAAGCTGCACATCCGCGAAGCTAAAGAATTCTGTATAAGATGCAATTAAATAATTTACAGTGGTTTCGAAGTGTGTTCAGGAGACAGTGGAATATATGTTATCGATGAAACGATAAAGACACCATCGGCACTGTCGCAGACGATTAATCGGTAATTGGTTTACGACCAGTTTCTCCAAATATACAATCCCCGATTAGCATCGAGCACGGAAGCAATAAATCGAAGAGTCATTTCACTAGCGAGGAGCCGCGGGTGCTGGCTATAATTATTTCGATCCCGCGTTGTCGTGAGGCAATCGCGCGCGTAACGCGTCCGAACGCACTAATTAAATGTTCCCTCTATCTTTTATCAATTTCGACTCGACCGATTACGATCGTCTGCAACCATCTGCGTATCATTTGCCGAACACCTGCCTCTGCTAGCCGATCCCGCGTGATCCGGCGTTTCGGTTACGATCGAAAGCTCGCTACCATGAAAGCCTTGCTGGATTTCCTGCATTCGGAATCGTTTTGTATGCAGAAAACCAACAATTAGCATTCAGCTTCGTTTTTTAAAATAAATATCCGCTACCGATTTATATAGATCCAGTACAGAGTTTATGGCACCATCAAATCGCACCATGGTTCACTTAATTAATCCTCTGCAGTCGAATTTTTTCAAGTTCGAACGAAATGTTTGCGACAGATTTGGGATATTTATAATATGATCGGATTTGAGAAAACCGGGAACAAACAATACAGACATTTTTTGGTGGACGGAAACCGGACTGGTACCAGACTTTAAATAACGAATGTGTTATTTTAAACTAATAGAGTATCGTAAATGGTTAACAATATTACAAGTTTTTCCATAACTGCATCGATTGACGCTTCTTCGGTTTAAATAAGTACT
The DNA here is from genome assembly GCF_051020955.1 of Megalopta genalis. Lineage (NCBI taxonomy): Eukaryota > Metazoa > Arthropoda > Insecta > Hymenoptera > Halictidae > Megalopta > Megalopta genalis. Next base: position 1,528,079 of record NC_135031.1, read on the forward strand.
AACCGTATCGTTTCTTCGAAAGAAATATTTGTTTTTGAAACTAGACGAGGATCCGATTGTTTATAACACAAATCTGCGGAGCACTAGAAGTGACTAACACGTGTCATGTTATATAAGAATCTAAACGCTGAATTTATTTAGACCTTTTATGCCATTTTAATTATAATCTATAATTGAATTATTAAATTTGTTTCATCATTTTATAAGGAAAGAATTTTCACAATTTCATCAACGTTAACCGTTATCCTTCCCTTGTGTTAATTTATTACAGATTTCATGAGTACCAAAAAAATAACCTGTTGGTTAAAAACTATTGTTTGTTGATTTAGCGTGCCTGTTTTTCGAAATTTGCTCTCATTATAATCTATTCGAACGAACTGAATTTTACTAGAACGATTAGGATACGAAAGAGTGAAAATACCGTCCATTATGATCAATTTTAACTTTTCAGTTACTTAGCTTTTTTGGAAATTTTTAGCTTTGATTTTCGGCACTTAACGTGTTAAAATATTAAACAGCAAAATACCGCATTTTCCATCAATTCCCTAAGATGAACTACTCTCGAGCAAACTTTTAAGCTCGAAAAGGATTATTTATTTTTTCCTGGCGCCAAGACAAAATTATGCGGGAAGAAGGGAGCACATTCTTATCCGACTTTCGGCGAACCGGGCGCTCGCGATATTTCACCGGCGCAGCGATTTATCGGCAAGTATCGTCAACTTCACCGCGAAAACATCGTAAATTACGCATTCAATCATAGGCGGAGGCAGGCAAACAGCCCTACAGCGATCGTGCGTGGTGCAGCGATGCTTTCAAGGATACCGTGATAAGCAATAAGCGAACCAAGTCGGCGCGGCGGAATACTTTCTCGCGTGTGCCGCGCGGGGAAACTTACAATGGGGCTCTGATGAATGTCCGTATACATTTACATGGGAAATAGCCTCGGTCTCGCTGCGAACTGTAATGTAGCAGAATTTTTCTGCTTGGCGGACGATCTTAGATTCTGCCGCGATCGAAATTACTAATGATCTGTCGTTAATAGGCTGTGCATCTTTATGCTGTCATGACGCATGCTAAACGTGTGGAAACAAAAGAAATAATTAGCGTCCCGTTTTATGGTTTATTTTATAGCAACAGCGATTAAAACTTCCTCGTTGTTTGTAATTTCCCATAAGGAAAATAATATTCACTTATTTTAGTCAAACAAAGTATATGTATATCATATACATAGAATAGAATTATATATATATATATATATATATATATATATATATATATATATATATATCAGTTTAAAAGAAATTCATAACATAGATATTTAATGAATTGTATTCCTTGTTAATTACCATCACTAACGTTCGTAGATTTTTACAAGTATTCTTCTAATTGGTAACGGAAATCTTCTCTTCATTCTGTTTTTTATTGTGTAATAATTAGGCAGCATCATTATGCATTTATGAGAAAAATGAGCAGATGAAACATAGAACAATGAAAACAATTGAAGAGCAGCATTGTTTTTTAGTGTAAAACGCCCACATCAATTTTGTAATTTATAACTGTAGGAAGATGTTAATCCTCGATTTGAATCTAAATTAAATCATTGTTTTCAAATTCAATTAATCTATAGATACTATGATTCATTCATAGAAAAGATATTTTCGTTTACATAATCAGTAATACACTAAATTCTCTCCAATTGTCCCTCAGCTTGTAAACAAATATTGGCAATTTGAGGAGAGGAGATACGATCGACCTTTGTACTGTTTATGAAAAAAAATTGAAATGAAACTTTAATTTAGCGCTGTTACGCGAGAATCACCCATTAAAAGTTCATACTTTGACGAGTCTGACACGCGATAGAGATTTCTAGGAAAAACCTGTTAAGTATGCATATTATTCCGTTCTTTAAAGTCGAAATAAAATTCTGTTCTCTTGTCATCGATATTTAAGCATTCAACTAAATGCAGGCATATACAATAAATATAAATTGTCTTTTTTCTTCCTAAAAATGATTACAATCGAAAAACTTCTAATCATTGCAACTATGAAGAAAATGGTATGGCAAGGGGTTAAAAACAACAAAGATATTCGAGGTGCGAACGTTAGGCAACTCACCCTGTACAAATGAAATATCAAGATAGCCCGAGGGTCAAGCTCGGTGACTAATTAGCAGTGACTAATTCGAAGCCAGCCGGGAACGTGAATGGAATTCGCGTGCCCGTTGACTTCAACGGTCGGCCGCCTCTCGAGAGAAAGTTCTGGCCGGAAGTGGGTGGTGGTTTAAGTTGTAGAGGGTGGGTGATACGGCGTGGACGATGACAGTGCCAAAAGGGGTGGCAGGAGTGAGCGAAACAGCCGAATAGTAGGGAGAGAGAGTGAGAGAGAGAGAGAAAGAGAGAAGCATGGAGGGCGGGTTGCGGAACAAAAGTGTGGGGGTAGTTCGCGCGGGGTGGTGAAAGTGGGTAATCGAATTTCGAGAGCGAGAGTCGTGGACAAAATGGCTGGCACGCTCGCCGCTTTCAGGGCGAGAGAATGAGAGGGTGGAATGGCTTCCGTCGGAGGGGCTCTAGGTTAATTAATTCCGGGACATAAACCCACCCCCGCTCTACAGCTCTCCCTCTTTCTCTCGCGAACAAACTACGAGCTGTCGTTCTGCATAGAGAGCATGGCCTCGCTTCATAAACTATTATCAAGCGCAAGGTCGGCGCTTAAATTGTGCCACTGTGTACAGGTTAAAGGGACCGGGACGGAACTGCCTTTAAAAACTGATTCAACTAACTCCGTAATCCTTGAACGATGCAGAAAAAATTGACAAGATTCATTCCTACTAATAAACTTTCCGACATTGTAAGAGAAGCTGCATAATTTTATTTGAAATAATAATTTCGAAGGAACTTATTACATTATAGTAATCTAAATAATTTGATAAGTTATGGTATAATGTAGATATTATAGATATTATAATTTAGTAGGTTATGGTATAATTTTGTCGATATTGTGAATAGTAGTTTTCGAACAAATTTTTGAAAAAGTCTCCACTGTTGATCTTTGTTTTTAAAAAATCTATATATTAAGAAATTATGGCTAGAGAGAGATAAAGTATAAACACTAACCCCATCGAGCCGATCGAAATGATCGGTTTCAATTTCTTCCTTTGAAATATATATTGTTGAAAATATAAATATTCTTTCATACGAAATGATTGAACAAATTTGTTAACTCCAGCATACATTATAACGGAGACGTCGAACATTCGTGCTTAAATGATTGTGCACATCGCATAAATTGATTTGTTGTCGTCATTTCTTGTCTATAAAATGCAAACATATAGACATTTTAATTTAATAATTTAATACTTTAACAATTGAATCGTTTTTAACCATTTTCAATAATTTTTAATAAAAAATTATTAAAACTATACTGCTACTAGTCAACAATAAACATTTTCCTCACATTCCGAATCTTATTTATGTATTACTTATTATTATAAGTATTAGGTGACGCCCCGCTAATGTAGATGATAATATATCTACAAATAAATTCTATTTCTTCTTACGAGTTTTACACCTCGATAAAGGAACAAAGGAGTTACTTTGCTATCACAACCAACAATACAGTATTTATGTATTACTTATTATTATAAGTATTACATAAATAAGATAAAATAAGTAGTATAGTTTTAATAATAATAATAATAATTCTAATTACATTAACATTTCCGTTGCCAACACTGGTCCCATTTAAAGCAGCGCTGCGTTAAGCAAAGCTTGGGTCAAGTTGAGGCAGGTCATGAGCGTCAGTTAGACCAGGTATACCATCCTACTTGCCACTCTGCTGCGAACAGGGGTGCGGAAATTCCGGATGCATCTTTCTTGCTCCTTCGTGGCCGTCTTCTTCCCTCCTCGCCATTTGTTCCGTAATCTCTTTAAGACTTTAGGGACCCGCGGTGGAAGGAGTAACTGGCAGATGAGGTAGAGTATTAATAAAAACTCGCATCGCATCTTATCATCCCTTGAGCGAGCCCTCTTAACCACCGGCGCCGCGGAAAATGCTTACCGCCGCCACTTTCCCTCTTTATCTCTGTCACTCTTACCCTCGAAAAGAATATTGTTCGAAAGCCCGGGCCAGCCTTCCTCTGTTGATTTACTGCCGCAACTCTCGGTTATTCGCTGTCAATTTTATTCCTTCATTTCTTCCTCGTACATTAATAGTATGGCAGATTATTAAAAAACTAATTACCAGATTATTTAGCTTCTTTCATACTCTACGATTTTTGTCGGTAGAAGTTTTTCATATTAGTAATAGTTTGCGAGTAATTTAAGATTAGGTTACTCACCCCCTGTATACTTGCTATGTTTACAACTTCGTTTTATCTTTTCTTTTAAACCTTGCAACTCGATAATAAGAGCTACTGGTAAGAAACTAATTACCAGATTATTTAGTTTCTTTCATACTCTACAACTTTTGATGGAAGAAGTGTTTCATATTAGTAATAGTTCGCAAGTAATATGAGATTAGGATAGTAACCTCCTGTAGAAACAATATTCTAACTATTTTATTCCAACTTTTCTGTCGAGCTTGATGTCTCGTTGAAAAAGCAATCTAACAAATAATTACTTATTAGATTATGTAGTCCCTTCGACGCGTTATACAATACCTATTTAAAAAGTATTGTAGTTCGTGTGGAATTTAAGGTTAGGTGACGCCCCGCTAATGTAGATGATATATCTACAAATAAATTCTATTTCTTCTTACGAGTTTTACACCTCGATAAAGGAACAAAGGAGTTACTTTGCTATCACAACCAACAATACAGTATTTATGCAACCCATATGATGAAAACATTTAAAAATATAATATAACAAAATATAGTAAAATAGTTAAAAACAATTGTCCTGCTCGGTTACTCGTCAGTTAATTTTAATTCGATACGTATCGTAAGCCGTGTGGTATCGACAGCAAGCCAGCCCGGAAGTGGGGTGAAAAAGTGGCGCGGCAAGAAGTGAAGCCGTAGGAAACCGCGAAACATATTTATTCAACGAGTTCGCTATCCGACGCGATGCGCCGTGGCATCCGCATGAGTAATCTGCAAACTTTCCCAGGAAAACTCACGCTCGAGAATCCACATTGCAGAGAAAAAAAGAGGAGGGAGAAATGTGCGGTGCGCGGAGGGGTTGAGACAGAGAGGGGTGGGGAACGGTGCCGGTTACTCTCAGCTGCTGTCGGCACGCGAGACCACAATGGAGAGAGGACTGTAAGTGTTCGCGGAGGTTAGCCCCGCGGACTATCCGCTCTCTCTCTCTCTCTCTCTCTCTCTCTCTCTCTCTCTCTCTCTCTCTCTCTTTCTAGCTGGGATTTAGCTTCTTCAGCAGACAGCCCTCCATCGCTCGCACATCTATTATCATATTTCACCGAGGAGACTCGAAAACAGCCAGATTTATGAATGGACTTCCGGGCCAAACACACGCGGGTACTCCTTGCCCCGGCTCTCGTCTTCGGCGTTCGCGGAATTCGCTCGGTGACAGGATGCGAAATGGACCGACAGCGCTACCAACCCCCGGTCCGTCAAATCGCCCCTAGAACCGAGGAATCGGCTCTTATCACCCCTGAAGCATTGCCTTTCGACAACTACGCTTTGATCTATCGTTTCGCCTGAGACTCGAGCTTGGTTATTTATTCATTTATCAGGAAATTATTTTTAAGGCGCCCGATCGATGTCAAGCAGGCCGACTGTGAGATTGATCACAGCTGGGATAATTTGGGCCAGTCGACACCTACTCTTCGCGGCCTCGGCGAGCGAATCCATCGACAGAGCGCTCTTAACACGTTAAATGACAAGCATAAACCCTCCCACAAAATTACCACAATATCAAAATCATTTAGCCTTTAGCGTACTTAACACTACAAGGCGCTCGGAATTTAAATTCTGCTGCCGGTTTCAACGCTCCAAAATGCTCTTGATTCATTCGAATTGATATACAGTGATTTCTCCCAGAAATGTACAGAGGTCGGAATTAACAACGGCAGATCTGAAAATACTAAGTCGCGACTCGTTTTTATAGAAACTCGGAGCAATAGGCAAAAAAGGGCAGCGGTCAGCATGCCGGTGTACATTAATATAAACACATAGTAATGCTAGAATAAAAACGAGAATATAATGTTTTTATCCCTAATTTTTTGTTACGATTCGACGGTCACGTACCTAGTACCTAATACTTGTAGCTCCGCGGTTTTTCTTAATTGACTCACACCCAATTCTGAGAATTCGCGTCGCGTGCGGCATCACACGCTTAACCGACTCCGTCGACCCATAGCATCGACGTAGCAATAAATTACGTAGACGTAGGACTAGCACAGGGAAATTCACAGCAACCCAAAATTTGGCGTTTCCAGGAGAAATTACTGTATTGGAATTTGTATTGCGTTCTGCGGTTGAAACTGCTATTGTGATGCAAAAATTTATTCGGATAAAAAGATAATTTTAACGATGACTCTCGTATAATTTATTTGTTAAGATTTCTTCTTGTAGTCATCCTGTCCCAGCACTTGTCCTTTAAATGAGAACGGCAAAGGGTTAATTAATGATACGGCAAATTTAATTAACGAAAACTAAATTAGATAATTTAGATTTACCATAGGAGATATTAGTTTGACTCTTTTATATTCTGAACATCCTGGAGACATACAGTCTTATTCAATGTAACGCAATAAAAATGAATTTCAAAACATAGTTAAAAGTTAGTGTCAGCCATATGTGACAAACGCGGCAGTTAATGTGTTAAAAATTCAGATTTATTAACTTGTGGACAGAAAACACTTCGTCGAGAACAGTTTCTTACTTGTGCACTTAACACGATTCTTGGACAGACATACAAACCGATTAGAACATGCGAAAACTATTCCCCAAATTCGTTCACATGCAATCACAAAAAGAAACTTGCAGCAAACGCGATAAATCGCGAACTCATCAGAACTCATTACAACGTGATAGAATGAACACTATGAAAACGAACGATCACTTCATGCGAAACTGTTAAAATTGTATATTTTTCAAAAATACTATTATTTGTTACACCAATGTAAGCATATACGTCTCAATTGTGCGAAACCCGTGTAATAAATTGAGGGAGCTTTAAGATTCGATTCGTTTATGATCTGATTTATATAATATAATATTGTTATAATTTAATAGTGCGTAAACCGAAATTGTTTAGTAGAAAATTTCATCCACCGACGAATACATGTTCGATCATTATTTAGTTTCAGACAATCGGCAAGGTTTTACCATAAAAAGTGGTGTGAGAATAAATACTGTACCGAATGCAACGCAAAGGGATGCAATTTTAAATCGCATACGCATCGTAGGAACATTGAAGTACAATTTTCGTGGAAGTAAGGAAATTACCATAAACTCGACGACATGTTATCCTTACTTTACTGATTTATATTTATGAACCTTCTCGCTGATAGATATGTAAAGTGATACGGGTATTCTTTTCAGTCGTAATGCCAGTTATCAATATTTTGTTATCTCTCTTGTTATCGTTATTTAAAGAAACTTCCGTTCCTACGAGCACGTTTACAAGATTTATCTTGGCTTCAGCATTTCATTTAAACATCGAATTAGCATCTAGCTACTTTCTGTCTTCCTAGTATTCTAGGAAGCCATTTTTATACGGCAACGAAATACGTATTGCGACAATTGCACACGAAAATCTCAATTAAAATTGCTATCGTGCGAAATGAAAATATTTACACATGGGGCGAATTTTGCTGACAATAGACATTTTCGTGAAAATGGCTTCCGACGAAGAACGGTGTTACAATTATGTAAAAATGAAATTTATCGCACATCGATCAGGGGTGAGAGGCGTCCCGACGAACAGTCACACCGAGGTTAATCAACCGTTGCTAGTCGAGGACGGTCCAAAGACGTCAGGTTGCGTCACAATGGCAAATTTATTCCGCCGCGATTCGTTTGCATCTCGTTAAACGCGAAATCATTGTTAAAAGGCGGGCCACCGACACGCGCACAAAAAAAGACACATGTAAATCTTGTAACGTGTTAGACGAACAGCCGAGAAGAAGAGAAAGAGTGAGAAAGAGGGAGAGGGGAAAGCGGGGGTGGAGCAGCCTCCTATGGACATCTTTCGAAGAAAGGCATGGGGTTGTCATGGCGACCGCTCCGAATTCCATAGACACACGCATCCCCGGGCTGGGGTGAGCTGCACACGTTCTACGCTCCTGATTGGGCGTTATTTTTTCCCCGATAAGGGCGCACATGCTTTCCACGGAGCCCTTTCTGCGAACATGATCGGGAACGTGGGTGGTTTCGAGATTTTCGGGCGAATTCGTCCGTTTTTACCACTTGTACCGATTGCTATTGTATTTATCATATTTCTACAATTTAAACGCCTTGTCTTCTGCATGTGATTGCCGTCAAGCACTGTTGTCTGTCGCATATAGGTCACTTAACTTTTAAATCATTATTTTTTAAATATTTCTGAAGCTGAAGTAAAATTTGATTTCTTAACTGTTTTAGTAACAATGCATTCACTTTTTAAGGGATGCACAGGGATTCGTGATCTATTTTTATGTTCCCGGTCTATTCTTATTTTGTAATTTATTCACAACCGAAGGTAAAGCAAAACTACAGTAAATAATATCTAAAATAATAATATATTAAAACATTGTTTTTAAAACATTTATTAAATGTTTACCTGATGATACACTGTTATATTGAATTAAAATGTTGTGCATCAGTTGCAGCCAACAAGAACAAAACAGGACTAGACTTTACGTAAAAATATTAAAAAAGCATAAAATAAGTTAACGTTAATTGTGTGTATATAATCAGTAAGATCCACGGCTTTTGAGTTAATTTTTTAAGGGGTGGCAATGCTGGAGGAGAATACACGAATAGTCATGGATTTTTCAAAAAATTTTACGCATTTCAATGAACACGATAAAAGGTTAACAGAGATATTTCTATAAAACAAACTTAAATTTTTTTAAAAGCTAATTTTACTCCTAAAAATCGTATTATGGTCATAACAAAAATTACGATTCTATTATGGACGATATATTTCACTCGGTTTCATACCGTTTCAATATTTTTGGAATTGTCGGCTTTCCTAACATGCATGTTGGGAATGCATGCAATAACCTCGACATATAACCTTGTCAGCCAGACGATTGAATCAGAATCAGGAAAGTGAATTCCAAACGTTGCCGGACGCGGTATCGTTTCGGCGGTTCAATTTCCCGAAAAACCGGGTTTTTTCCGCGAGACTATCCGGACGCGGGAAGCATGCTAATTCCACTTAATTTCGTCATGCACGGGTTTCTAAGTGCGAACGCGTTTCAGAGCGCAGGGGAGGCCGCGCGCGACGGTACACGCCAGGAAATCCTATTTAATTCCATTCCACTCGCATTTCGTAAAGCTGCACGGTATTTACGGGAGTACGCACGGTGCCTCGATAATTCCATTCGCCGGGTCTGACTGCATCAGCACGTGGCCCACGGTGATGCTCCTGCATTTAAAACAGCGCATTCGCAAGCACAATTAGGACACCAGTCAACAATGCCGGATCTTCGTTGATCCCGCGGATTTATTTTATCAGCAATCTAATTATCATATGTCCTATCGTTGCCGAAGATCTCCCGGGATATGCAGACTCAAAAAAGGGATAAAATCTTTTGGAAAAATTGCCTTTTTATACTCTTTTTAGAAAATATTTGTAGCGAGAAATTTGTACAATTTTCGTAACATTTATAAACGATATGAAAATGATACTTTAGAATTTGAATTTTGCACTGGTTTGCGACAGATGTTATTTTGTACTATAACTGAACTGTGGGTTTTCGTGCAAAATAAAAATAATTTATGTTAATAGTGTGTGTTATGCTAGGTGTCAGTTTGTTTCTAGGAAATTGTAATAGGTTAGTGACGATGTGACACTATTGGGAAATTCTTTTCATTTTCTTATCACACCGTGTTTCATTTATTCATTTTTATCATAACTATTTACATAAAATCCGAGATTTATTTATTACCTCAGGTGTTCTTAAACGATAATGGTTGTAATATTGTTATCTATAACAGAGTTATTTTTCAGAAATTAGACGAGTAGTTTAAAAGGATCTCTAATCCTGTTATGTTATTTATTAAGATTTCTTAAGATTATTAAATAATTGTTTCAGTAGTAATTATTGAGAATCTACAATATGAGTCAACAAGTCATCCACGGTAAAGTAACCTAATTTTTGAGATTGTTATTATACTATTCTTCATTGTAACCGTATAGAATCTTATCAATTGACTTAGATAAAGAATCAATGAAGATCCATTACATCGGAAATAATACGAGAATCACATATTAATTCATTAGGCTGCAGATTTTTATTACATTTATAGTAGAATTTCCAAAAATTTAAGATTATGCATAAGAAAGCAGCAAAGGTGTCAGAAGAATTTGAGAATACTGTTACGTTATTTACAATTTCTTCGAACTGTTAGAAGAAAGTATACATTTTTATCTCTCTTCTATGTCTTACAATTCATGTGCACAATTTTTATTTTCCATAAAGATCTGCAGTGTAACAACCATCATTTCGTATATTTTAGACATTTCCAAACAGTATTTCCGCTGGTATAGTTCTGTTACCGGCGAAACAGAAGTTCGTCTGAAGGAAGAAGGTTTTGAAAGAGTCTACGAGTCTGTATATTTATTTTAACAATCGCAACATGTTTACGAGGACATGTCAATATGGCGACGCGATAGAGGTATATTCGTTGGACGGGCAGAGGACTCGAAAGCGGAAGAGGTGGCTTTCGAGACAAATCAACAACGTCAAAGAGTTCATGGGTGGCTGCCAACCATTCCCGTTGAGAATTGATAGAGTCAAGAATATTGCCCCCTCCGACGTACCCCTCTCGCCATTCTCCTCCAGCATGGTTATACCACTCGTATTCTTGCGTATTCTGTAAGATAAGCAGGAGGGTAGATCGTCGGAGGGACGAAAATGATGTTGCAGCCCCACGATGGCAAAAAGAATCAATCATACGTGATGGGAGTTTCATTTTTATTAGCGAGACAAAAGGATGCTGCGCGCTTCCTGTTCGTTACTATCCTTTGCAGAAAAGACTGACGGAATGTCAATAATTAATCTCTTAATGTACAATAGAAAAGGACACCCGTAATTTACAGAAAAGATCTTCGCGGATCTTTTTTGCAGGAATGTGACTATGCTTAGAAACATTTATAATTTTATTTAACAATCTTCTTCAGCATATTTTTGAAGGTACTCGTTCCAGCCGCGATAATCTTTCTATGGACGATAATAAGACGTGCGAGGATTTAAATTAATTGTCGGAAATTGTGGAATCAGACAACAGTATTTATACTCGGGTCTCCGTTGGCTTAGTGTTAAATCAAAATAAAATTCTGGTCTTCAATTTCCAATATTTTTGTGATTATACGGAAAAAAGCGTTACGTCAGAATCTCAAAAAATTTAAGATTATGCATTCAGTGAGCTGTAGCGTATTGAACTGACGTATTTATTAGAAAAGACATCATGAAAAACGAATTCCATAGGCTTAAAAAGATATGCAATTCCTTTAACGTTTTCTTTCAACACTATATAAAATTACTTTGCAAGTGCAATAGTATTATATTCACAAATGCGATAACATGCAACTAATATATTCGACAAACAAATATTTTCGACATTCGTCAAATACAGCACTCTAGTCGATTTATAAAAATTCTAGTTAACCCTTTGATGACAAATAACGCCGATATTAGGACCGCAATCTTATCCCATGAAAATATATGATTAATTTCTCTCATTACACAAACCTTCGACACGTAATCTAGATCCCCGAGGAGAATATCATTACAACCTTAAAAAATACCCGTCCGCAAAGAGTTAAATTCCATGCCGCAAACGACAAACTCTAGATATTTTTGCTGTTGCTGTCGCTGCTTGGTTGGTTGGTCGAATTAACCGGGCAAAATACGGTACGAAAGGAAAGAAATTCCAATAACACTCGATACCATCGAATTTCTCGTATATGGGCACGCACGCAAAGGCGCACACGCGTGGCCCGGAGGGTTGGTCGATGGGTGGTCGAGGGGGTGGAGAGATGGGGCGGCCGCCTTTATCCACCCCCGCGGAAACTCGCGTGTTTGGCCTCCCCAGGCAGTGAAACACGCATGTGGGACTAGAAGCACACACTTGCCTCCACGTATTGATTCCATTCTCGTTCTAGGGACTCCTTTTCCCTTCCTTTCTCTTCCTTCTCCTTTTCTCCTCTCTTTCTCCTCCCTCTCCCCTTTCTCTGGCCCCGCGGCTCGTCTCTGTTGCTCCCGAAGCCCACCTCGTCGCTTACTTCCCTCCTCTCGGTGCGTCCCGTGATCTGAATTCTTTCTATTTTCCGTACATCCCTCGTCGTACCGCATCCGCCCCCGCCAGCACCCTTCGAACCCCTCTTTCCTCTCCTCGCTCTCTTTCTCTCTCTCTCTCTCTCTCTCACGCGCGCTCTCTCTCTCTTTCCACCCCCGCGTCAGCTTTATTCCTTATCCGAGATTGTTACCAACGTACACCGCCGCCCCTCGCGAGCTTTCCTCTGGCAGACTCCCTTTTCGATGTCGCGAGACGTGTGTCGCGCTCACCCAAGGATTCCCATGATCACGGAAGGATCTGCGAGAAGGATGCCAGCCCTCCGTTCGGAACACGGCTCCGCTAAGCCTGATTCTGATTAGGCCACGGTCGCGAAGAACCGGCTGCACCGTGATTTCCTTTTAGGAGCTTGTGCAGGGTCTTCGGGGTTGCTTCGTCTTCTAGAAGTTCGATCGGTGACTGCACCTCTTGTTTCAGCTTCTTCGCGCCGGCAAGGAAGTTTGAATAATCGCGTTCTTGGATTCTGCTGTATTGCGTGCAACCTGATCGTTTAATCTTTCAGCAGCTTTCTGAGAGCCTAGGCGGAGATACAGGGACTTTAGAGACTCTGCTATCTTGTGTAGAATACATTGCTTTTTTTCAAATTTTTCTAATATTGATGTAATAACCATATCAATAAAAGTTATGTTATTTTATATGACGTGTTTCACTGGATGCATCGTAACGATTCAACTACTAATAACAAAAGACGTTACGTAAAACACGTTGTTATATCATGGAAATGAAATGAACCTATCATTATTTCAACCACTGTGTAGATACTTTTAGGACACTTTTATCTACTGTAGGACATTTTTATTTTATACTGGTTTACCAAGTTTGCATTCTAAACAATCGCCAAAGCCTCACGATACGTAATTAATCCAATTTTTGTTCAATTCTACTTTTGTATTACCTATAGTTTTCAAACTCTTATTATTATATGTTGTTTCTCTTGCATTCTAAAAAATTCAGACAGTCTTGAAAACTTGGTATATTTAACAAATTCGCTAAACTTGTGTTCTACTTTTAATTTCCTAAGACCAATTAACACTGAAACTACGGAGTCCTAAACGCATCTAATGTTAATGGTTTAATAACAATGATGAGATTGTATTTACTTCGTACAATTTTCATCACAATATATGTTTTAATACAGAAGTTTATTGAAAAAACTTCCCTCGGATACATTTTTATAATTTAACTGACTGCAACAGAGAAAGTACGAAATCAGTCATTTTGGCTGATTGTATAGTTTTGGTTTTAAGCAAAACATTCTAAATACCGATTCTTGTTCAGCAATAAAAATATTTCTCTCGCAATGATTTCCAGCGACCGGTTAACGCAAAACTTACCGAGCCGACCAGAAAAATCGGTTCCAGATTTATTGTTTTCAAATTGATGGAATTACGAAGAGTCGTTCGTAGGAAATAATTGAACAAACTTCTTAATTCGAGCACACATTCTAGTAAAAATAGCAGAATGTCTAAATGCATTTGTAATTCACCTTTAGTGCTCGGTAGATTTAGTTTTAATCCTTTAATCCTAATTATTGCTAATTATTGTTTCATGATGAGTTGCATGTTTCCAAAATAGTAAATGCAAGTAAATTTGAAACATTGCAAACTTGATGAGTTAACAGAGGACTGCATAAATTTTTAAGTAATTAACTGTATTAACGACGGCTTGTTTAAAGTTGCGCGGGGAAGCCGCCGCGGCCACAGTAATCCGGTTAAAGGTTTAATCGAACAGCAAACAGAATGATTCAGTAGCGTAATCGCTTCAGCGCAGAGGCTTCCTTAATCAAGAGTTTCGGCTCGGCCAGTTTCGAGGACAATGGGAGCCGCTTAACAAGTGGTTGCGGCGGGTTGTAGCCGTCTGAGAAGAAAGAGGAGGCCCCGAAGGTGGTAGGAAGAAGGTGCAGAGACGGTTCTCTCTCTTTCTCTCTCTCTCTCTCTCTCTTTCTCTCTCGGCCACATCCCCCACCCTCGTCCTCTATCTCTTGAATCAGCTGATGTAATTTAATTCCCACGAAAGGAAGGCAGAGCAGCGTCGCCGCGTGCCATGACCTACCCTTACACATTAATTATAAGGGGGGAAACTACCTTCCTCTGGTCTCATCTTTCTCGTTCAGCCCCGCTTACTCTCGCCTCCGAGTCTCTACCTCGGCACCCGCCCCCGCAGCGAACCCTCGACGTTCTCCTTTCTTTATCTCAATCCATTTTTCTCTCCTTCTCGCGCCTCGGAGGATCGTGTTCTCGCGCGTCCCTCCTTCTCTCTTTCTCTCTCTCTCTCTTTCTCTCTCTCTCTCTCTCTCTCTCTCTCTCTCTCTTTCTCGTTTGGTCTCTCATTCACGTCTGATCGCGACCTTGACTCTCCGCGTGCGCCCTTAAATGAGAGAGGGTGCCGCGAATGTAGAGCAAACCCGGCCGAGTTGACTCAAGGGATGATACCCTCTCGACAAATGAATCCCCTTGGAATTCGGATTCGACCTTGTAACAATTGAACACGATGCATCCTCGGCGAACCTGATTCCTCGGCGTCGCCTCCACTTGTGTTCGGGATTGTTTCCAAATTCCTGGCAATGTTCATCTTTGTACTTCCATTCTTGTTTGTACTTGTTCTATTTTGTTTGTTATGTCTACCAATATGTTACAATTTATTGCATCGGTCATTTAATGGTAGAATATTACAATTTAATAATCTTTAACTAGTTCACTGGTTTATTAAAATTTATTTTATTTTGACCAATTGCTGTTAGCTTAATTTTCTATTGGTTTCTTTCTGAAATTCATTATAATTAATTTGATATTGTCGACGAGTCTTTATACAAAATAAGAATTGTTTAAATAAGAATTTCGAACTAGATAAAAATTTCTGTCTTTACTTATCTATTTTAATAAACTGAAACTAATACATTAACATTTCCAAACATATTAAATATTGATTCACTGTCGTGAACGGAATCTATTTGTTTATGTTATAAATACATAAAATCCGCAGTTTAATTATCAATTTCATTTTAATGTATCAGAGCAAAATTTGCTTAATATGATTTGTGCAATTCAATTTTCCATCTGGTTTTATATTAATTACGAAGATTTGAGTTAATCAAACAGCAATATTAATATATCTATACTTTAAAGGGTAAAGAAAGCAATATTGGAACTAATTGCATTCCTCATGCTTGAATTTAACATGAATGCAGAAAAATGCATGATGTAGTT